>NW_016107383.1:11762495-11786368 GCF_001604975.1 Cebus imitator
GTTAAAACTTGTGCATAGTTTGCGAAGTTCTCGTGTTGCGTTTTTCAGCTCCATTAATTCACTTATATTCCTCTTATATTAATTAATCCACTTATATTCCAAAAAGACAAATATTGCCTCATTCTAACTCATGTGGGAATTTAAAAAGTGAATCTCAGAAAGATAGTGAAAGATTGGTGGTTATCAGAGACTAGGAAAGGTCAGGGAGAGGAGAGTATGAAGAGAGATTGATTAAGGAGTAGAAATATATAGTTAGTAGAAGAAATAATGGCTGGGTGAGGTGGCTTACACATGTAATCCCAGCACTTTGGGAGACCAAGGTGGGCAGATCAATTGAGGTCAGGAGTTCTAGACCATCCTGGCCAACATGGTGAAACCCCATCTCTAGTAAAAATACAAAAATTAGCTGGGTCTGGTGGCACCCACCTGTAATCCCAGCTACTCAGGGTGCTGAGGCAGGAGAGTAGCTTGAACCTGGGAGGCAGAGATTGCAGTGACCTGAGATCGCACTACTGCACTCCAGCCTGGGCCACAGAGTGAGACTCCAGCTCAGAAAAAAAAAAAAAAAATCAAGTTTTTGGTAGAACAGTAGAGTGACTACAGTTAACAATAATCTATAGAGAATTTCAAAATAGCAGAAGAGAATAATTTGAATGTTCCTAGCATAAAGCAAAAATGAATATTTCATTTAAATTTCAAAAAATTGGATATCTCAGTCTCCCTGAATTGATCTTTACACATTTTATGTATGTATAAAATTATCAGAAAATATGTACTCAGAAAATGTGTACATCTGTTATGTATCACTAAAAAAACTTAAAATATACCAAACACTAAAAATGTTGATGTCATAGAAGTAAAACGTAGAATAGAGTAAACTAGAGGCTGGGAAGGTTAGAGATGATAGGGAGAAATTTTTTTAAAGATAGAAAAGTACGGCTAGATAGGAGGAATAAGTTCTAGTGTTCTATAGCACTGTAGGATGACTATACTTAATAATACACACTTTCAAATGGCTAGAAGAAAGATACCGAATGTTTCCAACACAAAGAAGTGACAAATATTTGAGAGGATGGATACGCTAATTTTGCTGATCTGATTACTATACATTGTATGTATTGAAACATCACTATGTACAATTATTATGTGTCAAACAATTTGTAAAGGAAAAAATAAAATAAAATACAAATTTACATTTACAAACCAACCAAACAAACATGGTGACCCTGCTTGACCTGGCTCCTGCTCCCTTCTCCAGGTGGTATATTCATCCACCCTGCAGGATGCAGGGTCCACCCTGTGGGATGCCACGCTCCAGTGGCATTAAATCACTTGCAGATTCTGGAAGGCATCATGCTCTTTTATACAAATTATCTGCCTTCCAGCACTGTTTTTTTCTGCCTGAAGTTTTCTTTCTCACTCCTTTTCTGCTTAGAAAAGTTCTCTTAGCACAGATATTGCTTCCTTCAGAAAGCCTTTCTTGGTGCCAGCCATCTTAGTGTTAGCCATGGTTTGAATGTTTGTTTCCTCCAAAACTCACGTTGAAATTTAATTGATGTTATACAAGTATTATGAGGTGAGACCCTTAAGAGGTGAATTAACCCTTGAGGACTTTGCTCTCATAAATGGATTTAATGATGTTTCAGGGAAATGGGTTTGTTTTTGCAGGAGTGTGTTTGTTCTAAAAATGTGGTAACTTTGGCCCACTTTGCCCTTTCTCTCCTCCCCTTCTGTCTTCCACCATGAGATAATGCAGGAAGAAGGCCCTCGCTAGATGCTGGCGCCTTGGCCTTGGACTTCCCAGCCTCCAGAATGGTGAAGAAATAGATTGTTGTTCTTTATAAAGTACCTAGTCTCAGGTATTTCATTATAGCAGCAAAAGCAGACTAAGAAAGTGCTCCCAAGAAAAACTGCACTTTCCTCTTTGCTAATGTCTTGTCAAATCATGCAGTGATTTACTGTTTCAAAGCTATCTAAATTCTGAGTTCTTGATGGCAAGGACCATTGTCTTTTGTCTCTGTGTCCTGTTTCTTAGCTTGCCATCTCACCGAGTAGGACTGCAGTAATTTACTATTGGCTGAATAAAGTAAGAGCAAAAGACCCTTAGCCATTTGTAGCACTAATTATTTCAAAATTCTATTTTAAAACATATTTTTTTGTGATTTTTTATTTTTAAGGCTGTTTGATTCTAAATTCTACTTTTCCCTCACATCATTGTGTGGTCCATTTCAGATCTATACAGAGTTCTTAGAGGCAGTGATGGTAACAGTCACACACAATACTTCCTTCTTTCTTCTTGTCTTGGATAATTTCTCCAAATTGATATCCCTGGGTCAAAGAGAAATATTCTTACCTGACTCTTTTTACCACTTGCTAAATTGTTTCCTGCAAAGATGTGCCACTTTATAGTGCCACCATCATATCTATTTTTTCCTCAACTTTCCTGATGTAGTTTTGCCATTTGAAAAAATGAATAAATTAATAGATATAATTTTATTATTTCAATAGACATAGAGTAGATGTTCAGAATGTTTTAGTGTGTATTTTTATAATTATTAGTAAGAAAGGAAATTTTCCTGTTTCTTATTCATATTTTTCTTATATCAATTGCCTACAAATATAAAAAGAAATAACTTGGAAGGCAAAAGAAGAGTAAATACTAATACTGCAAAAAACCTGAGATAACTGATGGAGAGTAACCCCCAAAGTTCCTGGAGAGCAGGAGGTGAATTTATACTTGTAAAGATGGAGGAGACAATTTCTCCTAAGAGAAGCATAGAAGAAAATAAGAAAAGTAAGGGGCAGAGACACAGTAGTAGAAAACATTATCCAACATTTTGTGAGCATTTAATGTGTGAAAGTTGTGCTAATTGCTTTCCACAAATTCCTTGTTTTAGTTTTCAGAACCATTCATTTCACAGATGAGGAAACCGAGGATCTATGAAGTTAGGAGACATGTTCATGGACACTTAGAAAGTTCACACAGAGCCGGAATTGTCTGTACCCGTAACCATGATCCCGCACTTCACAGCTGAGTTGAGAAAGAGAAGATGAGTTTTTTGGTCCTCTTGATTCAGTAAAAGAGACGGGGAGCTGCTCCTGTGAGAAGGGCCATAGTGAGGAGAGTGTTCTAGGGTCACAAGCTGATAGCAGTTGTGGGCAGCATCCTGGCATGAATCTGGCTGGCCTGTTTCTGCGATGCTTTTTAGTAGTACTCTGGGCTTTGGGAACAAGAGCAGACCAAAGGCAGAGAGTTATGTTTAGGTTTGTGTGTTGCTGGGCTCAGCTGGAGCTAGGGAGGTGGCCCCAGCAGTGGAGCGTCAGGGGGGCAGCATTAAAGTGGCTGTCAAAGTTGTCCAGGACAGACAGGGACCCACACGTGGCTATGGGGATTACCTGTCTGAATTATTGATGCCACTTCTGTCACTGCTGCAGCTATTATGACCATGACCCCCGACTGTCAGAAAGCACTTATTGATCACCCCCATACGGTGCCAGTGCCTGCGATCTCTTTGACTTACTGGCTGTTGGGTAGTTTGAAGAGGGTTGTCACCACCAGCAGCTGTGTCTTTTTCATGGCCCTAGCTCCCAACAGCAGCCTCTCCCACTATGATCCTAGACTGGCAGGTCTGTGGCTCCGAGTCCTGCCTATGTGACCATTGCGATTACTGTTCTCATTTTGCATATGAGAACAACAAGGTGCAGAGAGAGGTAGCTTCCCCAAGAACCCTAGCTGCTAAGTGAGGAAGCTGGTATGCAGTCATGAGTAGTCCGATGAGAGAACTGAGTCAATGAACAAGTCCAGAGTGACACCGCTGGTAGGTGGTAAAGTTAGAATCCCAATGCAGGCCGTCTGAAATGAGAGGAGTGGCAGGTGAGAGAGAAGTGAGAGGGTGATGCAGTTGCAGAAAGCCTCTTTGCCCTTGATTTTGCTGCTCTTGGGTGTGAAAGTGATGCCAACACCTCCTAAAAGAGGAAGGCAAGGAGGGAGAGGAAGAAAAGGAGGAAGTAGAGGAGCAGGAGGACCCTGGGATTTGGCCTTGGCTTTGACTGTGTCTGAATGGACAAATCCACACAGCAGCATCAGAGGCTGGGATTTTACACACAGGCTGTTTGTCTCCCCATCAGCTGGCCCCGATTAGCTCCAGGTGTCATCCTTCTCCAAAGCCACCACCCATCAGGGGCTAGTTCTCTTGCCCTTTGCCCAGGCTTTTGATCAGAGGGTGCCAGGCACTAAAGGCATAGCTAGGAAACTCATCCTTAGGGCTTCCTGCGATGGCTTCAAAGGTTGGAAAGCAATTTGCAGCTTTTGTGCAGAAGACCACAGGATTTGGGAGGGAGCACTCCAGTTGGTGGGGGGCTAATTAGGACCAGTAACTGTTTGGCCACTTCATCCTCACTTGAAAGCCTTCTGGGATGATGTGGTGGGAAGCACAGAGACCACTTTGTGCTCAGCAGGCAGCTGGCTGCCACTGTGTAAGTGGCAGGTTTGGGAAATGAGGTCTGGAAAGACTGGTACTTAATAACCCTCGGGAGATTTGTGAAATGGACTCTCCATGAGTGGTTGTCCTGTATTTACATTCTACAGTGTGTTGCACTGAGGCTACAGTATTCTAATGCAGCATTTTTTTTTCTGGAATGCCTTTCTATGTAGGACTACTAATTATGGATCACATATACTGTTGTATCCTTATTAATAAAAGATATTCCCTCTTATCAATGAATTAACTGTTGCCATAGTGACTAATGCGCTTTGCAAGAGTGAAATTGGAATATTCTAAAAGTGGATCCCCTAAGGAAATGTCAGAAAAGTAAAAAGACGTTTGGATTATTTATAAACCATGATCTGCTAGGTTTTTTCAGGAGAAGGGGCACAGAAAGATACACTGTTAGATCAGTTTTGGGGCATAGAGGTTGTACATAGAGCTATAGCCAAAGCCTCCATTTCTAAGGTTGGATAATCGTGGTTCTAATTTTGAGTTTTCTGCCTACTAGATGTGTGACTTTACACAGGTAAGTTGCACTCTCAGTTTCAGTTTCCTCATGGGGGGAATTGCAGGATCTCATAAGACTGTGAATAATAGATCAATGACTCAGCCAGCAAGTCACATAGAAAGAGTTCGTGTAGATCAGTCGTTGCTATTGTTACATAAATATTCCTTAGTATTAGTTACCAACTGATTCCCACCATACTGGTTGGCAACTGGTAGTTACCAACCAGTAACCACCATAGTTCAGCCACCAGTTATCTAATTCTTCAATCTCCCCTCTCCACATAGTAGGCAGCATACTGAAATATTCAATTAATTTCTGTTTTGTCACCAGAAGATTGTATAGTAATTTCTATTGCTATCCTAATTAGTGCCCATTTGGTCTTTAATTGGAACAAAAATGACTGGATAAATGTGCACAGATTTGCTAAAGAATTGGGTTATGTGTTATAATTTAATTATGCTGAGGGCTGTTCATGTTTCTTTAGGCCAGTGATTTCTTTCTTTCTTTGTGCCCTTTATGTTTTGATTTACTTTCCGCTTTTGTTCTTTTGATGTTCTTGTAGCAACCTCACAGGACCCTTCTGCAATGTACCCAGGGTCCAAGTATTCTGTTGAAAGGGGTTTGTTGTCCTAATTGTAAATCCTCGTAAACTGGCATCTTTGCTTTTCCCTGGGTAACTTTTCTGTCCCGTGCTCCTTGAGCAACAGCATTTACAGAGTGAATTTGTGCATAGTAAGCAGCAAGGCGTAGCTGTTTGGTGGTCTTGCCTTCTTAAATATTATGCGTAATATTTAGATAATACCCGTAAGTTGGTTTAATTAACACAACATTCTGAAAGGTAGGAAATAGCGGAGTCAAACACAGTGGCACTGGAATTCTAGTTCTATTTACACTTGACCCTTGAGCAATGTGGTTTGAACTGGGGGGGGTCCACTTATACACAGATTATTTTCCATTAATGCAGTTGACTCTTGGCATTGGCAAGTTCCACATCTGCAACCAAACCTGAGGATGGAATGTTCCACATTTATAGGATTCAAAACTTGCTTATACAGAGGGTTGACTTCCTTTCATATCCGCAGGTTCCGAAGGACCTACTGTGGGACTTCGGTATGCGTGGATTGTGGTATCTGCAGTGGTCCTAAAACCAATCCCCAGGGATACTGAGGGATGGCTACACTAGCTTTGTGACCATGCACAAGTTACTTATGGCCTCAATTTCCTCATCTGTAAAATGCCAATCCTGATAATTGCTTTAGGGGATTATTGAGAAAATAAGTGAGATATCATATTTGAAATGCAGATCAGGTAAAATAAATGTGACTTCTTTTTCCCTCTTTAACATTCTGTTGAGTAAGTTCTGCAGGTGTTTATCCCTCCAAAAACTATTCTGCATTCGTGTGTTTTTGTTTTGGGCTTCCCTTGTCTCCTTTTTTACCCACTGTGACATTCCCCTTGTCCCCTCAACCATGGAGCCTGAACTGAAGTCCACATGCCTTCTATGGTTTTGCTTTTTAGCGATTTGTTTCTGAAGTTTCTGTTTGTTTCCTATAGGAAAATCCCTTTAGTTTAGGTGAAAAAATAAAAAAGGATTAATTTCCTGATAAAGCTTTCCTAGGAAGACTTATCCCCAGGCAGTTTTATAGTTTTAGCATTTACATTTAGGTCTGTTATCCGTTTTTCTCTGAGTTATTTACTTATTGTGTGAGATAAGGGTTTAAAGTGCCTTACTCTTTTATTTCTTACAGATATCCTTCACCACTGAATTGCTTTGGAAATATGGAAAATAAATTGACCTTGAAGTAGGGTTAATTTCTGGACCTTTTTGTTCCTTGGTCTCTAATTTTATTTTTATATCAATATCATACTGTTGTGATTATTGTGGCTTTATAATATGTTTTGAAATTGCATAGTATGGTAGCCTGAAAAATGGTCCTCCAAAAGATATTCATATCCTAAACCCTGGAACCTGTGGATGTTATCTTATATGGGAAAGAAAGAGCCTTTGCAGACATGATTAAATGGAGGGTTTTAAGATGGAGGAGATTATCTGAATTTTCTGGAACGGCTCTAAATGCAATTATAATTATCCTTATGTAAAGGAGGCAGAGGGAGATTTCACACACACACATGTATACATGTACACACACACACACACAAACACACACACAGAAGGTAATGTGAAAAGGGAGCAAAGCGAGATCTAAAGATGTTGGCCTTGAAGATTTGAGTGATTTGGTCACAAACTAAGGAATGGCAATAGTCACTAGAATCTAGAAGAGGCAAGAAACAGATTCTTTTCTAAAGCTTTCTAGAGCCTCCGCCCCACCGATAGCTTGATTTTGGCCAAGTGATACTGATTTCAAGGTTCCAGTCTCCAGAATTGAGAGAAAATACATTTCTGCTGTTTTAAGCCACCACATTTGTGGTTATTTTTTATAGGAGCCATAAGAAACTAAACTAGGTAGTATCAGCTTTCAAGATTTTCTTTGTCTTTGTCCTTTAGCAGTTTGAATTTGACATGTTTAGATGTGGATCTGTTTGCGTTTATTATATTTCTGGTTGTTGAGCTTCTTGGATCTACAGATTAATATTTTTTATAAGATTTGGAAAGCTTAGGCTATTACTAAAATTGTTTTTTAATTTTCTCTCTCCTCTCCTTCTGAGACTCATATTACATGTATGTTGGTATACTTTATGGTGTCCCAGAGGTCTTTGAGGCTGTTTATTTCTTCTTCAATCCATTTTTTCTTCAGATTGGGTAATTTCTACTGATTTATGTGTAATTTCACTGATTATTTCTTCTGCTATTTTAAATCTGATGTTGAGCCCATATAGTGAGTGGTTTGTTTGGTTCTTTTAAAAAGAGTTTCTATTTCTCTATTGATATTTCTTGTTTTGACTCATTGTCAAAATATTTTTCTTTAATTCTTTAAACACAATTTCTTGTAATTGTTTGAACATATTTCTAATAGCTGCTTTGTGGTCTTTGTCTACTAAATCCAACATCTAGGCCCCCTCAGAGTGTTTTATTAGAGAACGGTATGTGCTTGGGGCAGGGTGGAAAGTTTTGGTAATACAAAGAAGGTTGTAGAGAGCTCGCCTCAAGCAATGCCAGGGTGTACTCCAGGAAGGGAACTGAAGAGGCATAGCAGAGGCAGAGTCAACAGACTTAAGGGATATTCATTTTCTGACATCCTAAGTGCTTCATATTTGATAATTATCCTGTCTCATATTGTTCTCCAGTGGTTTGTGTTATCTCCCAGATTAAAGCTTTTGTTAAAGACAGGAGCCTATTTTATTTTTCTTGAATGTATTCCTCAATGTCTAACCTACTGCTATACTGGTAGTAGCAGTTTAATATACACATATCAGCTTGATTTAAATAGCATAATTCTGTCTTGAAACTCAGATTTTGATTCCAACTTGCTTTGTAGCCTCAGGTAAATCAAGTTGCTTTTCCAGTCTTTACTCTTTTTCATCTTGTCAATGGGAACAATAATTATACAGTAATAATGCTAATAGGAATAATGCCTCATTTTGCAACAGGAATGTGATAAAGAATAATAGATAAACCTGAAGAGAATATAATTGGCAAGCTTTAAATGTCTCTGAATGATATCATAAGTTCTTCCAAGGATAGGCTTACAAAGCGTGTTACATACAGATTATTTTCTGTCTTTACATCACTAGGATGATAAGAGCAGATACCTGACCTCATCATGTTTCCAAAAATGCCTAATGGTTTTCAAAAGGCTGTGTGTTTGGTGTTATGTGTTGGAATGTCCATTTTAAACAGAGACAATAAACCATAAGTTTTATATCAAATGAAACTTGTTTTCTCCACATTACTGGTCATAGCAGTCACAACTTCATATAATAATCTAGGAGACATTCTCAGATGCAAATGAAATATGAAATTCACTAAGTGTCTTGAGCAAGTTCTTGAGGGTCAGAGAGCACTGGGGCATGGTGGAGCAGCCCCAAGTAAACATAGCGTCTGGACTTAACCCGTGGCTCTTTCTGGCCAACTATGCCTGTGATTCCATTTTTTTCTTTCTCAGAAAAGCATAAGTCTATTAAGCTACTATTAATGAAATAACTAACATATGGTACACTTATTTTTTAATCATTATCCTTTTATATTTTTCAAAGCTTAATAAACTGGAAATAAATAAATAAATAAATAAGTAAAAATAAATGTATTTCCTTTGGTCAGATCCAACAAGGTACTGAATGGTAAGAAGTAGAACTGAGGCTCCAGGACTGAACGATACTAGTCATGCCAGACAGCCTAGCTCCTTGTAGAAATATTTTAAAGTATGAATAACCTCTGTTTGTCCAAACTGTAGTTTGGAACATAAAAGGGAAGACAAGCCAATCCATTCAAGTCCTTGGCTGCCAAAGCCTGCGACTGCTGCTGCGAAGCATCTTCCAGGCTTTGTGTGGGCTCCAGCTGGAGCTGAGATGTTTCCATCTGTATAACTGCAGGTGGTGATATAATTAGCAGTATACATTTGTAGGGCTGTAAAGAGAAGTCTGGTAACAAATCCATCCTTGGTGCACATCTGTTGGGTGTTACGATTGGCTGGAAAAGGGTCTGTTCTTGAAATAAATAGATCAAGATACTTAAAAAATTTTTTTTTTAAATGAAAAAGAAATTACTTTTATTTTAAGTGCAGGGGTACATGTGCAGGTTTGTTACATAGGTAAACTTGTAGCACGGGGGTTTGTTGTACAGCTTATTTCATTCACCTTTGGGAATAAATCATTCTGTTATAAAGACACATGCATGGGTATGTTCATTGCAACATTATTCAGTTTTGTATTTTAAATCTTCTGAGGTTGATTATTTAGGCAAAGTCACCACTGAAGCCTAAATGACTGAAATGACAGTGACAAGCAAGCTTGAAGTGTATCAATATTCTCTGCTATCCACTTAGCTTGAGCCTTTTCTGCATCCTTCAGAAGTCTGCGGGAGCCACAGATGCCCTCTGGAGGGGTCACATTGCAGGAGAACCTGTTGCGCCCCCTATCTTCTGCCTTGTACTGAGGGATCTGATCTTGTCATAGCATTTGACTTATTTCTCACCTCTCTCGACCATTTGAATACACATTTCCACTTACATACCTGCCAAAAGTATGAACATACTTGGACATACTTTCAACTGGATGCCACTCAAATAAAAGACAATTCATTACTTTTAGCCAAAAATGCATTTATTCAAAAGGTGTATCAAAGATATCAGTGAAGATAGAGACCCAGCCTAGCAGAGAATCAAAATTCTATTAAGCTCCTCTCTTTTCTCTGCACAGTTATTGATCTCCATAGTGCATGCAAGAAAGAGAACTTGGAACCCAGGACTTTGATCCCAAATTAATATATGTGTTAGGATCGGAGAGGCTGTAGTTCAGTGCTCCACATGCTATTCAGTATCTGACTGTTTAACCTTTGATGTGTTGGGTGCTCCCTGAAAACTCCCAACAAGGTTAATTTCTCTCATACTAGTGACTTCTCCAGGCTCAGTTTAGGTCCTTTTTATAATTTTGGCTAAACTGAAAATGACTAAAACTGGAAGTGACCACAAACTCAATATGACCCTTAATATTTATTTGATGGTCACTTTTCACACACAATAAATGGTTCTTCCAATCACCAACGAGCAAAAAGCTAGCGGGACATCAGGAGTGAAGGGGCGTGTTGGCTATTGGCTGTGGTCCTATTAACTGTCATTCAGATGAACATGGGATTTAAAATTAAAATTTTCTTAAAAGCCTGGGAAGGCCCAGAGTAACAACGCAATTCCTGTTCTTCAACATTTGCTGAGGTGTCTTCCTAATGGTTTTCAGGACTGAGAACAAAATCCCTTATCTGAATAAAGGGTAGGACTGATGTGTCATCCAGGGCATAGACAGAGGCAGAATCCAGACCTTTGTGTGTGCAATTGTTTGTGCATTAATCATGTACAGCATGCTTTGTGGACCACCATACCTAAGGTTTTGCAACCCACCTGGCAAGATGAGATAACGTGTTTCCACATTTAGCGTTTTGGCTCTCCAGGCACCAGAACATTTTAGCTTTAACTCAGGAGCTTATCACTAAAGAAACAAACAAAAAAAAATTAACTTTCCAATAGTAAGGAGCAGAAGACTTCTTAAAAGTCTCTTATGAAGCAGAATAATGAGTGAAAACTAAAAGAAATGAGACTGGCTAGATTTTTATATTTTACAAAGTCAGAAGAGAGAATTTTCTGAATTCCTTTTGCCAACAGCAAGTCCCTGAAACCCAGCTCAAGATTCGAGCAAAGCTAGATTGGCTTGTCCCTAATTTAGGGTAAGAAAGGGAAAAAAATGAAAAAGTTAAGCCCCAGGGACCCAAAGGAAGTTTCTAAAAGCTTCTTACATTTTGATACTGTGTTCCTGGTTTTAATCCTCTTTTCAAATCTAGTTAGTTCATGGCTGCCAGATTAATCTTCATGAAATATCATTTTGTGTATGACACTTCCCATGCTCAGAAATTTACAAGAGTGGTTTATTTTCCCCAGGTGGGGATAAGAGTTAGTAGCCTGGCATTCGAAGGCCATTGTGCTGGCCTCTGCCCACCTGTCAGACTCTTCCTCCACAGCTACAGCCACAGGATTCTCCCTGTTTTTTTTCTGAGCATCCCGTGCACATTCTTTCTTGTTTTTTCCTATAAAAAACAAACCTGGTTGTCACATTCTGGTATGCACGAGAACTACTTTAAATGCTTGTTAAAAATACCAACATCACTATCATCCTATTCTACCAAATGGGACAGACTCTTTATGCTCAGCTCTGCTTGTTAAGTCTTAGTCTTCTTCTTCTTAGTTAAGTCTAGGTTCAGAGTCATCAGAAGCCCAGCTTAGATAAGCAAATTTGAAAGGAGAAAGCAGAGGGGGAGATCATGCAAAACTGGAAATATTTGGAAATCGTCAGTCAAAATTGGGTTGGCAGATTGAGTCTAAATGACTTAGTATTGCCTAATATGGCTGCACAGAGGAATCCTAATGTCCTTTATTGAAAAGGTGCCTGTTTCAAGGCTGGAGGGAATTGAGTCTAAGTCCTCATTTATTTGCTGATAGTGGGCTGGCTTGGGCAAGTCCCTTATTTCTCTGACATCTATTTCATTCACTTGGAAAATGGACTGCATGTCTTCTTTATTGTAGAGGTAAGATGTTATAACACGTGCAATATGTTTGGCATATAGTGGGTACTTAATAAATGTTGGCTCCTTTCATTTCTGTCTGGATAGCTGAGACAGGCGGAAGAGCCAGCTGCTGTGACATCGTGGCAGATTCCCATTTCCAGCTGATGAGTCCTGCATTTCTACGTGTAAGGATTTCCCCTCTGAGACACGCTTTTCATGTCCGTGTGCTAGGCTGGACATGCCAGAGAATTAACCCTCTTCAGGAACAGCTCTGAACTAATGACTAATGGGAACGCTTGTAACTCAGCTTCCTTATCCCTTGGGTGTGATAACTCAGAGTGACTGCATGAGATTAAACTCCAGGTAGCCATAGTGGTAGCTGGCTTAAAAATTGGCCAATTAAAGATAAACCCTTAATTGACTGCCTTCTCTCCCTTGTCTCATCCATTTCCCCGCTAGTCTTTATTTCACTTCTGAAATAAACTAATTGTTTCCAATTGCCCATCTCAGGGACTGCTTCTTTTGAAAGAATCCTAAATGAAACAGACTCTTAGTCTACATTTGTCTTCACAACTTCTCCCAGTAGAGCTGGTCTAGCAGCTCCCAAATGTTTTATGGATCTGGGTGGCAGAATAGGTATATCATCTCAGTTTTTATAAGCCATGCTGTCATTGTGTAACACAAGAAATGTGACAGTGGCAATAACACGCTACATCTTAGTCACCCTAATGTGTAAACTAATACAACAGTTGGGTACATTCCATGTCTCTGATATTAAATGATGACTGAATTATTGATAACTGGTTCCACACTCCCTTGAATCAAATATTAATATAGCAATATCTTGCATGTGGAAACTGGATTCCTTCTGAATGATTTTCTCACTCAGAAACCTGCCCACGTCTTTCCCCTCATACAAGATGAATTGGTTGCATTCCAGAAAGATAACTTGAGGAGATGGGATGTTTAAACATTGACTGTTGTGTTCTATCATAGCTGACACACAGGAGGGTTTTCCTGGGACAAGTGTCAGGCACCAAAGAGATATCAATTGTCTGAGACTTTCATTAGGGTTTATTACAGAGTTTGTTTCTGCTGACCTATTTCATGATAATCTCTAAATGGGAAACACAAAACTCAGGCATGGAAGAACTGGAATAGGGTTTCCATCTGCACGTTTGCTGCACATTTATATTTACTATATGGTTGCAAGAATTTCTGTCTATGTAATCTCACCCTTCTCTGGATTCCTGTAGCATTTTTAGTCTGTACTGCTCTTAGGTACTTATGTATGTCTTGTATTACACATTTACTGATGTACGTCTTGTCTTTTCTACTGAATCATATTCTCCTTGAAGTCGTGGTATTCAGTGCTTTTGACATTGAGATGTTTTCTCCCCTAGGTTCTTATATCTTAATTATTGTTGCGTTTTCAGCACTTAGTAAAGAATCTAAAATATTGTAAATGTTTCATAAATGCTTGTTGAATGTCAACATTTGACACCAAATGCATGCAAAAACCTCAGATACGAAAGACCTATCATCTCGTTAGGGTTTGTGTGCTGTGGGATGCATAGTTTGTATCCTCATTATCTCTCTTCTGGATCTAGTTTCTTTAAAGATTTCAGAAAAAAATATACGAAGAGATCTCCTTGGAAGATGTTTAAAGGACATGTTGGCTTTTATTAATTTTATTAATGTTGCAGGCACTCTGCCATACCTTGTCATTCAATAGCATTTTTGGAAGTTTACTGTGGTTTGGGCTCTGTACTAGCTTCTTGGGATAGTTTTTCAAAACATTTTGCCATTCATTGCTGAGTGCTTGTATCATTACAAGTCAGTGATGAACATACACAAGGGTCATAAATAATTATACAATTTTCTTAGTGTGTTGTAAAAATAGGAATTAGCTGGTGATATCATTACTGAAAAAATATGCTTACATTTTATGTAAAATATAAAAATTTTAAAAAAGTAACACTGCCTAATTTCCAGATACTAACCACTGTGTTGTATATGAATTAACTGTGCCAAGCAAATACTGACTCATGTAAATATTTGCAACAATCCTATGAAGTATGTATTGTCTTCATTTTATTTTCCCAATAAGCAAACCTACCTGGAGCCAGACACAGAGCCTGGAAGTAGCATATTTTAGATATGAATACAGGGAATCTTACTCTAAAATCTGCTCACTTAACCACTGTGTAATGCTGTTTCTCATAGCTAGTTGTTTCTTATTTTATTTTGGCTGCCAGGAAGTTTAGAGACAAATTTATCCTTGAACTTTACATTTACATTTAACTTTGACTTGAATTTCTTGGCCTTCATTTTTCTTTTGATCTCATCTTCCTCTATTTTGTGTTGCCTTGACTTTTGAAAATTTCTATTTTTTTAAATCTTATTGCTTTATATGTGTGGGTGACAACCATATCATTGGCTATAATGCAACTTTCATTATTGACATCTTTAGGCAGAAGATATCTGGTAATTCTATAGTCAGTCACTTTATTAGGAAATGATGATATGGATAGATGAAGTAACTTGTTCTGGTTTACATGGCTAGTGAGCGGTCACTCTGTTGGAAGAATCCAGCTCCCCTTTCTTCTGATCTAATTCTTTCTTCCACACCATACAGTCCCATGTCATTTCCTGCTCATTTATGATGAAAGATTATTTCTCAATCATTTCTTATGTTTTCTTTACTTCCTAGAATATATTTAATCTTATGTCCTAAGAGATAATGGAATGTATTAGGAAAGTTATGGCTCCAGAAGTCAGGAAGCCCTGTGACACTAAACAAATTAAGGAACTTCTTTGGGCTTTATTTTTCTCACTCATATTGATCGATATGCTAATGTCTGAGGCAGGTTTTGTACATAGACATAAATACTCACTAACGTAATTTATTTAACATGCAATTTATTAAGTTCATTTATCTAAGAATCAAACTTTGAAAACAAATTTCATGAATGTTAAAATTACTGATTTAAATTTTGATCAATTAAATCTTCTCAAATAATTGATTGCAACTTACAATTTAGTATACCATTCTTTTAAATGCTGCATGCAAATTAAACTGCAGGAAAAACACGAACACAATAATTATAAAGTGTATTATCATACCTACATTTAAACCTATTCTAACCTGTCATTATAGTTTTAATGGATTTTCTTGTTATCTTTATACAGATGCTTCTTGACTTACAATGGAATTATGGCCTGATAAACCCACCATAGGTAGAAAATATTGTAAGTCAAAATGCATTTAATACATATAACCTACAAAACATCATGGCTTAGCCTAGCCTAACTTAAATGTGCTCTAAACATTTACATTAGTCTACATTTGGGCAAAATCATCTAATACAATGCCTGTTTTTATAACAAAATGTTGCATGTCTCCTGCAATTTTTGAGTACTGTACTGAAAGTAAAAACCAGAATGATCGTAAGGGTACTTGAAGTACAGTTCCTACTGAATGGGTATTGCTTTTGCACAATTGTAAAGTAAAAAAAAGTCTTAAGTCAAACCATCATAAGGTTGAAAAGTGGTAAATTGAAACATTGTAAGTCAGATGCCATCTGTATTTTGTTTTATATTTTCTAAGGGTTATTTATTCATATAGTTGGAGTATTTGTGGACCTTCATTAATAATATTTTGGAATACAGGAAAGCAGCAATCTTACCAGATGCAAAAGAAAAAGAATATCTTTGTTGACTATTTAAGATTTCAGTACCTAGGTTTTAGGTCAATTGATTCTCAGTCAAGAGCACAAGAACGTCTGGGTTGCCCAAGGCCATTCAAACATGTCACTGGACCAGTAGAGATAAACTTATGCTAATAAGGCTTTTTAGATGCACACTTTGCAAATTTGCAATTTGGCATTTCCCTACAAAATGATGTAAATATTTTTCTTTACTTTTTATTTTGTCGTGTTTTTTCTATATTAAACTTTATTGAGATGTAATTTATATACAAAAATGCATCCATTTTAAGTGTATACTTTAATAAATTTTCACAAATAAATACAACACTATGTAAACAACACCACAATCCATACACAGAATATTTCCATTACCACACAAATTTCCCTTGTGCCTTCTGCTGATGAGACCTCACCATGACCTTAGACCTGACCCCTGTAACCACTGGTGTGAATTTTCACTTTTTTAGAGTTTTGAATAAGCCAGATCATATAATATGTATTCATTTCTATCTGTATTCTTTTGCTCAGCAAAACATTTTTTAGATTAATTCATGTTGTGTATATCAGTAATTGATTACTTTTTACTGTTGAGGCATACTAGTAATAATAGTTGTATTAACACAGATACACGATTTGTTTGTCTACTCACCAATCAATGAACATCTGGGATGTTTGCAGTTTGGGGTGATTACAAATAAGTAAAGCTGCTCTGAACATTAGCATACAGACTTCTGGGTGGATATGCATTTTCATATTTCTTTAACAAAGGAGTGGAATTTCTGAATTTTAAGGTAAGTGTGTATTTAACATTTTAAGAAACTATGCAAATTTCTAAAGTGGTATTACCACTTTATTTTCTCAACATCAGCCTAAGTGGGTTCTAGTGGCTCCACATTTGTGAAAACCTTGGCGTTGTCAGTTTTTCTTTTTAAATTTCAGCTATTCTACTTGGTATTCAGTAGTTCCTCACTGTAACTTTAATCTGCAATTCCCTGATGATTAGTGATGGTGACCACGTCTTCATATGATCAGTGCCCATTTATGTATTTTTCCTGGTAAAGTGTCTATTGTATTTTCTGCCTATTGAAAAAAATGGGTTCTTTGTTTTCTTATAGAGTTGTAAGAGTCTTAAGATATATTGTGGATACAAGTGCTTTTTCAGATATATATTGGTAATATTTGTGTGAGGACTATTTTCTCTCAGTCTGCTGTGTGCCTTTTCTTACTTGAAAAAAAAAAACAACAAATTTTAATTATGCTGGGATTCAATTTTATGTCTTTAAATTCATTGACCTTTTCTTCTCCAGCATCTACTATGCTATTAGTTTCATCTATTTTAGTATTTTGTTTTAATATTTTGTTTTTTGCCTGTAGAAGTTCCATTTAGTTATTTTTATTATATCTTCCACTTTTCTTCCTCTTATGCTCATGTTTTTCAATTACATCATTGAGAATATGAAGAAACATATTTACAATAGCTGTTTTTAATGTCCTGTCTGCTGATTCTGTCATTGCTGCCATTATGTGTCTGTTTCTATTGGCTGATATTTTTCCAGACTATGCATTACAATTTTCTGCTTTTTGGTATGTCTACTGTTTTTTGATTGAATGCAAAATGTACTGAATGTTGTAAATTTATGTTTTTGATGGCTGAATTTTGTTATACTTAAAGAATGTTAGGTTTTCTTCTCTTAGAAAGTTAAGTTACATGCACATCAGGTCATTCTTTCCAGATTTGTTTAAAAGGCATTTTAGGGTACACCTAGAATAACCATTACTTTATGGCTAATTTATCCCCACTTCTGATGCATGCACTTCTGAAGCCTCTACAGAGAGATAACCTCTTCTATTCACTGAGGTCTCTCTCCATTGGCTAGTGGAATGTCTAATGATTCTTAGCCCTATGTGAGCTCCTGGAATTTTTTGACTTATAGCTGTTGAATAACACTCTTTTCCTTGGAAGTTGTTTCTTGCCAGGCCTCATGAAGTTTTATCCTATATATGTGTAGACTGGTATTCAGCCAAGGATTCAAGTGGCCTCCCTGAACACTGAATCTGTCTGCTCACTTTTGTGAGATTGTTGTGTTCTGTATGGGTTTTCCTCCCCTGTGTCACATTTTTAGAAATTACCTGTAGGCAGAAAGTCTGGATGATGGTAGAGCTCATCTTCTTCGATTTTATTTTGTCAGGGATTACAACCTCATTATGCATGTTATCCAATAAGAGTTGTTTCTTATATTCCAGTTTTCTTGCTGTTTTCTTGTAAATAGTGGGAAGGTAACTTCAGGCTCTTTTACTTCCTCGTGGATAGAAACAGAACTCATGATGTACATTTCATACATCACTTGACTGGCCTGTGTTGCATAACCTATTGACCTTTGTGATATATTGACCTGGCCTATTTGTATTATTAAAATATATGTCATCAATATGTGTTTTACAGTATTTAATTAAATTTCAAAGGTTTGTTCTTAGAGATGAGAAAATGAGCTTGCATAGTTAACAATCCTCTTTAAGAACGTAAGCCTTATTTATAATTTTGGGACATATTTTAAGCTGCCTTTATATTTGGTTACTGTATATACTCTCTAGGAGTATTTGTCTCAACCTGTTCATTGTATTCACTTTTCTCTCCCTACGAAGAGAAATAGCACATATTGAAACTTTATAAATAGATTTGTACTGAATAGAAGAAACAAAATATGCATATATGTCTGTACTCTAAACTTCCTAAAAAGAAGTAAAGTTAAATATACCTTATTATATTCACCATTCTTTCATTTTTACACCTGCATTAAAATGCTTTATGTTTAAATTCATTTTTTGGGATATCATTATGAACTAATGGGCTTTCACAGGTACAAATTGTTTCAATTCACTATAAAACATTAATATGTATTTGTGATGCTGAAATTTTCACAGGTTGGTGGTGCTAGACCCTCTAATTAGAATCTTTATTCTTTAGGCAGTGTTCCATAATTACTTTTAAGCCCCACTCATAATTTCTTCTCCAGACATGCCCAGATGTGTAATATGGAGTGAATAAAACCCTTCAGTGTTTTTCCTTTGTGAGCCTTTGAATATAATGTTGAGTGTTGTAAAGAGTTGATTATGCTCCCATTAGTATTGCTGAAACTCGTGGTGACTTCCCCCGCCTCACTACCCTCCACTCCTGTTTTCTGTATTGTGCTGGCTTATTCTCCATTTGCTGCCTAGCCCCCATGCCCGCTAATTCATTGTCTATTTTTTGCGCTTCCTGCTCAGCTCTTTGTGTGCTGGTGATACGGTACCAGGGCAGGGAAGTGGTGGGAAGGAAAAGGCGTGGTTCCTGGTGAGGGCTCCACCCCCGGCCTGTGCCCACCGACCTGGACCTGGATGAGGACAGGCACTCCTGCCTTTGCTCCCAAATGTTGCATTTCCCAAGATCACCCTGGCCCACCACACCCCCATACTGTGCCTATAAAAAACCTGAGACACTAGCAGGCAGACAGAGGTGACTGGATACCGAGAGGAACGCACCGGCGTAGGGGCACACTGGCATGCAGGTAGGCCATGTACCAGCAGAAGGACGTGAAGTTTGGCCAGGATGGTCGGAGGAGAGCCCGGCCGCTGAGTGGCCCAACTCCAGGGGAAAACCATCTCCCTCTGGCTCCCTTATCTGCTAAGGGCTACTTCCGCTCAGTAAAACCTTGCAGTTCTTCCCCAAGCCCCTTGTGATCCAATTCTTCTGATAGACCAAGGCAAGAACCCTTGGATATAGAAAGCCCTGTCTCCTTGCTATAAGGCAGGAGCCTAATTGAGCTGAGCAACACAAGCCACCTATGGAAGGCTAAACTAAAAGAGCGCCTGTAACACACACCCACTGGGGCTTCAGCTGTAAATATTCACCCCTAGACACTTGTGTGGGATTGGAGCCTCACAGCTTGCCCATCTGTATGCTGCCCTAAAAGTATGAGCAGTGGGGCACTGAAGAAGCAAGCCACACCCCCATCCCACGCCCGCGAGGGGACAAGGGAACTTCTTCCCTTTCACTGAAGACTGATCTGTTTGGACTATATTAAGGGCTTTGTTGGTTCCCTGTTTATGGTTTGACTTGGCCAATGGACGACATCATCTGGAGTTTGGGGTGTTTGGAGGGTTTGAGGAGAGAGAGCTTGGGATACTTACATTCCTGCCCACTCCCTGTTTCAGTGTTGCGGTTTGGTTGTGGTGGCATCCATCAACACTAGAATTCCTGCAGAGAGCTTTCTTTTCTCTGCCTTCTGTGCTCACCAGACTACCGTAGCATTATTTCCCCCCACTGTCCTTTCCTCACAGGGTAATGACTTATTGCTATTGCTAGTCTCAGAGTGCCTCCACCTCATTAGTTCCCTTATTTATTTATTTTTCTTTTCTTTTCTTTTTTTTTTTTAGAGATGGGGTGTCTCCGTGTTGGCCAGGCTGGTCTCGAACTCCTGACCTCAAGTGATCCGCCCACGTTGGCCTCCCAAAGTGCTGGGATTACAGGCGTGAACCACCGTACCCGGCCCTAGTTCCCTTATTTTTATCAAAGGCATAAATTATCTTTGTTAAATCCTTTTGAGTAGAATTCCATTTCCTGCCTGGACACGAATTCATTGATTATTGCAAGGTCCTCACATTATTGTTGGCAAAGCTTGAGCTCTCAATTTAGAGCAGACAGGGCTCTTGTGTTGTTTAATAAGCTTTGATAAACCAAAATGTGGTGCAGATACGTGATTCACCTTCTATTCTTGGAAATATTAGAGTTACAATGGGTGTTACTCTGCAGGAGGATGGACTTTAGTGCATCTAATATCCATCTTCTGACTGTCTGCCTAATCACTCTCCTTCTGAGACAAGAAATTAAAATACAGCAGGATCTCTCAATTTCAGACTTTTGTGGACCTTAGGCTACTTTTATGGCTTTTCAGCCCTTGACAGTGGTTTTTAATCTGAATTCTTCAGATAGGAAAGCAGAAAGTCACTAAGATCTCACAGGTTGGAGATAAAAGATAACGAATTGTTAAAATGAGAGTATCAGGACAATGCCATAAAATGTTTAATTGGCCTTATTTGTAAAACAAGAAATAAAGCAGACTGCTTTCTTATATCTCTGTTTCTACCCCCTGCGTTGTCATGTCCACATTCGAATCCCTTCTGTGGAGGTGGTGGTGGCTTCTCTGTTCTTTAACCTGGTTTGGTCATTCAGCCTCAGATGTGGTAGCTGTGAACTTCAGGCCCCATGAGAAGTAGAGAATGTCATGTCCACTTCCACTCCAGAATTCCCATTACTGTTTCCTTATTATCCCTTCACTTTGGTTCTGATCTGATCCATCCCAGAATGCATGAAACCAGCACTGAGTCATTTTGTCCTTTTGTGTTTGAGAGTTGTTTTCCAAAGTGGGTGACCAAGTGTTTCCCTTCTCCTTGCTCCTGGGGTTGGCTGTGGGCTTTCTTCCAAGGCTGTGGTTGGGGAAAGCTGGCTTAGTCCTCTATGAGGGCACACAGGTTGATTCCTCTAAACTTTGTACAGTGTTTTGTAGAGGATGAGATGTGTGAGTGAAGTTCTCTTACAAGTGGTCATGGTGTCTCTTTATAAAGGCTCATCTCTAGCTTATTGTGTGAATTTTCTAAACATTTTAACTTCTAGCAGGTAGGACAGCTGTGACTATAGGAATGTTACATTTCAAGCCAATTGTGATCGTCTGCTACATTAATGGCCACTGTTGATCCATGCCTTCTTGTATTTGTGTTCTTGGCTGGTCTCTTCCCCTTCAAAGAGGGTTAGCTTGGTGACCCTTTTAAACCAATGGAATACAGTGAAGTGGTGCCATGCAAATTCTGGGTCTAAGTCCTAAGAAAGCCTTGAATCTCCTGCTTTTGCTTTCTTGGGTTCCCTGAGCTACCATGTAGAAATTCAGATTACATTACTAGAGAGAGCATATGGAGAAGACACACGGAGAGGCCTCATACAAAAGAAGAGGCCTTGAGATGACATGGAGAGGGTGAGAGAGAGAATCCTAGCTATCCCAAAGCCTCCAACTGAAGCCAGCCTCTAGCTAATTCACCAACTGAATGCAATCACAAGAATGCTTGCTAGCCAGATGAACAAAAGAACCATTCAGCTGAGCCTAGACTGTTATTTGTAAACATTCAGCATGCTGCTAAATGCACAAGCGTGACAGAACGGGAACACTCACACACTGTGACTTGTATCCACATGATCTAGAGCACATGCCCCTACAGACTGCCCCCTAGCTGAGTTCATTTCTCTCCAGCTACCCAGTGGGCATATTTAAGCATGTCCCAAAGTCCAGATGCAAGACCAGAGGCCCAGAGAGAGACCAGGGTGCCCACTTGTACATAAGCTTCCCCTTATGAGTTCTAGTTTCCTATTTGAGCAGTTTACCCTGTGACTTCAATGTTTACCACACTAAAGGCCATGAAAGCTCCCTATATTAATTCAAATCTAAGGGATGGAGTGAGGTGACATTTTGTTTCACCATCCCCAGAAGTTGCCCCTCTTCTCCAGAGCAGGTAGTCACTCCTAAAGATGACAGCACATGAGAGCTTCACAAAACCCTGGGCAATTTTGGAACCAATGACTTCGTTTGTATAGCCATCAGTGCCGTTTGCTAAGGATTCTTGTTTTCCCATTTCTGGGCATAATCAAAGATTGCAGCCCCTTGTGGTCAGGTGCCCATACACTGGAATGGAAGTGTGTGTTACTTCTGGGCTGGATTGTTTAAACACAGATGCGAGACTATCCAAAGCTCTCTTGCTCTTGGCCAGATTTGGCATTGGTGGCCACTTCATCGGTCAGTTCTTGGGGTCAGGTGATGTGGAGCAAAGCTTTCTTGCTGACCCTCGGGGGATGATGCAACATGAGCAAGAGTAATGTTTTGAACCATTGATGCTTTGGTGTTTTAGTAATTGGAGCATAACCCAGCCTATCCTGATTGACCAATTTGCTGATATAATAGAAAGCTCTTGCTACAGAAACCCTACTCTACCTTTATCTCTCATTTTTGTCTTTGTGATTAGAGCTTTCCATGATGGAAAGCATATAGTCTTACCTTCCTATTGTCTACTCTCTTGAATTAGTACGAAAATACAATACAAAGGCCAAAACCTTTCAGTTAACATTTGGGTCTTTCCTGCATTTTGACCCAGTATTTTCTCCTATATGTCTCTTATTGTTCATGTTAAAAAACTCTAAACCCCAGCCAAGCTGGGCTATTCACAGTTTGCCATACATGTCTATATTTATCTTATTCTGTACTTAGCTTAGTGATTCAGAGCAGGTGCTTACAAGTCAGATAAGTTAGGTCCAAATCGTGGCTTCAGCTCTCACTGTATAACCACAAGCAAGTCGTTTAATCTTTCAGAGGCAATTTCTTCTTCTGTAAATGGGAGA
The DNA here is from genome assembly GCF_001604975.1 of Cebus imitator. Lineage (NCBI taxonomy): Eukaryota > Metazoa > Chordata > Mammalia > Primates > Cebidae > Cebus > Cebus imitator. The sequence goes on from NW_016107383.1 coordinate 11,785,786, forward strand.
TATAATATCTTCCTTGCAGTATTAGGATGAGAATTAATGAGAAAATGTTTGAAGTATTTATCACAATATTTAACTCATAGTAGGCTCTCATAACCTGAAAGTTTATGCTTTCATTCATTTCTTCTTGATGGAGTTGCCTAGCAGTGACCCTAATTCAGTCCTTCAAGGACAGTTTAAAGTCTTTGTCATACTACCTGTGTGTTGTTATATCCAGCCCACAATTCTTTCTTCATCGGTAGCAACTTTATATTATCTTTAATCTTCTGAGGTCTGAAAATAATTATTGGTACCTCTTCTAGGTCACAAATTATGACCTGATATACACTTTAATATTTTGCGTGTATGTCTTTCATCATGTATTAGACTTGAAATCTTACTGAGGTTAGAATCTGTCAGTTTCTCAATTTTGTATGTCTCACAACATCCAGTACTGGGCCTATAAACCACATGTAAGAATTTAATAATGACGGGCTGGGCGCGGTGGCTCAAGCCTGTAATCCCAGCACTTTGGGAGGCCGAGGCAGGTGGATCACGAGGTCAAGAGATTGAGACCATCCTGGTCAACATGGTGAAACCCCATCTC
>NW_016107384.1:0-17608 GCF_001604975.1 Cebus imitator
AAAAAAAAAAATATCTCATAGGTAACTCAGAGTATGTAAAGTTGTGTGCTATAGACAGCATCTTCCTACCCACCAGTCATAAGAGTCGATTGTAAAATGTCCAGGAATTATGTAAAATGATTGTCAAACCATTTGGTAGCAGGAAGTTACCCATGTTGGGTATACACATGACACAGAAATCAACACATGCTCCAAATCAGGGCCCTTCCCTGCACTGCTGCCACCTCATAAGGCAGATGTTAATCATTTACCAGCATGCCATTAAGTGTATATCATCTTGCAGAGCTTAAATAATAATAATAAGTTGAACACTCACGTGTATGATTCCACTCAGATGAGGTCTCTAGGGTAGTGAAATTCACAAAGACAGAAAGCAGCATGGTGGTTGGCAGGGGCCAGGGTAAGGGGGTAATGGGGAGTTAATGTTTCATGGGCACAGAAAACACTAGCAAAACCGCTGAGTGCCCCTATTCTCCCCATCAATAATCCCACCCTTGTTCTCTCACTTGAACTGCATGACCCACTTGTAGATAGAGAGGGCAGGCATCATTATCTATGTGCATTTGCCAGATGAGGAGACTGAAGCTCAAAATCTTCCTCTAGCATTTATCATCCTCATAGCCAGAAAGTGCTAGAAGAAGGTCCTGAGCTCAGGCCCCCTCAGTTCAGGGCTCTCATAACTGAACAGAGCTCTTACTGCTTTTGACTTTCACGTTTCTATCACCTGCCTGGCAGCATCAAGTGCTAAAGAGGACCCTCCAGCTGGGTCCAGGATCACAGCAGATGAGGCCATAGCCCAGGTCTCCTATCTCCCAGCCCCAAGGCTCTACCCACCACACTACTCAGCCCCTGCTTTTCCAAGATCACAGTCAAGGATTGGGCAGTGTGAGGCCAAATAAGCAATAAATGCATTTGGGCGATGATATGTCCAGGCAGAGAACTCAAGAAGAATCAGTCAAAAAATAATAATAATGAGATTTACAGCATCCTGGGACAAAATTCAGGTTTTTAGGAGAAAGGGAAGTGTTACTATAGACCCACAGGAGTTTGAATATTATGGTATTTAGTATATTTGGTGCCTAACCATTGGAATAGTAAAAATGTTAAGAGGAAATAAACAGATTTGCACATTTTGTGAAACGAGGTGAACAGAACATTGAGATTGAGAAATGCATCTCTGAATGGACAGCTGTCTTTTTTAACATGCTGCACAATTGGTCATTCTTTTTCTCTTTTTTCTTTTTTGTTGTTGTTATTGTTGTCATAGTACATTACATCTGGATCCCTCTCAGTATGGGCTTCAAAGGACCCCAGCCCTTGTGTGGTGAGTCATAGTGCTATCTTTGATGATCCCTGAATGTTAGAATTTGACTCTCTACCAAACATGAAGAAAGGGGACTCACAGTAGTGGTGTGCCCTGGGCCTGGGCCTGGGTACAATGCATTTCGATACCTTTTTCCAGTCAATCCCCACCACTCTATGAGGTCCTATTATCCCCATTTTTCAGAGGAGAAAATTGGGAAACAGAGAGGTCAGGTGGTTTGCCTAGGATCGTACAGTGAGTGCATGGCAGAGCCAGGATTTGACCCCAGAGCTCTCTGATTCCAAAGCTGTTCCTCTTTACCTATGGCATTTACTATTCAAAAACTTACCTCTTTGGAAAACTCATGAGTATTTACATGCAGTGCCTCATGGATGCTCCGAAAAAAACAGAAAGCCAGGTCCGGGCCAAACGAATATGTGTGTGCATTTCAACCATCTCTTTAAGATATTTTCCGCCATCCTCTTTGTGTGGATCTAGAAGAGTGAGAGCAATGTCTGCCTTGAACAATTTAAAGTCTCAACCAAGAGCACAGGGCCCAGAATTCCCTTGCGCCCTTGGGGCATTATTCTCTGCTCAGTATCCAGCAAAGTATCTGGTCATGTTTTGATTTTTGCTGTGGCCTCTAAGAAGCTTAGGGATAAGTTTAGAGCTCCACAGTGGCCCTTCTCTCATCTCCTTCCTTTTCAGGTACTCCTTCCCCCTCTCCACTTTCTCTACGTGGCTTGTCATCTTTCTTCTGCCTTTTGATGGGAAAGCAGCAGGTCAGCTAGGGGCTGGGTGTCTAACAGAGGGTTTCCCAATTACCAGTCTCCAGTCTACAAGGCAAACTCCAGTGGCCCCATAGTCTGCCTTGCTTCACCCCTTTTAGGAGGAGCAGAGTCCTCCAAACACCCCAGCATCAATCAAGCTCACACCGCCCCTTCATATCCCAACAGGACCAGGAAGTTTCAAATCCTCTGGGAAGTCCACTGCCCTCTCCAAGGTGTCTGCCAACGCCTGGAGGTCTCCTAGTCCTCTCTTGCTCTGACGTGTGACTTTCTATTGAAATATAGAAACATCCGTTTGTACTTCTGTACATCTTACAGCTGTCCTGGCCCCTGCCCAAATGTGGAACATGGTCCCTTTCTCTTTTGTCTTTCTCTGTCTTCATCCCCATAACCCTCTTAACGGGAAGCAGCTTGAGTGGGGGATGGATAATGAATAATTTGATGATTTCACCCTCTCAACACTGAGCAGCAGATCCCTCAAAATTGAATATGAGACTTTCAGGTTCTGAAAACCTTCCCCAGCCAATCCTACCAGCGGGCCCCAGCCTTCCACCATGGAAACCAAGTCTCCCCGACTCCCTTCCCTCAATTCAAGCTTGGGATCTCTGTTCATTTTCTCTGCAGAGCAGTCCTGCATCTTTGCCTTATCTCTTTCCGAATCTCATTTCCTACCCTCTGCTGCTTAGCAAGAAATCTTCCCAAACAAATCCAGTCTCTGCCATAGAAGGATGCTGCACATTGATTAAGGAATGATTTTGGGTGGAGGTTTGGAGGAAGGAGAGGATCAGGTAAAACAATAACAGGTACTAGGCTTAATACCTGGGTGATGAAATAATCTCTACAACAAACCCCCATGCTGCAAGTTTACCCATGTAACAAACCTGAACTTAAATGAACAAACCTGGACTTTAACAAGCATGAATTTAAAATGATTTCTCACCTCACTATCGCTGAAATAAACTGGCTTCTCCACCCTGCCTGGCCATCTCTTTTCTGCCCTGCCTTCTCTCTTCTCTGAATTCCCAAGAGTCCCCACAAGCTGGGCTTCAGACTCTTCGCACTCGGCTCCCTCTCCTCTCCCTCCTCTCCCACAGGTGAGCACCAGCGTCGTCCTGAACGTCATCTGCGCACTCTTGTCCCTTGGCGGGATCCTCATTCTCATTGTGGATCTGTGCACTGACTATAAGATGGTGAGCATTTGACTGCCAGGGCCCCATGCTGCCAAAGGGCCAGGAGGGCTTACAAGGTTACTTCCAGAGCAGAAAGGAATTGCCCCAGAATTCCATCCTAGTATGACAACCACCAGGCCTGTAAGCTATTTAACCCTCAACAAAATCCTGTGCCCTCTGAGGTGGCCATGATAAACCTCATTTCACAGTGAGGATGCTGAGACTCAGAGAGATGCAGCCAGCTGACCCCTCCTCATCCTGTTCTCTGCTTGGAGGTAGCAGGTGGCCAGGTAAGCGGCCTGGATGGCTGCCACACTCAGACTCACAAGATCACCTGCCCCTAGGAGTCTGTTATGGGATAGCCTTTCACACAAACAGGAAGTGCTGATGCTAGTCCTGGTCTTTTGGTGCAGGGGGAGGGGGAAGGGGGGCGGTAGGGACCTCCAGATGCAGATGCAAAGACAAGGATTCAGGTGCAAGTTGTGTATTTCAGAGGTTATTCTAGGAAACCTCACTAGAGGAGGGAAGAAATAAGACAAGCAAGGGGAGGAAGCCTCACTATAAAAGTGTTATCCAGCAAAGGCCTTTGGAGATGAACCCGCTGGGGACCTGGTAGCCAGAGAATGACATGCATCTTAGCTGTACCCTGTCCTAGAGTGAGGGAGCTGGGGTATTTATCCACCAGCTTCCCTCAATTATTGATCAAAAACTGCCCCTGGCCAGGTGCGGCGGCTCACACCTGTAATCCCAGAATTTTGGGAGGCCAAGGCAGGTGGATCGCCTGGGGTTAGGAGTTCAAGACCAGCCTGGCCAACATGGTGAAACCCCATCTCTACTAAAAATACAAAAATTAGCTGAGCATGGTGACATGTGCCTGCAATCCCAGCTTCTCGAGAGGATGAGGCAGGAGAATCACTTGAACCCCAGAAGTGGTGGTTTCAGTGAGCTGAGATCACACCACTGCACTTCAGCCTGAGCAACAAAAGTGAAACTCTGTCTTGAAAAAACAAAAAAATACCCCTGAGGGGCATCAATTCCCTAGTGCTTCCAGTCTGCCATGATCATGGACAAAGGAGTCTCTTGTGGTCAAAGGAAGCCCTCAGGTAAAGCCACGCAAATGAAAGTCAGGCAGCAGGCATGGAAATGTGGGAAGGATGTCGGTAACATTGACACAGTACTGGAGGAGACCTGAAGAACAAGATCAAGAGTAGCTAGCTCCACAGCTGGCTGCAATCTGATCCTCTCTCAGGACTAACCAAGTGGGCAAGGGAAGGCTGGCAGGACACAGGGTCTTAAACTAGACGTGTCTACAGAGGTGAAGGCAGTCCCTAAGGGGAGAGCTCCCTGCAGACCCCGGGAAGAACCCTGATGCACAGGGTGTAACTTGGTGTCTAGGGGATGTGGCAGCAAGGTGCTGGCCTCTATAGTTCAACACGATGCAACAGGATGTCCCAACAATGTCCAGGGAGTGGATTGTGGTCACGCGGAACCAAGACCACAACAGCTACAAATCCTAAAGGTGGCCATTTGGCAATCAGGGCCTCTGTCATCAAAGAGCATACTAGCATAGTGTAGCACGAAGGCACTGGAGTCCAACAGGCATTCCAAGCCCCAGGCTCCCCACCTGCTGCTGCAGAGAAAGAGTGTGTAGGGATGAGAGGAGCTCAGTGATCTCTCCCACCTTATTGTGGGCAGGGACCAGGCCCAGAGCACACTGAGCTGTGTGGGGCCCCTTCAATCCTGTCTTAACTTCCGTCTTGGCAGAAGCCCTTGAAACTCCGAGGACGCATCCCAACCTGCCAAGGGAAGTATGAGGCAGGGATACTGGAAGAGGGCTGAGAAACCCAGGAGCCAGGCAGAGCTAATGATCCTGACCGGGCTGGTGTCTATCACCTGGCCCCGGGAGAGGCACCCAGAACCTCACACAGGGTTTCCTAGCCAGTGCACTTGTTGAAATGTCTCAGTTTGGGTTCCTCCCAGAAGCAGACTTTGAGACAAGTAGTTTATTTGGGAGAGGAAGCAAACACCAACCTAAGGACTGAGGGAGCTGGGGTATTTATACACCACACCCTAACAGTCATGGAGAGAGGGCTGTTCTCAAGGAGCACTCATTCCCTGGAACTTTGAACCTGTGCCAACAGCAAAATGGGCTCCAGAGGCCAGAGAGAGCCCTGAGGCAAAGGAATACAGGTGCTGGCAGTTGGAAGTCAGGCCAGTGACTAAAAGGGTAAGGCAAGGGCATATAAAATGTGTGCCCCCAGCATCTGCTCCAAAGAACCACGTGCAGAGAGGGTCTCAGGGCTTCCAGGTGAGATGTGTGGCACTCCAGATGTGGACTGTCACCTAGACCGTCAAGCCAAAGGACTAAAAGCCTCCCATTTCTCTCTGTCTCTAGGTAGATGTAAAGACAATTTTTGGTGGTCTGCTCCCCTTCGCCCTCCTGGAGTTCATCCTCACTTGTGTGGTCTCATATTTTGGGTGCCAGGCCACCTGCTGCAGACAATTTGAGGTAAGTGTTGGACTCTGTTCCAATAATCAGAGCATGCTCTGGGATTGGGCGTGGGCTGTAGCAAGAGGTAACCAGAGATCTGGAGAGATGAGACCTGAGAGGGGCTCTATCAGTTAAGTTTTGCTGCATAGTAACCTACCCCAGAACTTCGTGGCTTCCGATTATTTAGCTCTTCATTCTTCACATCATCAGTTTGAGCTATGGTCAGTGGGTAGCTCTTCTGTTGGCCTCAGATGAATTCACCCTTGAATCTTGGCTTGGGGATCGTTGGTCTCCAGGGTCCTTCGTGAAATAGCTCATCTCTGCTCCCCATGTTATCTCATCCTCCAGTAAGCTCACATGAGCTTCTTCATGGGGAGCTGGGTTCTCAGAGTAGCAAGACACAGCAAGCCCCCACAGGCAGCCACTTTAAGTCCCTGCTTGCATCACATTTGCTAATGTCCCACTGGCCACAGTCAATCACATCGCTGAACCCAGATTCCATGAGTGGAGCAACAGCTCTACCTCTTGATAAGAGGAGCTACAAGGTCACCCAGCAAAGGCTGATGAATGTAAGGATTTGTAACCAGCATTGCAGCCTACAACAATGCTTCCCTCTGACCACAATTAACTCACAGTTGTTCAGGATGCAAAGCATGCTCAGCCCATACTTTGGATGCCCAAACATACCATCTAATCATGGCATGGCATCAGTCTTGAAAACTAGGATCCAAATCAGATCTAGATGTGACTGAGGATTTGGGGGTATTGCTCTTCTTGATTCAGAAACCTATGAACTAAAAGCAAGTTCCACCCCCCATATAGCCAACATACTTTAGTGAGAGAAAAATAGGATAAATAGAATTCTGTTCTTTCCCCATTCAATAAGGAAAAGAACAGAAGCACAAGATTGTCACTCCTCCATAATAATTCTGAAATCCTATGCGGGCACGTATTGTCCTACCCTGGGGGCAGAGAATGTTTCTTGATTAGGAGTCAATCTGACTATCTAGAAGACTCTGCCCATGCCACTGTTCTCTACTGCTTCCTGAGAGGAGCTTTCTAATCCATTGTTCTCCAGGATCCTGGCCCCACCCTCTGGACTCCTGGCTCCACCCTCAGAAACATGTTTTCTTTTTTCATAAGAAAAGGCCTATATTTTCCATTTTGCTTTTTCAACCTGATTCCTATATTAAGAGTGAGACCTAAAGGTCTTTTTGCAGTTTGAGAAATTTCAGTCAGATCTGGTCCAAGTTGGTGATCCCGTTACTAATACAATTCCCTTAAAACTCCAAGGGTGTTTTATGTATTAGATTATGGCTTTCACCATCTGATAAGAGCCACACATGAGACTGCTCTAGACATACTTTTCTCTCCAAATCTGTCAATGTCTATTTTGGGATTAGCCTTCTGTGAGACAAATACTTTAAGGTTCTTAGAAGCATTTTGTCTATCTGAAAGGATCTAACAAGCACTGATTAGGCCTTCAAAGGTCTTAACAAAGGGCTGTGTAGACACATCCTTGTTTTGATCTTTGTTCTTAGCCCTAGTTTTACTTTGAATGTTATTTATCCTTTGAGGACCTTGGAAGTTAGAGACAATCTTGTTTTCTAACTCATCAAGTCCTGGGCCCTCTACTTTGCCTCTAAATACCACTTGCAAACGAAATCATTCCTTCTTTATCCTCTCACTTTCTTACAGCACTTTATCATATGCAGCCAGGAGCACCCAAGTGACATTTTCAATACTCTGCCTGATCTCCTTAGCCAAATCCAAATGCTATTAGATGCGTATTTTTGTCTTCTAAAATACAACAGTGCTCCACCACTGTATAACATGGGAAATCATTTCTCCACTCTGCTGTGGCAGTTTCTTCTCCCCTTTTCCAGCCTCCTCCAGCAGTGAGATCACCATTTTTCCAGCCTTTTCTAGAGGCTTACTCACAGCTTCTCCAGCCCCATCTGCCACCCAGTCCCAAACCCCATGCATGTGTTGGATGATTGTTATCTTACTTCTAGCTACCAATTTCCATGTCAATTGGCTTTTGTCCTGTATCAAACAACCCTAAAACTTGATGGCTTACTCAGCAGCCACTTATGTAGCTCATGATCCCCTGGGTCTGCTGGGCAGTTCTTCTGACCCCTGCTGGACTTGCCATGAGTCTGCAGTCAGTTGGTGAGTTGCCTAGTGGCTGGATGATATTGGGCAGTCCCACATGGGCATCTGGATGTTTGCAAGCTGGCAATCAACAGGGCCAGCTGGGCCACTTGTATTTCATTATCCAGCAGTCAGGCCAGTCTTTATGTTCACTGTTCCAAAGAGCAACAAGAGAAAGCAATCTCCAATGGGCAAACACTTTACGGTCACATTTACTGTTGTCCCCTTGGCCAAAGGAAGTCACATGACCAAGCCCAGCATCAGGGAGAGAGGGTCTACCTAAGGGTATGGAAGGAGGAAGGAGAAGAATTTTTGGTCACTTTTTGCTGTTTACTACAGAGGAAGGTGATGACCACATGCCATTTGTCTTTCAGAATGCAACAGGGATTCCAGCCATATTCAGTTTCAACCCATCCAGTACTACCACCACCGGCCCTGTCAATGCTACCACCAGCCCTGTCAATGCTACCACTGTTCCTGTCAATGCTACCACCAGCCCTGTCAATGCTACCACTGTTCCTGTCAATGCTACCACCAGCCCTGTCAATGCCACCACTGTTTCTGTCAATGCAACCACCAGCCCTGTCAATGTGACCACTGGCCCTGTTAACACCACCACTGGCCCTGCCAACACTACCACCAATTCTGTCAATGCTATCTACACCAACATTGTACCCCTGAACCCTCATATCAAGAAATAACTGATTTGCCCAAAGCTAGATGACATAGGATGCCTGTCTTAATGACAAGAGGATGCACTGCAGCAGTATCTTTCCTCCTCCCTGAAACTTCCATGCCCATGACCCTACCCTTGCTGCCAGACTGAAATGAACAAGCATTTCCTCTCCTCTTCACCCCTAACCTTCATTTTTGTTATTGATGCCTTTTTTTTAATTTATAAATAATTTTCCTTTGGTTCTTGGTATCTTCTAACCTTGGTGAAGTGCAGGGTGCATTTTTGTTCCATGGTTCCTGATGTGTGCTCACCGCTAAAAAACCAGTTCTAAACCAGTGCCTCAGCCATGGAATTCTTGTAGGTCCAACTTCTGCCCAGTCCCCGGCTCTAACTGTGACACAGTTCTCCCCCACAGAAAAGGCGGAGCAATGTAGAGTGTGTTCAGTATTCCCTGGTGTGGGAGTAGAGGAAAACCTTTGTGACCTAGAGTTAGGTAAAGAGTTTTTAAATAAGACACCAAAAATACAATTAGCAAAGGGAAAGAAAAATCAGTACGTTGAACTTAGAATTAAAAACAGTTGCTTTTACTCCAAGAATGTTATGAAGAAAAAGAAAAAAAAAAAAAAAAAAAACAGTTGCTTTGTGAAAGATCTTGCTAAGATAAAAAGTCATAGCCTAGGAGAAAATATTTGCAAATCATATATCTGACAAAGGACACATTTCCACAATATATAAAGAGCTGTCTAAACTCAACAGTATGAAAACAATCTAATTACAAATTAGACAAAAGGCTTGAACAGAAGCTCTGACAAAGAGACTATAGGATTGCAAATAAGCATATGAAAAGATGTTCATTGTCATTAGCCAGTGCAGTGAAACACCACTACACACCTATTAGAATGGCTGAAATAAAAAATACTGATAATACCAAGTGCTGGTGAAAACACAGAGCAACTGGAGGTCTCAGATGTTATTAGAATATCAATGGCATTGCTACTCTGGAAAACAACTTGGCTGATCATTATAAAGCAAAGTATACACTGACCATATGACTCAGCAATCTCACCCCTGGGTATTTATCTCAGAGAAAATAAAACTTACTTTGACACAAAATGTGAATAGTAGCTTTATTTGTAATAACCAAAACCTGGAAACAATCTAAATATCCTTCAGTGGATAAGTAATGGAAAGCAAACTGTGCTACACCCGTACAATAGAATACTTCTCAGCAGTAAAAAGGAACGAGCTATTGATATTGTGGGGGAGGCAAAACTTTACCTCTACCTATCTTCGCTTCTGTTTGTTATTGATGTCTTTTTTTCTTCGTTCATAAATAATTTTCCTTTGGCTCTCGGTATCGTTTAACCTTGGCACAGTGCAGGGTGCATTTTTGTTCCATGATTCCTGATGTATGCTCACTGTTGAAAATCCAGTTCTAAATCAAGCTATAATAGGTTTTCAGCTGAGGCTCTTTAACAAAAAGACAGGTTAACAAGAGAAAAGCAGTTTATTAACCCACGCAGCACACATCACCTGGGAAAAACCTCGAAGAAAAGTAACTCAAAACAGTGGCTTAGAATCTGCTTTCATAGCAGATTCTAATCCACAAAGAACAATGGATTTGTAGAGAAATGACAGGACAAAGGAAAGCAGTTTTAGGCTTCCAAAGGCAGGAAACTGTGGGAAGTTAAATATACGGAAAGAAACTAATGGAGTAAGGTTTGCAGTTTCCTCTGGAGCCATCTCTGGGCTAATTAGAGTCTAGAGTCTTCTCCAGTAAAGGAGAATTTATATCCTGCCTTTAGGCAGAAAAGGAAGAGGATGGAGGGAACTTTTACTGCATTTGCTTTTTCTTAATTGCTTTCAGCTTGAAATACTTTTTATGTCAAAGAGTCATATTTGGGGGTGACGTAATCTGGTTTCCTTCAATACACACAACGATTTGGATTTCAAAGACATGAGTGAAAAAGCCAGTCTCAAAGTGTTGTACACTGGTGATTCCACGTATATAATACTCTTATAATGACAAATCATAGCCAAAAAGGAAGGAATTAGAACACCAAGAATAATAGCAATCTCAATAATTATAATAGCAACAACCCCTGCAATGGATTGAAATACATGGCTCATCATGTTCAAAAAAAAAAAAACCTGTGATCGTCTTTGGAGATTGCTAGAACACACCTATTATTCTAAAAACTGGGAAATAACAGGAAGGAATCAAGCATTCTCATAAGGAAAAGCAAGGAAAGAATCATTCAGCCTAGGGCAGCCAATACCAAGGAAGGTAAATAGGTCATCAGCTGGGATAGCACAGCAGCAGGCAAGGAGAGGGTAGAGCTTAGTGCTGGGCTTAGAGCCTGGATATTTCCATTTTCTCCTGCTGTTCCTAGTTCGTAAAGTTCAGCATGCCTTGCTTGGTCTGGGCCTACAGGGTTGCTGATGTGAGCAATGACCATAAAGAAACAGACTGCTACACTTAGCTATTGCCATAAACGTTCTGTAAAAACACAGTGGCAACCCACAAGAAGCGTTTATTTTTGCTGATGAGTCTATTGTTGGCTGGGCAGCCTTCCTGATCCGATCTGGGCTTGGCGGGACTCATCCATATGCTTGTGTTCACTGAGGGTCAGCTAGGTGGCCCTGCTGACCTTGACTGCATATGTAGGGCCTCAGCAGGGACCACTGGGCCAGCTTGGCTGTGCTCCAGGTGTCTCATCCTCCTGAAGGCTGGTCCAGGAGTGGTCCAAGGGGGTTGCAGAGCTCCAAGGGAGAACGGAAGCAGCTCAGACCTGACACATGGCCACTTCTGCTGTGTTCTATTGGCAAAGGAAGCCACAAAGCAGCTCAGTTTCAAGGATTTGGGAAAAGAGACTCCATCTCTAGCTACAAGAGGTGTGGTACTGGTTCAGCTGAAAGCTGGCCCAGCCAGGGGCATCCAGACCATTCCCTGGGCCATCATGAGCCCTCAGGTCCTGTATCATCTCCCTGACTTTGTATGGAAGCATCAGGGGCTATTTTGGTGAGAACTGGAACCCAGAAACTGATTAACAAATTGTTCCACATGCATGTACCACTCCAATATCACACTATGTGCATACTCACACTAACGTCTTCACGCACACATGTGCACACATTCACACACACTCATGTATGCACACACATAAATGTGTATACACATATGCACACACATTCACACACTCATGTATGTGTACACACACTTACATGTGTACATATGCACACATGTACAGTGTGCATGTGTGCACACTCACCCATATGTTGTCTCACACATATGGGTGCACAGGCACATGTGTGCACACACAATCACAATCACACTTACATGTGTGCACACACCTTACACTCTCACATGTGTACGCACACACCCACATACACATGTGCATGCACATGCATGCACACACACTAACACACACCTACACATCCACACATTCACACTCACACCCTCACATACATTCACATTTACACACATACACTTGTGTGTGCACACATTCACACCCACCATCACGCATTCACACACCCACACACATGCACCCACATCATGCACACTCACATGCACACACACATGCTCAGATGTGTTCACTCACATGTGCGCATGCTCATACTCTCACACACACTCGCCCCTATGCTCACACACTCTGCCCCTGCATTGGGAAGTTGTGGGCTCCCTGGCCCCTCATCTAACATTGGACAAGTCCAATGGAAGAAAGACAGGTGGCCTTTGATTACTCAGTTTCCCCCACCCAGCGGCAGAAAGATGAAGGCCAGTGTGGCTCCCCATCCCAGCTCTGATGCTAACATGGACCACTTGCCTCTCTGGCCCTCAGTATCCCCTTCTGTAAATTGTGGGAAGGGATCCAGATGTTCTCCCAGGGCCCTTGTGGGCTGATGGCAGATGATTCCATGAGCGGCCTCCTCGGTTCCCTCAGTTGGGCCTTACAGACAGAGGCCTCAGAGCCAGGAGAGACCTGAGAACTTCCCAGAGGCAGTGGCTCACAAGTAGAGTGGATTTCCAAGCCCCACGTGAATAGCAAAGCTTTCACATGAATATGTGTGAACTCAGGAGAGTAGGCTGAGGGAGAGCAGAGGCAGCGGGGAGCGGGCAGCGGCACAGCAGCGGTGGCAGCCGGGTGAGTACCCTCTGCCCTTGCTGGGCGTTAGTCCAGGCCGCCCAGCCCCAGGGCATAGCAGGGGAACTGGCACACAGGCACCTGGGATCCCTGGGAAAGGAAAGAGGTAGAGCTGCTCATCACAGGAGGGTGCGGCCCTCCCCATGCAGCTTATCCCCCACCTGGCACGAGGGGCTAGAAAGCTCCTGGTGCCCTCTGAATGCCCAGCCTCTCACAGACAGGGAACCACCAGCCCAGAGCCCATAGGCCCCATTGCACAGGTGAGTGGGGAGCTTGCGAACAAAGTTGCTTCTGGCTCCTCGTGAATAAAGGTGATGCACAGAGACGCTCACAGAGATGCTCACAGAACGAGTCCTGGCTGCTCAGGGCGGCTCAGCCTAGGACTCTGGGGCAGCCTGTCACTGAATGTCCTAAGCTCAGTTTCCTCATCTGCAAGATGGGAATACTAATAGTACCGACCTCATAAGGCTGTTAACAATAATTGAAGCTAAAAGGCATGGCATGCCTCCTGTGTACCAGGCACTGTGCTAGGCACAGGTTGGGTGTTAACTCCCTTAAAACTCACAGCAACCACGGAAGTCTGACACTGGGGCAGTCCAGTGGCTTTTCTGACCGTGCTCAGACAAGACAAGCAGCTGTGATCTAGTCAGTGAAGTGTTCAGTCTTGTGTATGTCACGACTTGATTTGGGGCCCCTCAGTTCTCAGCCCCGGGAACATGGCAGTTGAGAAGGGTGTCTGGTGGGCTTCCCCTCCCTTTTCCCACTGGATTTCCCTCCTCTTCCCCAGCCAGCCAGCTAACTGTGGCTTCTGCCCTCTGCAAGGAGGAACAATGGGGAAAGAGGGGAACGGGATAGGAATGCGTACTTGCCTGATACTGTTAGAAGCTAGCATCACCTCCCTGAGGCTGGAGGTCAAGCTGATTTCTCTGCAAGGGTATTTCATGGGCTTTATGGAGATGGCCCCCCACGCTTGAGGTCTCTCTCCTGTGTAGCCCCCACAAAATTCCTCCCTCAACTCAGGAATCAGGCAGGTCCATTCTGCAGGCTGTACATTGAAATCTCTCCCAGCAGTCTCCTTAAAGCCAGCCTCTCTATCTTGTCTTAAGATGAAGAAGGATGCATCCACTCCCCCATATACAGTGCTCAGATGATTCTGTAAGTTCTCTCCCCAAACCCACTCTCACCCCCACTCCTAACCCGGTGGGGGAGGAGGAAAGGCATCTAGCAAGTTCTCAGCCACCTGCTTTCCACCTGTCCCACTGACCCGTCTGCGTCACAGCTCACTTCAGTACCTGGTCTCAGCTGAAGCTCCCTTCAACATCTCCGACAAATACATCAGCCTTCAAGGCCCGCAGCCTGTCCCATTCTCCCACACTGCCATTTCTAGCCCTTGCTTTACTGGTCTGCAAAATGGGCTGAATAACACTTACCTTATGGGCTATGGGATGGTTCTATGGTCTCATACAGGTGACAGCTCTTTAGAAACTGTAAAAGGGCTGTGCCTATGAGGGCTGTTACTACCACTGCCCATTCACTGGGTGAAGACATGCATTTTGGTGATGTCTGGGCACTTTCTGTGTCTCTGCTACAGGCAGCTGTTCCTCTAATGGGTAAGTTGCAGATTCCTGGAGGCAGGGGGCAGTGGCGTTCCCTCCTCCACCTGTCTGTCCCTGACACACGCATTTGTATTTTGGGCATGCTGACTGATGGGTTAGTAAGAAAAAGAAAGTCCTCCTTCTGGGTAGCGCAGAGCTGGGGCATGGCCTCCGGAATGTGGCAGATGAGTTAGTCCCCGGCCCCAGGGTGCAGAGGCGCTGGTAGCGGCCACAGAGGGCGGGGAGGAGAGAGGAGTTTACATTCTCAGGAACTATGTGGCACTTTCATGCTCATGATTTCACTTACCCTGCCTGTTGACAGAGAGCCTATTTTTATAGGTGTTTTCTCTTCCCCTGAGGATCACAAGGTCTCTGTTTTGCAAATTTCTCACCACTTGCCCAGGAGAGATGTTGTTAATTATGCACATGCTCCCATCTGGGGCCGCACAGGCCCAGTCTGATATGAAATCCCAGGAGGAGCCCAGCTGAACCACATGGAGCTGGTCCTTCCCCACCCAGAAGGTCCACAAACCTGCCCATACACCACTGCGAGTCTCAGACGCAGTGTTCACCTGTCCCTGGTGAAATGACACCTATACAGGCAGAGTGGTGAGGGGCTTGCCAAGTTATAATGGTCTCATTTAAAGGTTTTGTGTTTGTATCTTAAAATCACGTCCTTCCTACCTCTGGTGTTCAAATAGCCTTCCTAGATGATGGTGAAAACATGGATGACTTTTTGCAGGAACTTACTTGGGAAAGTAGAAAACTGGCAGACTCATCTGGTCCCAATGTGTTTCTCATTTGCTGATCTGTGAACACCACGCATTTCTGAACCATTTCTCCCAGGAGTGAAGTACAACCATTTGTTCCCTCATCTGACAAAGCCAGGACTCAAACCTAAAAGTATAGGAATTCCATACGTCTGCACTCTTCCCACTGAGAGATAGGAGTCTGGGTCCATTCCAGTTCTGCCACTGAGGCTCTGTCCAACTGGAAGGAAAACACTTGTCCTCTCTGAACTTCTGTTTTCTTATCTCTAAATCACACCAAATAATCCATGACTGCCTCTCCCTTGGAGTAAGATACGGGCTGTAAATGTTCATTGTTACATCCAAGGAAGGGACAGACCGATGGGCGAGGTGGGTCCCCGTCAGCCCGAGTTCCTCATTCTGACGTCTGTCTCTCTCATCCAGTGTTCATGGATTCCCGGGCAAGAAAATCTTTAGTGATGTCCTCAGAAACTGTAGAGTCTCCCCAAATATGTCCATTTTGTGCTGCTTTAACAGAAGACCTGAGACTGGGTAATTTATAAAGAACAGAAATGTATGCTGCACAGCTCTGGAGGCAGACACATCCAGGATCGAGGTGCGGCAGGTTTGGTGTCTGGTGAGAGTCCCATTCCTCACTTACTTCCAAGGCAGCGCCTGGTTGCTGCATCTTCCGTGGGGGACAGATGCTGCCTCCTCACGTGGCAGAAGGCAGAAGGGAAGAGGACCTCAGCTACTTCCCTGTCTCCCTTTCATAAGGCACTAATCCATTCACAAGGCAGAGCCTTCAGGACTTCACATTTTCCAAAAGGCCCCACCTCTTAAGGCCATCATGATGGAGATTCAGTTTCAACATGAATTTTGGAGGGGACACATTCAGACTGCAGAAGGTGCAGAGGGAGAAAGAGATTGAAGAAGAGAGAAAAAGGAAAGAGAAGGAACATGGGGCAAGGGAGATGGGGACAGCAGGGTAGCAGGCTCTGAGGCCCCCTGTGTTGGCTCCATGTCCTCCCTGAAGCCATCCCTGAGTTCCGAAATCAGGAACGCTTCTCCCTGCATCCACCAAGCCTCCTACCTTGCTAGTATCTGAGAGCAGGACATCTAGCCTTAATTCATCAGCTGGGCCTGCTGGCCCGTGCCTGTAATCCCAGCACTTTGGGAGGCTGAGGCGGGTGGATCATGAGGTCAGGAGATCGAGATCATCCTGGCTAACACAGTGAAACCCAGCCTCTACTAAAAATACAATGAATTAGCTGGGCATGGTGGCACATGCCTGTAGTCCCAGCTACTCAGGAGGCTGAGGCAGGAGAATTGCTCGAACCCAGGAGGCTGAGGTTGCAGTGAGCTGAGATTGCACCATTGCACTCCAGCCTAGGCGACTGAGTGAGACTCCATTTCAAAAAAAAAAAAAATTCGTCATTACATTCCCAGACCCTGAACTTGGTGCTCATAGTTAACACTCAATAAGTGTTTGTTGGGCTGAATTACAAACTTCTCTTCCTCCTCCTGCTAAACTCTAAGCCCTCTGAGGACATGGACTTTGTGTTTTACTCCTGTATGTATTCATTCTGGGAAAATGTAACAATCAGGAGAAACTCAGTTACGCTGCTATAACAAACAGCTCAGTGGCTTAACGCAGCAAAGGTTTATTTCTTCCTTCTGTGCCATGGCTCCTGGGGGTTCTACTCACTCAGGGACCCAGATGGATAAGGCAGCTTCTTGCCTGGAACACTGATAGTCACTGTGACAAAGGGAAAAAGAGTCCTGCAGAGTCACCGCTGACACCCGAATGCTCCACCTGAAGCTGTGGGTTTACTTCCACTCGGATTTGTTTAACCAAAACAAGTCATGTGACCCTGCCGAACTTTAAGGTGCCCAGAATGTGAGGGCTGGAACAATGGGGAAATAACAATGGTGGCTGGCACTGGAGGTGGCAGTGAGGGGCACAGATGCAGACTTTGGAGATGGCCAGACTTGGACTTGAATCCCAGCCCAGCCATTTCATGGCCATGTCACCTTGAGCAAGTCCTTTCACTGCCTGGCACCGACATTATCACATCTGTAAAATGAACTTTGAGGAATTATCAAAGGACCAGTGTCAGGCTAAGAAATAACATATTTGAAGTGCCTAGAAAAGAGTAAGGTCTCAAAAAATGTTTATGATAAGCTCTTATTTACCTAGCACCAGTACAGAAACAGTGTGGGGCTCTATCACTGTGAATTGGTTTAGAAAGTTCCAGAGAGGGCTGGGCACCATGGCTCACACCTGTAATCCCAGCACTTTAGGAGGCTGAGGCAGGCAGATCACCTGAGGTCAGCCTAGCCAACATGGCGAAACACCAACTCTACTAAAAATATAAAAATAAGCTGGGCATGGTGGTGCACACCTGTAATCCCAGCTACTTGGGAAGCTAAGGCAGGAGAATCGCTTGAAGCTGAGAGGTGGTGGTTGCAGTGAGCCAAAATCACCCCACTGCTGCACTCCAGTCTGGGTGGCAGAGCAAGACTCCATCTCAAAAA
>NW_016107384.1:17944-21518 GCF_001604975.1 Cebus imitator
TTGCACTTATCATAGCATCTCAAATTCTATTGTTTTGAGATCTGCAGGCAAAAAAAAAAAAAGAACATTCCAAAGAAGTGAGTGATAAGATAGGGTCATTAGCAATATCATCTTGAAACCCTCACCCAAAAGTGAACCCCAATACATCCACAGCACCTCACCGATTTCCAAGGACTTTCCTATCCATTTTTGACCCTCGCAATAAACTGAGGCTCAGTGAGCTGCCTTCAGGATCCTTATTTTATGGAAATGTAGAGTAGCTCAGTGCCATTTCACATTTTGCCCCAATCACAGCAAATAATCAAAATAAACAACTGGGCTAGGCAATCTTTAGCAATGTCCTCAGAAACTATATAGTCTTTCCAAGTATGTACATTTTGTGCTATCACAGAATACCTGAGACTGGTTAATTTATAAAGAACAGAAATGTGTGCCTCACCGTTCTGGAAGCCGAGACACAAGTTGAAGCAATAGTCAAAATTTACTGAGCATTTACTGTGCGCCAGGCAGTGTTCCAAGAATGGGATTGGCGAGCTACAGCCAACAGATTGGACCTGGCTTGCCATCCGTTTCTATAAATAAGTTTGGTTTTGTTTTCAGACAAGGTCTCACTCTGTCATTCAGGCTAGAGTGCAGGGGCGCAATCTCAGCTCACTGCAGCCTTGACCTCTGAGCCTCAGGTGATCCTCTCACCTCAGCCTCCTGAGTAGCTGGGACTACATGCATGCACCACCACAGCTGGCTCTGTTTTGGTGGTTTTTTTGTTTTTTTTTTTTTGTTTTTTTGTTTTTTTTTGGCAGGGATGAGGTTTCACTATGTTGCCCAGGCTGGTCTCAAGCTCCTGAGCTCAAGCAATCTGCCCACCTCAGCCTGCCAAAGTGCTGGGATCACAGGCATGAGCCACTGCACCAGCCATAAATAAAGTTTTATTGGAACACAGCCACACCCATTGGGTATATATTGCCTATGTCTGCTTTGCACTACAATGGAAGAGTCACGTGGTTGCAACAAAAATTACATGGCTCCTCAAAACCCAGAATATTTTCTATCTGATTCTTGACAGAAAAAATCTGAGTAGTTTTTGTGTCTACTAATAATTAGGTTAGTGTCAGATCCTGGAAATGAGAGACTCAGTGGAGGCGGTACTATTTGGGAAGTCACAGCATAATCCCTTTGGAGATCCACTCTCAGCATCACGTGTTGGTCACACCTCCCAGGCTGAAGGGAGCCATGTTAGTAATCCCTTAAAAATATCAAATCAGCCAGGCACAGTGGCTCACACCTGTTATCCCAGCACTTTGAGAGGCCAAGGCAGGCGAATTGCCTGAGGTCAGGAGTTCGAGACCAGTCTGGCCAACACGGTGAAACACCGTCTCTACTAAAAATACAAAATAATTAACCAGGTGTGGTGGTGGGCGCCCGTAATCCCAGCTACTCCGGAGACTGAGGCAGGGGAATTGCTTGAACCTGGGAGGTGGAGGTTGTAGTGAGCTGAGACCACACCATTGCACTCCAGCCTCGGCGGACAGAGCGAGACTCCACCTCAAAAAACAAAACAGTCAAATGACTTCCCTCACCCCTAATGCCAGCAGATTTTTATCCTGTGTTTCCTCAATCATCTTTTTGGAGATGCCTCCAGTCACTGAAAACCTTGCTCAAGAGCCTATGTGTGCTTTTCCCTCTGTTTCTCTGCATTGAGTCCAATGCTGTCCCTTGCCCACTTTGTCCACCAATATAGGCGAGACCTGTCACAAAATAAATGGCACAGAGTCTTCCTGGAAGACACACATGTTTCACGCACTGTCAGCCAAGAACAGTGAGGCTGAGCTCTTGTCAGCCAAGAGCCCTTGCAGAACCGCAGAGAACCTACAGCACAGTCTGCAAGCTGGCTCAGTCCTGAGGTGCACGCACGGTAGTTCCCAGAGCCCTGGGAAGCAATGCACATCGACGTCCACTGTCAGTTGCAGCTTAGCTATGTTCTAGTTAACAAAACAGCTCAGGTGCATCATGTTATAGCAAGTCATGCTGTAAGGGATGGATTTTATCAAGTTGGTGTGTGTTCTTTCAGTCTAGTTCACACCAAACCCTGTGAGACTGGTACCAGTGGTATTATCCCCATTTCACAGGTAAGGAAACTGAGGCAGAAGGAGGGACCATCTTGCTTTCGTGCCTCACAGTAACCAGAGGAGCCAGAATTCAAACCCTGGCTTCTGAACTGCTAAACTCCCACCCACCAATGCCAACAAGAAGGATGCCTGTTTTCAATTTTATTGTATAATCTGGCAGATTCATCACTCTGCTGTTTCCTTGGAAACTTATCTCCTGACACCTGGATAATGGGTGTTTTTTTTCCCAAAGGGTTTGCCCAGCCACACCTAAAGTTTCCATATCTACACATATCTTGGCTACATCAATGGTAATTGCTTGGGTGGCCAAATGGAAATCTTCCCACAGCAGGTGGGAAGTTCCCACACCCAGGAAAATTATTGGCACTAGCTCAAAGCCGTGAGCTGAGAGGCAGGAAGTGGCAGGGAGTCCTGGTCTAGCGGTGAAGAAACAGGTGCTCTAGCCAAGCTCTACCTTCCACTAGCTGTGTGTCCTTAGGTAAGTCACTTGCCCTTTCTGGGAAAAGAAGGGCATTTAAATACACACTCCTCCAAAAGAGGCTTTCCACATAATACAGCACAGAGATTAAGAGGAGGGCCACTGGACCCAAGAAACCGGAATTCAAGTCTCAGCCTTACCCCACCTAGAGGCCCTTGACCTCAGACATCCTTCCCTTCTCTGAGTCTCAGCTTCCCAGCTTTGATAAGAGCGTTTGGGGCCATCCTCACAGGCCTGCAGTAAGCAAGGGCAAGTAGGCATGTTGCTTATCAACTAAAAAGCTTTGTGCACATGTGTAACGATGATTACCATTGTTCTCTCCCAGGCCCTTGTTCTCCAGGCTCTCTGAGCACGATGCCTGCAGCTCCCACCAGCAATGGGGTGTTTGTTGTCATCCCGCTGAGCAACGCCAGTGGCCTCCGCCCACCTCCAGCCATTCTGCCCACCTCCGTGTGCCAGCCTCCAGGGATTATGCAGTTTGAGGAGCCACTGCGGGGGGCACAGACACCAAGGACCACACAGCCACCTGACTTGTGGCCCGTGGAGACATTCCTGAAAGGAGAGCCCAAAGCTTTAGGGGTAAGAGCAGCCCCTCTGCATGACCCGAGGCATGTAGTGAGTGCTCCAGCACGGGAGCATTCATGCACATTTTGGAGAGGGGAGAAGTCAGTTAATGTTAATACTTAGTAATGGCCGGGCGCGGTGGCTCACCTCCATAATCCCAGCACTTTGGGTGACCGAGGTGGGTGGATCACGAGGTCAGGATATCGAGACCATCCTGGCCAACATGGTGAAAACCCCGTCTCTACTAAAAATACAAGAATTAGCTGGGCACGATGGCGCAAGCCTGTAGACCCAGCTACTTGGGAGGCTGAGCCCGAGAATGGCTTGAACCTGGGAGTCGGAGGTTGCAGTGAGCCGAGATTGCGCCACTGTACCCCAGCCTGGGTGACAGAACAAGACTCTGTCT
>NW_016107384.1:22811-26501 GCF_001604975.1 Cebus imitator
TAGAGAAATCCCCCAATCGGCTGCAGCTAGGTGTCTGCCTTATTTGGGCATGATGTCATGAGACGTTTGCTTTATTTGGGCATGGTCTGATCCATTGGCTGGAGCTCAGCTATTTGTCCTTAGCTGAAACCCAGTTATTGGTTACAAAAATATGCTCCTAAAACAGGTTTCAGTGTGTTTACGTACTGAGTTAGGTTGCAGTTTGTTATGTAGGAACTCAAATTATGGAGACAGGCTAATGGCCTCCTGCTGTTTTAATCATACACACACATAGGTAGATTCTTCAGTCTGTTCCTTGGCCTCTGTTTCTCCAGGTGAAAGAGGAAAGCACAGATTGAGCAATAGCAATGATGATGAAGGTGAGGATGAGGACAGCTCTTGCTTATTAAGCATCTCTGATTGGTGCACATGCTGTGCGGGGGACTTATCACGCGTTGTCTCACTAGATTCTCAGCACCACCTTGTAAGAAGGGGATCACGGGCAGGTGTGGTTGTGGTGGCTCACTCCTGTAATCCCAGCACTTTGGGAGGCTGAGGTGGGCAGATCATGACATTAAGAGATCGAGACCATCCTGGCCAATATGGTGAAACCCCATCTCCACTAAAAATACACACATACACACACAAAAATTAGCTGAGTGTGGTGGCACATGCCTGTAGTCCCAGCTACTCAAGAGACTGAAGCAAGAGAATCACCTGAACCTGGGTGGCGGAAGGTTGCAGTGAGCCGAAATCACACCCCTGCACTCCAGCCTGGGTAACAAGAGTGAAACTCTGTCTCAAACAAAAAAGAAGGGGATCATAGCTCCTATTGGACAGATTAGAAAAACGAAGTTTGTCAAGGTAAGTGGCATCCTATAAACTAGAAATGGCTGACCCTAAAGTTCTACTTTTAACCCCTCTGCTCTGTGGCGTCCAGGACCTCTGGCTCAAACATGCTGGAATCCTACCCGAATAGCTGCACCACACCCACTGGTGCAGGAGGGGACTGGACCGGGGCACAGAGACTAAGGGCCGCACAGCCACCTGACTTGTGGCCCGTGGAGACAGTGAGCAAAGAGAGGACAACAGCTGCTGGAACTCTGAAACCCCAGAGCAGACCCTGGGAACCAACGCTCTCCCCCTCCAAAAAGAAAACAAATCTGATGAGACAAACTGCTGAAAAGCACAAAAAGTGGAAAATAGAACTAAGAGTTATGGAATCCCAGCCACTGAGAAGAATACCACTGTAGCCTTAGCTGGCCTGCCGCCTCATAGCTGGGACGCTTCAGGCAAGTTACTGAACATCTCTGAGCCTCAGTTTCCTCATCTCCAAAATCAGGATAATAATAACCTACCTCTGGCTGAGTGCTGTGGCCCACGCCTGCAAACCCAACACTTTGGGAGGCCAAGGCAGACGAATAACTGAGATCAGGAGTTTGAGACCAGCCTGGCCAATATGGTGAAACCCCATCTCTACTAAAAATACAAAAATTAGCCGGGCATGGTGGTGAGCACCTGCAATCCCATCTACTAGGTAGGCTGAGACGGGAGAATCACTTGAACCTGGGAGGTGGAGGTTGCAGTGAGCCGAGATCGCACCATTGCACTCCAGACTGGGCGACAAGAGTGAAATTCCATCTCAAAAATAATAATAACCTATCTCTTCTCATTAGGATTAAATGAGGCCACATCTGTAAACCCCCAGCACAGTGCTTAGCGCAGACAGGCATTTGATAAGTGGCAGCTGGTGTTTCCCAAGGCATAATCCTGGTGGCTGTGGTGGTCTACCAGCAGGGGAAAGACATACAAGGAAGGGGAGCTACACTGGCATCTTGGACACCGTGCCATGCTGTCCCCTGTGAGGACACTGAAAAGGTGAAAGGCACGCAGCTGAAGAGAGGAAGACACTGAAGATTCAGGGACTCATGCCCATGGATATCCAAATTCTTGGCACTCATGTTAGATAGAAATATATATTGCGTGTGACGCTGAGACGACAATTCTAGTTGTTCCCAGTCAGAACTGCCCACGCGAGGACCAGGCTGGTTTGAGTAGTGGTGAGTACTAGTCACTGGAGTCCCCGTGGAAGTCACGGAGCTGGAAGGGGCTGCTGGGCTCCCAGGGCTGGATTCCAGGGGTCTTCAACATCTCTTTCCACTCAGTTACGGAATTCAATAGTTACCCACAACACTGCAATGTTTCTGCTCTGTGGTATACCTTTTTTTTTTTTTTTTTTTTTTTTTTGAGACAGGGTCTTGCTGTCTCACCCAGACTGGAGTGCAGTGGTGCAATCTCAGCTCCCGGCAACCTCCGCCTCCCAGGTTCCATCGATTCTCCTGCCTCAGCCTCCTGAGTAGCAGGGATTATAGGCGCCTGCCATCACACCCGGCCAAGTTTTTGTATTTTTAGTAGAGACAGGGGTTTCACCATGTTGGTCAGGCTGGTCTTGAACTGCTTACCTCATGATCCACCCGCCTCGGCCTCCCAAAGTGGGAGGGCCTGGGATTACAGGCGTGAGCCACTGCACCCAGCCTATGTGGCAGACCTTACTAGAAGCTCACACTTGGGAAAACCATTTCGCTTCTGGGCATAGACTAGTAGGGCGCTGGTAAACCAACTCGTAGAAAGAGGGAAAAAAAAAAATCCCACTGGAGATTTCAGCAGGCTGAGGCTGCGGAAGGGGTGGGACGATCAGTGATGGACACTGAAATAGAAAGATGCTCAGGAGAAGGCCCTGGGGGCAGGCTGAGGGGGTGTTGGGGGATGAGGAAGGCCGTGCACTGCAGGGAACGTTGCGCCATGGAACGGAGTCCTAAGAAACCCAGGCAGCGACACAGCGGATCAGGGCAGAAAGCAGGAGGCAGGCCGGCTGAGAGCCTTGCTCTGTGTGCCCCGTAGGCTGCGGGGCACTGCCTTTCTCCTTAAAAGTGTCTCTGTTGGTTGCTGTAATATGTCGCCTCCAAAGAACAGAATTTGGGTTTCTTTCCCAGCCGCCCACCTGGAGGAGGGCGGGGCCGGCCATGCTGTCTCCGGGCCGGCAGGGGGCGGTGTGGAACAGGCCCCGCAGCGCGGATCTCTGGCTTCCCGCGGACGGTCCAGGTCCTCATCCGCCTCATCCACCTGGGCTTTGGCAGCGTGCTGCTCATGGTTCGCCGCGGCCACGTGGGGATGTTCCTCATCGAGGGCGGCGTCCCCTTCTGGGGAGGAGCCCGTGTGAGTGCCGGGGCCATGGAGACGGAGGGTAGGGGGGATACTGCCCAGGCTCACCTCTCCCCCATGCGCCCACCTCCCATCCTCCTGGGCACAGCCTGTCCTAGGTGAGGGCCTGGAGACGCTTCCTAGAAGAACTGGGGTCCAAGTCTAACTCCTTCCCCTCAAACCCTCTCCATAAACCTGAACCTGACACCGCTCCTGCGGATGGAAAGCTCCCAGCAAACAGCCAGAGAAGCTGCCAAAAAGGACGGGAAAGGCCGGGCACGGTGGCTCACACTTGTAATCCCAGCACTTTGGGAGGCCGAGGCAGGCAGATCTTGACTTGAAGCCAGGAGCTCGAGACCAGTCTGACCGACATAGTGAAACCCCGTCTCTACTAAAACTACAAAAATTAGCCGGGCATGGTGGCGCAAGCCTGTAAACCCAGCTATTCGGGAGGCTGAGGCAAGAGAATCGTTTTAACCCGGGAGGTGGAGGTTGCAATGAGCTGAGATC
>NW_016107384.1:26627-54416 GCF_001604975.1 Cebus imitator
CCCAGGCCTCACCCCGCATCCACAACCCTCCTGCACAAACCCCCCAGCTCCCTGAGTTGGGTCCCAGCCCCACAAGAGCCCTGTCCCCTGAGAGTCGGACCAGCTCTGAGGCCCTGAGCCCATTCCTCTCACCTGCCCCCAGCCAAACTGACCACTCACCCCTGCGGAAGAACGGACAAGTGAGTCCTTGTCATCATCAACGTTAGAGGGCACTTCAGTGTTTGCAGTGACCCCTGGTGTTGGCACCCTCATCAATACATCACCAGAGCCTCCAGCCGCCCGAAAGAAGCACAGGCTTCAGAGTCAGGTCAACAGGGTCTGAATCCCAGCTCCACCGCACGCTAAGGCAGAGTCCCTTGGGCATGTCACTGAACCTCAAGCCTCAACTTCCTCATCTAAAACTTGGGCTCATGGATCTGGCCCTGCCTGCCCCATAGTTTGCAGAGGAAATCAAGAGATAATGTGCATGGTGAGTGGGTTACTAACCCTAAAATTCTGCACCAAATAGTGACTGCTGAGCAATTCCCTTTTTGGAGAGAAAGCCAGAGATTTGCATAAAAGGGGTCTCCATTGTGTGAGTGTAGGTTCCAGAACCGAGGGTGATTTTCTTCCCCTGGCCAGGCTGCCTCCAGCAAGAGCACAAAACCCCCTAGATGGGGCTCCAGGAGGACAAAGTGGCTGACACATCACAGCCAGATCAGGACAGTCACCTGGCCATGCTTGGGGACAACCTCTGGCCCTTTGAATGGTCCATACTGACCCAAAGTTGAAGGAAAATTTTGCAATCGGAAGAGCTCACGGGGAGAAATCACAACAGGAAGAAACAAAGGGGGCACTTTCCCCTCTGAGCCCCCTCCCGCGGGCTTTATCACAAATATGCCCAGCAAAGCTTCAAAACTCCGGGAAGGAACAAAAGCAAAAACTTGCTTTTCGGTCTCAGGAGACATCAGGGTTAGGAGATCTTGGCAGGACACGTGTGAGCTCCAACTTTCCGTCATTCTGTTGGCGCTTCAACATTGCTAACCTCTGGGGACCCCTGAAAATAGAGGGATATTATGTGCATTTTTCTAGAAAGCAGACTCATCGCTTTTCTTGAAGGCTCAAAGGAGTCCTTAGTTGAAAATTCCCAGAATTAGACAGGGCATGGTGGCTCATGCCTGTAATCCCAGCACTTTGGGAGGCTGAGGTGTGTGGATTGCCTGAGGTCAGGAGTTCAAGACCAGCTTGGCCAACATGGTGAAACCCCATCTCTACTAAAAATACAAAAAAAAATTAGCCGGGCATGGTGGCATGTGCCTGTAATCCCAGCTACTCGGGAGGTTGAGGCAGGGGAATTGCTTGAACCAGGGAGGTGGAGGTTGCAGTGAGCCGAGATGGCACCACTGCACTCCAGCCTGGGTGACACAGCAAGAATCTGTCTCAAAAAAAAAAGAAAGAAAGAAAGGAAAAGAAAAAAGAAAATTCCCAGAATTCCAGGATGGTACAGAAGGAAAGAGGCAGTCAGCAGGGGTGCGGGGGCAGCCAGGCCTCCTTCCCTGCATGAACCTGGGCAAGTCACCGTCTCTGGGGCTTGACTTTCTCATCAATAAGGCATCATGCCTGTCTCCAGCCCAGAGAGCCGGATTCCAAATCCAGCTGCCCTCTTGACACCACCACTCGATGTTGAAGAGGCAACTCAGCATATCAAAAGGAAGCCCTGGATGTCTGCCATAGGCTTGCCTCCAGCCCTCTTCCTCCCGTCATGTCCTCATCTCAGCAAATGGCACCTCCAGCCACCCAACTGCCAACGCTAAACACATCCCAAGAATCATCCTAGAGTCTTGTCTCCTAGAGACAGGTCCTGTCGGCCTGCCCTGCAGAGCACAGCCTGAGTGTGTTCACTGCTTCCGACACCTGTCACCTCCAGGCTGATCTGCACCCGCTGGAGACCTGTGGTGACTCCTTCCTGGTCCTCTGTCTCCGTGTCACCCCAGGGCCTCCTCCACCCGCCACTGAACCTGCAGTCTCCCTAGCATGGCAGCTGAGTGCCACCTGCAAATTGCAGGCCCAGAGGGACACAGCGCTGCTCAGCTCCATCTTCTCAACTCAGCAGGTGCAAGGCCAACCCCACCTCAGTGTGTCAGGCACTGCCAAGTACATAGGTGCCAAGATGCAGGTCCCTGGGTCATCCTCATAGGCAGCCTCATGCCCCACTGTTGTCATCCCAGCTTACAGAGACAACCCTGACCCCCCACCCAGCCTCAAGGAGCCCCTGTGGCCCCTGTGACTTCATCACAGCTCTCAGCACCACTGTCTGTACTTTTCTTCACTGTTTGCTAAGCATCAGTCTTCCCCAATTAGAATATGAGCTCCAAGAGGGCAGGGATCCAGTCGCCTTCTTCAACTCCGTTATATTCCTGACACATAACTGCCACTCGGAAAATGTTTGGGTTTTTCTGTTTTTTGTTTTGAGACAGAGTCTCGCTCTGTCCCCCAGGCTGGAGTGCAGTGGTGCTATCTTGGCTCACTGCAACCTCCTCCTCCCGGGTTCAAGTGATTCTTGCTCCTCAGCCTCCCAAATAACTGGGATTGCAGATGCATGCCGCCATGCCCAGCTCATTTTGTATTTTTAGTAGAGACTGGAGTTTTACCATGTTGGCCAGGCTGGTCTCGAACTACTGATTTCAAGTGATCCTCCCACCTCGGCCCCCCAATCCTCACGCTGGGATTACAGGCATGAGCCACCACATTCAGCCTCACTCTGTAAATGTTTGATAAGTGAATGCTTGAAGGAACAATGTCTTCCCCACGAGGCCCTGATGATATGATGTCAATGAAACCTTTCACCTCGTAAGCCACAGCCCTAGTTCCCTGGACAGGGGACATCCTTGCTGAGAGACCCCAGGGTGCCTGCCTGAAAGGGAAAGTGGCATCAAAAGGCTGCTCTCTCTCCCTCGCACCTCTCTACAGAGCCCAAGCAGGGTGTGCCCTGCCCAGGGTGCTGGCTGGGTCCCTCACTGGGCCTCAGTGGGTCCCCTCTCCCCACATAGTTCATCATCTCCAGATCCCTCTCAGTGGCAGCGGAGAAGAACCACATCAGCTGCCTGGTGAGTCTGAACAAGGGGACCCAGGGGCGGGGATGAGGCCACGGCAGAATCCCACCCTGCCCTGCCCCTCCCGACCACTCACTCCTTCAGCTTATTCCCCAGCACTTCTGAGGGACCTGCTAAGTGTTGGGGCAGGCCACCATCCAGGCAGACCAGATGCAGACTGTGCATGTACAGGAGAAGACAGGGATGACCTCTCAATACACAAGCCAGGGTGGAATGTGAGGTCCACGGATAAAAGGCTCATGGTCATTCCAAGAAAGGAAGGATGCTAAAAGACATCCTGGCAGAGCAGAGCCCTGCTGGGCCTTGGTAAGCAGAGAGGACGTAGAAACTCCACGGGAAAGGTTGAGAATGCACGGAGGGGCGTGGGTGGGGTCGCCACTGAAACCACGAATGGCTCCGTCCAACGAGGGCAAAGGCAGGGCAGGGAAAGTGGAAAGACATTAGACAGAGAGATTTAATCCCACAATGGGGCTGGATCACAATCTCAGGAGGCTTGGTGCCTTCTGCAGGCACGGGAAGGCAGCAGAGGCTTTGAACAGGGGGCTGTGCGCTTTATGTCAGGCTGAGGCCATGGCAGTGAGGGACACGGCACTTACCTTCTGGTGCCTGGTAAGACACCCATAAAGCAAACTAACAAAGAGGATAGTTGCCAAGCGTGGAATGTGCCGAAAGGAAGCCAACAGGATAATGTGAGTCATTCTAAGCTCAACTGGGTTCCCTGAGCTGGGGTCAGTGAACCGAGTCCTCACAGTTCAGAGGGCGACAGCCATGGAAGAGCCCGGCCGGGAAATGCCATAGGCTCTGAACAGGGGACTAGGGTCCTGGACCACCACACGCAAGGGCAGGGCCAAGAGGGAGAGGCTGGGGAGGTGACTCAGAGCCTAAATGCCAAGTTCAGGTTTATTTTAAGGGCAATGAGAGATACAGAGGCTTCAGCAGGGGATTCCTTGCCCTATTTCCATACTTGCAAGGTGTCCCAGGGGTTGGGCAGAGAATGGGTGGTGGAAGGGCAGGACCAGAAGACAGGACTCTCAGGACCGAACCCAGCATCCCCCAGCCCGTAAGCTCCAGGAGGACAAGACCTGACCTGCTCTCTCCTGGACCCAGCACCTTGCAGAGTGCCTGGCATGCAGCAGGTGCTCAATAAAATCTTTGGACTTAATGAATCAATTAATGGATTTCTTGTGAGGCTGTTCTGATCTCAATGAGCTCCTGGTTTCTATTTAAAAAGAAGAAGAAGAATCAGGCGTCTTTAAACCTGAAGAGGTCCTAGAGTCCCCAGCCCACCCGTGAGTGGCTACCCCTTTAAGCCTGGGGCAGATTCACCAGCAGGCTCCAGCTGTGGGTCACAAGATCATCAGGTTCTGGCTGCATGGGGATGGTGACCCCTGGGTGGCTGCCTGGACCACCCCAGGAGTCACTTGCCCTGCACGCTCTTCAGAGCCTCAAGTCTTAGGCCTCTCAGCCCACGCAGCCTTCAGGCCATCGGCTCCTGCCCCTCCTGTCTCTGCCTGGTGTCCCACCAGGGTCTGCAGTGCCTCACTCTGCCAGCCGCTTCCTGGGACCTCCTGGAAATAAACTCAACCCCTCTCCTCACCAGGCCTCAGTGTCCATAGCAAAAGGCCTCCCCAGCCCATGCCCCTGAGCAGCCCTCAGCTGCAGCTGCCCTTGCACGGTGCTGGGCCCCGGGGCGAGGGAGCCACAGTAAGGGGTGGGCTGGAGGCTGCAAACTCCACCCAGAGAGGCTGTAAAGGAGGTGGTGCCTGTCTCCCTGGAAGCTTCTAAGAAGACAAGAGAAGGAAAGAGAGACAACAAAGCCTCCTCCCGAGGTCCCAGGGGAGGAGAAAAGGAGAGTGGTGGATGAGAACGCAGCTGCGCGCAGGGTGGCATGGCCGCTGCCTCCTTGGCTGTGGGAGGGAACATGCTGGGGGCTGGGCAGCTGAGCCATGGCACCTGCCATTTCTCCATCTCTTCCGCTCTTCCCCCTGCTCTTGTCTCTCGGCCTCTGCAGGTGAGGAACAGCCTGGGCACCAACATCCTCAGCGCCATGGCGGCCTTTGCTGTGACGGCCATGCTGCTCATGGATTTTGGCGTAACTAACTGGGTGCATTGTCAGATGGCCCCAGGGGTGGGAAAGCTGTGTCCAGGAGGGCAAAGGGTGAGCGTCTGCAGCATCAGGACATGGGCAAGGCCTGCCAGTCACTATAGACCTCAAGAATCCATGGACCCTCTGAGCCTTCCCCAAGATGGGCACCAGAAGGAACAAGGAGGCAGCCTGGAGGGCAAAGGGGAGGGTGCAGGATGGGCGGCAGGGGGACCGGCTCCAGGCACAGCTCTGCCACCAACGAGCTGTGTGACCTTGGGCAAGTGATTCTCACGCAGGGGACCTCCTTACTCTAGAACTCTGGGCTCACCTTTCTGTGGGTTTTGGCCCCCAGGACGTGGGCAGGGGCTCTCTGGCCGTGCTGACTGTCTTCCCCATCCGGGAGTTCTTTGTCACAGTCATTGTCACCCACTTCGGGTGCCAGGCCACTCGTGCCCAGGCCAACGCAGTGAGTGCCCCCACCCACATCCACTAAACCTGAGCCTCTGGAAGGCAGTTGGCTGGGCACATGCTCTGCCTCCAGCTCCCTCCCTCTGCCCTCTGGGAAGGCATATGGAGAGACAGCACTAGGAGGGGTGTCCCATCCATGTCAGGGGGCCCAAAGAAGTCTTTGGCTGGGCATGGTGACTCACGCCTGTGATCCCAGCACTTTGGGAAACAAGACAGGAGGATCTCTTGAGCCCAGAAGATCTCTTACGAGCCTGGGCAACATAAAAAGGTCCTATCACTGCAAAAAAAAAAAAAAATGTTTTTAATTAGCCAGGTGTGGTGGTACGCACCTGTAGTCCTCGCTAGTTGGGAGGCTGAGGCAGGAGGATCGCTTGAGCCCAGGAGGTTGAGGCTGCAGTGAGCTATGATCACGGCACTGCCCTTCAGCCTGGGTGACAGAGCGAGACTGTCTCTAAAACCAAAGCAAAACCAAAGACGTCTTTGCAGTTCAGTGAAGACAGGAGTGTTCTCCTCAAAGCACAGGGTGGCGCCAGCACCCACGGAGCCACTGCTGGGTGCAGCCCTGCAGATGGAAGGCCTGGGCTCAGGGTGTGGGGGCAGTGCTGCTCTCAGAGGAGGGGGACTTTTTGGGGTTCCCAGACCACGTGAGAGACAGGGGCATCAGGGAAGGCAGCATGACAGAGAAGGAAATTAAGCTTTAATTTCCAAAAAAAATGGAGTACAGTTATGATGGAAAGGGGCAGGAGGGAGCGTTCAAGGCAGGGGAACCAGCTGGAGCAAAGGCTGTCTCAGGCAGGCAAATGCAGGCCACAGGGTGGGGTGTTCTTGGCAGGTGCATGATGGGGTACATTGAGGGTAGGGGGGCTGAAGGCCTGAGCAGGGGAGTGAGCTGGCTCAGGGAAATCAGTCCAGAGGATCTGTCCAGCGCCGGGAGGTAGAGGGGTTCAAGGCCAATGCCACGGTGCCGGCAAGAGAGCGCAAAGTCCTGAACCAGGCCAGGGCAGCTGGGAGGGAAGGAACATCAGAACGTTAGCGCCTGGTGAAGTGAGGCTTTTGTCTGTTCTGTTCACTCCTGTACTCCCAGTGCCTGGATCATAGTTGGCCCCAGTACATGTTGTTTGAAATACTGATTGCACACAGAGCCCTAAGGGTGCAATTCAGACTTGCAGAATTCAGTATCAGGGTGCTGTTCTCAGATGACCCACAAGGGAGCACTATTGTGACACTAGCCTGAAGCTCCAGCATCCTCCAAGAGCTCAGTGCTGTTTTCTCTGCAGCCAGTGATCTTCCTGCCAAGCGCCTTCAGCGCAGACTTCAACATCCCCAGCCCGGCAGCCTGTCCGCCCCCTGCCTAT
Organism: Cebus imitator; assembly: GCF_001604975.1. Taxonomy (NCBI): domain Eukaryota; kingdom Metazoa; phylum Chordata; class Mammalia; order Primates; family Cebidae; genus Cebus; species Cebus imitator. The sequence goes on from NW_016107384.1 coordinate 33,629, forward strand.
GACAACGTGGCATATGTGCCCAAGGAGGTGTCTGAGTAGCAGATGTGGCACCTGCAGGTGGAGTCCAGCGTTTCCCCTCTGGGGCCAGCCTCTCCCCACCCCCACCTTGTTCATCAGGCGCCAGCCCCACCTTGGCCACCCCCTACCACCACGTCCACACACACGGCGGCAGAGTGAGGTGTGCCCAGGGACATCCCTCCCACACTTTCCCCAGTGGCTTCTTTCTAAAAGACACCAGGCTGACATCGGGGTGTGTGTCCTTCAGCTACCCAAGTCCCATCATCCTTCCAGGGACACCCCCTGTGCATTTCTCTGCTCATAGGGGAAATCCTAGCCCTACTGAAGACTCAGGTTCGAGGCCTGCCCTGACCTTCAGGCATCAGGCAGGTCATTAAGCTCAGAGAGCCGAGAATCCTCCAGAATGGAAGAGTCTGACTCTGGCATTCCACAGAGGTGCAGATGCCCCCGAGGCCACACAGCAGGGCAGTGGCCTGACCTCAGGTCCCCTGGCCCTGAGATCAACTCTGTCCTTTGTCATCTGTTGCTACATCCGTGGACCTCAGGTTTCCCATTTGGAAACTCGAGTGTTGAACCAGATAAGGTTCATAAGGCTCTTCCAGCTCCCCAGGCTCCCTGAGTCCTGGATCTAAGCCAGGCATCATCCCCCTATTCCCTGGAAACCCTCTTTGTCCTTATCTGGCTATGGAGTCAGCATTGCCCCCCCCACCATCTCCCAAGATGGGGGAGGTTGCAGCGGAAGGCTGACGCCAGCCCCCTCCTGAGGCCCACCACAGTCAGCATCGACAGGGGCACAGCAGTGGCAGTTAGAGACTTCCCTGTGCCTCTCAGCACTCCCTTGCCCACCTCCATAGCTCAAAGACAAGGCTACCACAGAAGGTTACCATGAGACCTGGGCTTTGTCTCCAGGGGACGAGGAAACACTGTCAGCCTGGTGTCCACCAGCCCTTGTAAATCAGATGGCTGGTCTCATCCACACCACAGAAGGAAATAAACCATGTGGCTTAAGTTTTGAGCTGGTCTCGTTGCAATAACTTTTTCTTTTTAACCTCAGGGGCTTCCGAGGGTCATCCCACGTTTATCAGAGGACATGGGTAACCGTCCCACGGTCACAGCAAAAGGGCACCTCTGGGTGCCATGCTCTGTGTGGTGTAATCCTTACACCTCTGTCCCCATCTCAGTTCAAACAAACATGCATTCATATCCTCCCTCCACAACTAAGAACACCGCAGCTTGAAGAGGTTAAATTATATGCCCAAGGCCACCAAGCTAGTAAGGAGCAAAGCTGGGATCTGGGCTGGGCACAGTGGCTCACACCTGTAATCCCAGCACTTTGGGAGGCTGAGGCGAGCGGATCACGAGGTCAGGAAATCAAGACCAGCCTGGCTAACACAGTGAAACTCTGTCTTTACTAAAAATATAAAAAATTAGCCGGGCATGGTGGTACGTGCCTGTAGTCCCAGCTACTCAGGAGGCTGAGGCCGGAAAATCGCTTGAACTTGGCAGGTGGAATTGCAGTGAGCTGAGATCGCACCACTGCACTCCAGCACTCCAGCCTGGGTGACAGAGCGAGACTCCATATCAAACAAAAAATAAATAAAAGCTGAGATCTGCACGTAGTTCCATGTGACGTCAGAGTCCATGTTCTCACCACCTGGTCTTCCCTTAGTACAAACCAAAGTGCTTCCCACCAACCCCTTCTCATTCCTTCTGTTTCTTCATCCCCAAAACTAAGACGGGCTGCATTCCTCAGCACACTCACTTCTTCTTCACCCAACAAACTCCTACTCCTCCTTTAAGACCCTATTTAAATGCTGCCCCTTCTGTGCCATCTTCCCAAAGGAGGGGTGGTCCACTAGGTGGCTAGGTGCCATGACCACAACACTGGAATGAGGGTGGGGCAAGGGAGGTGCCATCCAAGGGAACATTCACTCTCAGGGTCCCATCAGTGCAGAGTTGGGGTAAGGGGTACCACAAGGTTTGGCTTTCACAATCAAGAAAGGAGACTCGAGGATTTGGAGCTTAGAGTTTAAGATCATTAAGTATAGAGCCGGAGGAAATGTACTTGAGGATTTAGGACCAGTTTTCTTGCCACATAAAGGAGACTAGAGGCATTTCAGAACTGAGGGGAGAAGCTGGGGGAGAGAGAGAAAAAAAAAAGAGTGTGTTTAACCCCAAGCTGGGATTGCTGCCCTCTATCCTCTGCTGACCAAATCCCTCGGGAAGTCTGTAGGCCAGAAACCACAGATCCATTAAGAGGAATTAAAGACCACAGGTGCCCAGAGATGTCCCACGTCCAGACAGCGTGGAGCCACAACATAGATACGGCTGGGGACTGTGCCTGGCAACACAGCATCCCACACTCCCGTGTAGTAAATGAGTCCAAGCATGAGAAAGCTTCCTGTTTCCTGAGCTGGCAGGTGGCCAGATATGTAATGTAGATTGTGTGAGACTTTATAACAAATATGAGCAGCAAATGAGAAGGGGACAGTGGCCACCGCGGAGAGACCAGCAAGAACAGGCTACACCTCAGCAGAGGCTAGCAAGGACAGACAAGGGCTTATGGACTGGAAGTCATTGGAAGTGACTGAGTTATCCTGAATTGGCAAAATTACGTTTTCTGCCAACACTGAGAGTAAATGGGAGGTAGAGAGATAATTTCTGTGAGGAACAACGCTGAGAACTACAAAACGTTACAAGGAGAAATTAACAAAGCTCTAAGTCAATGAAAGGATACCCTGTGTTCATGAATGGAGAAGCTCAAGTTTTTTTAAATGCCATTGATCTCCAGAATTTAGCTATAAATTCAATATGATTCCATTCAAAATTTTAGGAGTTTATTTTGGGGAACTTGACAAGCTAATTCTAAAATTTATATGGAAATTAAAAAATAGAAGAACACTTAAAGACAAAGTTGGAGGATTTAAACTATCTGATTTCAAGATTTACTACAAAGCAACAATTTAGACATCGTTTTAGTGCAAAAACGGACAAAAAGACCCATGGAATGAAATAGACAGCTCAGAAACAGACCCTCACATATGGTCCCTTGATCGATGACAAAGGCACCCACAATTAAGTGGATAAATGACATTCTTTTTCATCAACGGTCCTGAAGCAATTATATATTGACATAGAAGAAAAAGGACCGTAATTCCTACCCCACACCATACATAAAAATTCAGCATGAGTCACAGACCTAAATTTTATAAAAAAAACAAGTTTCTGAAAGAAAACATAGGAAAATATTATTTGGAGATAAGCAAAGATTTACTAAACTAGAAATGCAAAACACACTAACAATAAAAGACAATACTAATAAATTAGTTTATTAAAAATTAAGACCTCTGTTTATCAAAAATCACATCATAAGTGTCAAAATGCACAACATATACTGGGAGGAAATTTTGAAATACATCGTATGTGACTTGGGTCTCATGTGCAGAACGTGCAAATAACTCCTAAAAATAAATAAGTAAGCCAGGCGCAGTGGCTCACGCCTGTAATCCCAACACTTTAGTAGGCCAAACCGGCCGGATCGCCTGAGTCAGGAGTTCAAGACCAGCCTGGACAACATGGTGAAACCTTGGCTCTACTAAAAATACAAAAATTAGCTGAGCATGGTGGCATGCACCTATAATCCCAGCTACTTGGGAGACTAAGGCAGGAGAATCACTTGAACCTGGGGGGAAGAGGTTATAGTGAACCAAGATTACGTCACTGCCTGGGCAACAGAGTGAGACTCTGTCTCTAAATAAATAAAATAAAACAAAATAAAATAGAGCTCAATTTAAAATGGGCAAAGAACTTGAGCAGACATTTCACAAAAGAGGATATAAAAATGGCCAATAAATGTGTTCAACATCATTAGTCCTTAGAGAAATACAAATTAAAACTACAATGAGATACCACAACACACCAGAATTGCTAAAATTTTTAAAAGACTGACTTATAGAAGTGTTGATTAGGCTGGGAAGCTAATCTTCTTACACATTGCTGGTGGGAGTAAAAATTGATACTACCACTTTGGAAAAAAATGTTTGGCAATATCCACTAAAGCTAAACATACACATTCGGTATCACCCAAGAGTTTTATTCCTGGATATAGACCCAACAGAAATGAGAAAATTTTCGCTAGAAGACATATACAAGAGATTTGGATGACAGCTTTATTCATAACAGGCAAACACTTGAAACAACTCAAATGTCCATCAACCATAGAGGTAAATAAACTGTTCTATATTCACTAAAAAGGAATAAATAAAAAGAACAAACTACTGATACATCTAACACATGGGTGGATCTCTATGTGAAAGAAGACAAACACCAAAGGGCACATCCTGCGTTATTCCACTGATAGGAATTTCAAGAACGGCTTACATAAACTAATGGTGGTAGATGTCAGCACAGTTGTTGGCCCTTGGGAGCAGCAGGTGAGGGGAGCGTGACATAGTCTCCAGGGCAGTGCAGATCTCCATATCTTGACCTGAGTTATGGCTGCATGGGTGTAGACATAGATAAAAATTAACCAAATTGGACACACCTATGCACTTTACTGTCTGTAATTGCCTCCAATTTTTTTTTAAGTGGTAAAAAAATAAAAATAAAAAGTTACTGTATTCGCTATTTCTGCACAGTAAATGACCACAAACTTAATGGCTTAAAGCTGCATGCATATATATTACCTCACAGTTTCTGTGGTCCTATCCAGGTGCGTCTTGGTTGGGTCCTCTGCTTAGGGCTTCATAAAGCTGCACTCAAGATGGCAGCTGGGCTGCACTCTTATCTGGAGACTCCAATGGGGAAGAATCCACTTCCAAGCTCATTCAGGTTGATGGCAGAATTCATTTCTTTGAAACTCTGGGACTGAGGGCCATAGCTTCTTTCTGTCTGTCATTACCCTCAGCCCCTAGAGGCTGTTCTAAGCTCCTTGCCATGGGAGCCTCATAACATGGACATTTACTTCTTTGAAACCAGCTGGGGAGAGAGCCCTATAGCAAGCTGGCCAGCAGGATGAAGACTTAAATAACAACATAATTGCGGAAGTGCCATCCCATCACCTTTGCCACAGGCTGTTGGTTAGAAGCAAGTCACAGGTGCTAGCCGCACTCAAAGGGAAGGGTTATTGGGACCACCTTAGCATTTGTCTGCCTCAGTTACAGTTCTGCTCATTTAAATTTGTAATTGTAAAATGCAAATTCAATGTATTTAATTCCCAGTGTAAAAAGCCCTATCTTTACCCCCTAAATCCCTTCAGCTGTAGGTTAATTTGCCTCCTCGCCTTTATTTTCCTCACTCCCATCCACCCCACTGAAATCACTCTCTAAGGTTATTGCATTGACCTTGTCACCAAAATCAATGGGCTTTTTAAAATTCTTGTTTTAGTAATAGCTCCTTCCATTTCTTAAATGTTGCCCACCCTTATACTTTCCTCTCTGTACACTATGGACTCTCTATGTGATCTCATCCACCACTTCAGCTTCATTTAATCTTTTATTCAGCAAGTGCTGACTGGGCACCTGGTATATGAGCAGGCTCTGGAGACACCAGACACCAGCCAAGAACCCTGTTCTTACGGAGCTCACATTAGCCATCTACCACGTCTTCCACCCAGACTCTTTTGCTGAGACAGCCTCAGCATCTACTTTCACGTCTCACCAAAAGGAATTTACGTCTTCCCTTCCAACTCAGACCATTTCCCCTCCTGTGATGTCAACTCACGTTCCTGTAGACCTTGGGCCAGCCAGGCCTGAACCCCAGCATCATTCTTGGTTTCCCCTCTCTCTAAGCCACACAGAATCACCCCGCACTGATTCTCCTTGCTCTGATTTCTCAAGTGGGTCTACTCTCCTCGTCCTCCTCCTTTGAGCCACATCACCCCTCACCCGCGTGGGGCATCAGCCTCCTAAGCTCCTAACCTCGTCCCCAGCTCTGAGCTTGCCCCATGCATCTCCTGACTAGATGACAGCCAGAGGGGTTTTTCTAAAGTACAAGTTATCATGTTCCTGTTCTGCCTAAAGATACTCTGGCTCTCCTTTGACCTTGGGCTAAAGTTCGAATGCTCTAGGAAGGCTTTTGATTGGCAAAGCCCTGGAGAGGTAGCTGCTCACCTTTCCAGCCCCAATCCTCCTCACCCTCCTCTTACACTTGACCCAGAGCCATCCTGAGCCTCTGTGAGCTCCATCTGCCTGGGAAGGCTGCCCTCTGCCTGCTTCCCACCCTCCTATTTGTCCCGCTTACCTCCCACCCCCTTCGATCTTCATTTAGATACCACTTCCTCCAGGAAGCCTTATCTGGCCTCATCCCCCCCACCCCTTTAGATTAGGGGACCTCCTCCAGAATCTCACCACACCGACACCTCAGTATCATTACCTGTCCACAGCACAGTTACCTGTCTCCCTGTTTATCTTATTCAATGGACTTTGTACAAGTATTGATCAACTTACGCCCTATGCAACTTACAACCTTTCGACTTTACGACCACAATCGCTAGCCACGACTGCTCCGCTGTAGATTTTTGGAAACACTTCAACATTTTGATGTGTATCAAGAATATCGCTACCGCCTGGGAGACTGTGACAACAAAGTGCATGAATGGCATCTGGAAAAATTGTGTTAAGTGCTATGTTAATGATTTTGACGGATATGACAGTGAACATGAACTTGAAACGATTCGGGAAAAAATAGTAAAACTCGCTAAAGACCTTTCTTTGGAGTGTGAATGGAAGATGTCGAAGAGTTGCTAGACAAAGAATCTGGAGAACTTACAAATGAAGAGCTAATCGAACTGGAAGAAGGAAGAGTGGCGGAAGAAGAAAGAAGAGAAGCAGAGAAAGAAGAGGAGGAGCCAGAAGAAAGTTCACCACTAAGGGATTATCAGACAGTTTATCTTTACTGAATAAACTTCTTATACATTTTGAAGCAATGGACCCAAACATCGAACGATTTGCAAGGATTGAGCGGATGGCGCAAGATGTGTTTCATCTGTATCGTGAAATTTATGAAGAAAAAAAGAAACATACAATTCAGACAAAGCTCACCATGTTTATGAAAAAACCAACTCCGGTAACCCCAACTGCTGCCTCAGAAGACGACATCAACAATCCACAGCCAAGCACCAGCGGCCAATAAAATGTTTCGTACATGTTTATATATTTTGATATGTTTTGCAATTGGGAAAATGTTTCCTATGGTATTTTTTACACCTGTATTTTGTATTTTTGTATGCACCTGTATTTTGTAATTTTGTATGTTTTGCAAATATTAAACCAGTTGTACTGGTAATGCAGTGTTTTACTTAAACCTGACGAATGCAAAAATAAGAAACAAAATGGTGTAGAGATGATACAAATGGCATAAAATGAACAAAGAAAATGATGAGATATAACAATAATGAAAGAAAATTATGATAAAATATGACTTAAAGATTTTTATAACATCATTTCACAGTACTGTACATATAGCCTACTCAACTTATGACCAAATCGTGTTACGACCGGTCTGTCAGAACCAATCATGGTAGTAAGTCGAGCACTAGCTATATTCATTCCCTATTGCTGCTGTGACAAATCATCATGAACTTAGTGGTTTAATGTAACACAGACTTATTATTAGACGGTTCTGAGGTTGGAGGTCCTAAAATCCAGGTGTTGGCAGGGCTCAGTTCCTTCCGGAGGCTCCAGGGAGACCCCATTTCCTTGCCTTTTCCAGCTTCTAGAGGCCATGTGCCTTCCTTGGCCTGGGGCCTCGCCCTCCACCTGCCAAGCTTTTCCACTAACTGACCCTCTTGCCTCCCCCTTGGGATCACACTGGGCCCACTGGATGATCTCTACCTATCAACCACTTTGACCTAAGCACATCTGCAAAGCCTTTTTGCTGCATAAGGTAACACACAGATTCTAGGGATGTGGACGTTGTTGAAGTGCCATTGTTTTGACTACCACAAATACCGGGCTCCTCAAGTCCTCAACAGGTGCCCCAGATGGAGCCTCTTGTCACTCCTGGATCCCCAGCATGTAGCATAGTGCCTGGCCCTGTGAGTGAATGCTCATTAGCTGTTTTATCAATGAATGGGTCAGTTAATGAACAAGGGTGTCAGGGAATGGGATTGTCTTCTTACTCAGCAAAAAAAAAAAACCACTCACCCCATGTTTGAGGAGCTAAAGTCGTGGGTGTTGAATGGGTGCAAGGCAACCGATGACAGTGATTATCGGCCTCGCGTGTCTCAAGATGACAGTGGGCAAGCAAGTGACTTCAGAAGAAATGGGCCGTTCTCAAAGCTACCAGCTGCTCAACTTAACCCCTCACCCCTCAAGGGAAGTCTACACAGTCCAGCAGGCCTGAGAGGGGTGAGTGGCCTTTCGCCTGATTGTGGGTGTGACCTTAGAGTGTACACCACACTGAACATGCATGACAGCTGAGCACCAGCGACTCTGAAAGCACACAGCAACCAAAATAATTAGGCACAGCCACTGACACATGGGAGGTACCACTTTTAAGTGTTTTACGTATTCTAACTCATTTAACCCTCCAGCAACTTTATGGGTGCTGTTATCCCCACTTTACAGAGGGGAAAACTGAGGCCCGTTGAGGTCAAATAACTTGCCCGAGGTCAAATAACTTGCCCAAGTTCACATAACTAGTAGGCGGCAGAATCAAGATTTGAACTCAGGCATCCCAGAGGCAGAGTCAGCTCGGAAGCGTTACGCAGAGCTCAGCAGGTCAAAGTCAGTAAGTCCCCCATCAGGGACGATCTGTACAGCCTCTGGGCTCTGCCTCGAGCTTCCCTGTCCACACTCAGCATAGCAATGTGGAGAGAGAAGCCAGATGGAAAAGGAAGAGCCCAAGGCAGGATCTGAGGGTCACTGGATCTGGGGGTCACTGGATCTGGGGGTTGCTGGATTTGGGGGTGGTAGAATCTGGGGTCACTGGATCTGGGAGTCTCTGGGGTCACTGGATCTGGGGATCACTAGATCAGGGGGTTGCTGGATCTAGGGGTCACTGGGGTCCTGGATCTGGGGGTCTCAGGGGTCCCTGGATCTGGGGAGTCACTGGGGTCACTTGATCTGGGGGTCACTGGATCTAGGGGTCACTGGGGTCCCTGGATCTGAGAGTTACTCGATCTGGGGGTCACTGAATCTGGGAGTTGCTGGGGTCACTGGATCTTAGGTCACTGGATCTGGGGGTCACTGGGGGTCACTGGATCTGGGGGTCACTGAATCTGGGGATGGCTGGGGTCACTGGATCTGGAGATTGCAGGATCAGGGGGCATTGAGGTCGCTGGATCTGGGGGTCACTGAATCTGGGGATGGCTGGGGTCACTGGATCTGGAGATTGCAGGATCAGGGGGCATTGGGGTCGCTGGATCTAGGGGTCACTGAATCTGGGGGTCACTGGAGTCACTGGATCTGAGGGTCATTGGGGTTGCTGGATCTGAGGGTCATTGGGGTGGCTGGATCTGGGGTTCACTGAATCTAGGGGTCACTGGAGCCCACTCCATACCTCCTCCACCAGAAGAGCCTTGTGGAAGACCTGCACACTTCCCAGAGAGCAGCACCGTGCTCATGGGAAGATCAAGGACAGGATGCTGAAACTGCTTCCGCTCAGTGCAATTTGTGGGCCATGCCTGGATCCCGGATCCTGATTTGAACAAATCAAAAGTAACAAGACATTTGTGAGATACTCAGAAATTGGAGCTCTGACTAGTTATTTGATACCCAGTAAGTACCAAAAACTAAGTAAGAACAGGTTTTTCTGACTCTTAGAGTTAGACTTGTTCCCCCACAGCAGGAGTCCCCAAGCCCCGGGCCCTGGACCTATTGCGGTCTATGGCCTGGTAGGAACCGGGCCTCACAGCAGAAGGTGAGGGCAGCGTGCCAGCATTACCTACCGCCTGAGCTCCGCCTCCCGGCAGATCAGCCACCGCCATACATGCTCAGAGCAGAGCGAACCCTAGTGTGAACTGCACATGCAAGGGATCTAGGTGGTGCATCCTTATGAGAATCCAATGCCTGATGATCCGAGGCGGACTAGTTTCATCCCAAAACCCCCACCCCGGCCCGTGGAAAAATTGTCTTCCACGAAACTGGTCCCTGGTGCCAAAAATGTTGGGGACAACTGCTCTACAAAAGTAGTTTCTTTTTTTCTTTTTCTTTTTTTTTTGAGACAGGATCGCACTGTGTTGCCCAGATGGAGGTGCAGTGGTGTGATCACAGCTCACTGGACTCACGTGATGCTCCCACCTCAGCCTCCTGAGTAGCTGGGACAGACGTGCACCAAGACAGCTGGCTCATTTTTTAATTTTTGTAGAGATGACAACTTGCTATGTTGCCCAGGCTGGTCTTGCAATCTGGGCTCAAGTGAGCCTCTCGCTTTGGTCTCCTGAAGAGCTGGGATTGCAGGCATGAGCCACTGCCCGGCCCTTTAAAAGAGGAGTTTCCAAACGTACAGCAGAGCTCGGTGGAGCAGCAGGGTTATACCCTGAGCGTAAATATACCTCAGCGAGCACCAGGACTCAGTTTTAATTTTTTTGTTGTGATCATGTGGTCACGCTTTTTTTAAAGAGTCCATATCTTTTAGAGACAAATACGAAACTGCTTATAAATAAAATGGGAAGATGTCTGAGTTTTGCCACTTTTGGGGGAAAGTAAGATTGGCTGGGAGCTGCTGATGGTGGTTCTAGCTTGGGGATGGGTACGGGGGGTCATGGAGCCATTCTCTCTGCTTTTGTGAGTGCTTGAAATTTTCCTAAATTAAATGGATTCTTTCAAAAGGTTCTACTTCTTACTCTACTCCCAGAATCTAAGGCGATCACAACCACCTTCACTCCATCAGTCCTGCTCTGAAAACAGGCTAAATGATCAACATTTCCCTTGCCAAAGGAGATTTGCAACTGTCAAGGAGAGACATAAATAAGACGCTAAGAACTTTGGGAGGCTGAAGAGGGCGGATCACTAGGTCAGGAGTTAAAGACCAGACTGGTCAATATGGTGAAACCCTGTCTCTACTAAAAAAAAAAAAGAAAAGAAAAGAAATACAAAAATTAGCCAGCCATGGCGGCACACACCTGTAGTCCCAGCTACTAGGGAGGCTAAGGCGGGAGAATCACTTGAACCTGGGAGGCAGAGGTTGCAGTAAGCCGAGATCAGGCCACTGGACTCCAGCCTGGGCAACAGGGCGAGATTCCAAAAAACAGAAGGCCACTAAGATTTTCACCTGCGAGGGTGGGTGGTGGGCGGGGTAAGAAAGATATTGACAGCTTCTGTGCAGCTGGGGCACAAAGCAGGGGGTGAGTCCAGGAGGGAGAAGATCCAAAGTCTAATGCTGTAAAGATGTGCTGATTTCCCAGCGCTATCTCTGGGGAACTCAGGCGGCGCCAGAGGGCAAAGCACATCTGGAAGCTCGGAGCTGCGGTCCCAGGTTCTCGGGTGAGTGGTCCCCCCACAGCGGGCACAGAGGGGAGTGATGTTGTGTTTCCATGTGGAGTTGGGGAGTTGCTCAGGAGTACAGACCTGGTCCCACCTTGAAGTCAGGGGGCCGGCCTTTTATACCCCTAGCCGGTCAGTTGTTGGCTGTAGGGTTGGGGCGGTGTAGCTTAAACTCCCAGCAGGGAGCAGATGTGAGCCTTTAGCAAACAACAAATATAGCAGCTGGAGAATGGGTGCCCCACCCAGTAGAGGGGATCTGGAAAGTAGGGGCACCATCGGCCTCTCCCCCGGGGACCCCCATCCTGCTGCCAGTCACTGACCATGAGAGCTGGGGGAGCCCCAGCCACTTCCCTTCCTGTCTGGAAATGCATACACACGAAGAGACTGGCTTGAGAAAACAGAGACCCAGCAAGGAGAAGGGGCTTGTCAAGGGCCACGAGAGGCCAGGACTGGAATCCAGATTCTTGACTCCCTCCTCGGATAGATGCCTCTGTTTCCTGCAGCTCCTGCTCCTTGTGGGTGAGCTGTCTTTACCCCAAACTCTCTGTCTGGAAGCGCCGGGAGGGGCTGGTTCAATACAGTCAGGTTGTTTTCTAACTGGCATTCACTGAAACGCTGATCTTCTGGGGAACCCCCGCCACAACACCAGCCTGCCTGTCACGTGATGTGACACTCTGTCACTCAGCACCTCTCAATTCTTGCCTTTCTGTCCTTCATATGCACCCACACATATGCCTGAACACACACACGTGTGCATTCACACACACACACACCTGAGAAGCTCTCTCTGTCCTCCAGGGCTCCACTGCACCGTCTGATGAGGGTCACATTGTTCGTGCCACGTCTCCTCTGCCTGCTCGGACACAGACCTCCCATAGGCACATCTTACTCCCTCCTGTCTCGGTCCCCGCAGTGTTCAATGCAGAACTCCATGAACAAATCCACGAATGACAGTGTCAGATCTCAGATCACTAGCTCAATACACTCAGTGCCTTTCTGCCTTCATGACCCCCTGCCCCCACCCCAGGGGCCCAGAGCCCTCACGGCCCTCTCCCCCGGTAAGCAGGATGGAGATGGAGGGAACAAACTCGCCACTCCAGATGATAGAGGCGGGATGTATCAGGTCTTCACCAAGAACCAGACCAGGACAAGTGGGAGCCTCGCTGGTGGGATTCTACACATGAACAGGCTGGTGATGACTGTGGCTGCCATTATTGCTATACGCCAGGCCCTGTCTGTTGCAGACATAGTTTCAGCTACTCCTCATCACCTACCCCCCAGGGACAGGCAGTGGCTCCCCATGAGGAGGCAAAGGGAGACTCAGAAGCTGAGATGTAAACAGCCTGCCCAAGGTCACAGCTCCGGGAAGCGGAGCCAGGACTTTGCATGGGGCACCCATTCTGGCTGACAGCTTCCAGCGCTCACGGCCTGGCCCACTCTGCCGCTCTGTGGGGGGCTTCTGGAGGGTCCTTCCCAGCTCTGTCCCTGTCCTCGTTCCCCTCCCAGAACTGAAAGAACAACGAGAATACGTATGGGACCCAGGCATCACGTGGCCCTGTGCAGAGCACCAATGCCCTGGGGACAGTGGGTTTCCAGTGGGATACCAAGCTGGCTGGGTCTGTGGTCCTGAGCTGGCTGAGGGAATTCGGGGGGGGCAAGGCTAAAAAAGTTCCTCCCTTGCCCCAAACAGCCTGCTGCCTGCCCCCCTCTGTGAGCACGGTATCACGTCCTAGCAGCCCTGCACAGGTCCTGGAGGTGGACCAGGACAGCAGGGAATAAGATTCTAAGGAATCAGAGTTCATGCTCTTTGCGCCGGAAAGGCGGACAAGACTTCATAACAGACTTTTCCCCATGGAGTCTAACTCTGAGGTCTGCCCTCTGCAACCCCTTCCTCTCCTGGTTGTATAAAATTCCTTGCAGCAGCTCTCTATCCCGTGAGAGTAGTTTTATATTTAAAGTTGGAAGGGACCCTGGAGAGCGTCATCCAATTTCCGTTCCCACTGTGACATGAGCAAACCAAAAGCTCATGCCACAGAGAAAAGGCCAAAAACCAGAGCCCAGAACCAGACACTGAAACCTTCCAGGTCGCTTTGCCCAAAAGCAGACCCCATAGAATACCAATTGCAGAGAAAAAAAGACTCTATGGCCAATTAAGTTTGAGAAATGCCCTTAATACGAAACCAGAGCACACCACTTGTAGAAAATCTCAGAGCCTTTAATATGAGAAAAAGGAAGAAGAGGATATCCATGGTTTCCCCAGCTTCTTTGACCGCGGAACCCTTTTACTGCGGATCCATCAGGACCACTGTTTCATGGAACGTACATTGAGAAGGGTTTCTCTGGATTCTGGAATCCAACTCCCTGTTGGGTATTTGAGCCATTCCTGCTGCCACAGCTCTCATAAGTGAATGTGTAGGTGGAGATACAGCTTCAGAGCCCAGGCACTCGCTATCCCTGTGGACAACCGGCTCCATCTGAGACAGCTCTACTAAGAAGTCCCTCTTCAGTTCTTTGCAGTGGAGTTCAGGCCTGGGTCCAGGTATTGTCCTCACAGGTGTGCAGAGCCTCATTGAAGCCAGTGGCTAATCTGGTTCAGGCCTCCAAATACACCCCTCAGTCCAGCTAGCTGTGTCAGAAGGACTCCTGAAGACTTGGGGACTGAGGGAGGGAGAATTCCCAAGCATAGCCGGGCAGAGTCACAGAAGAGTCGTGCATTACAGTGTCTATGAGCTCAGGAAAGAGGGAGACCCTCTGCCCACTGTCCCCACTTAATCAGGGGTTGTCACTGCAGGCCAATGGAGATACTGATCAGGAGGTCCTACCCAGCAGCCCAGGCCCAGAGCACTGGCAATGGAGTAAGACCAGCATGGTTCCAATTCCAGGCACTTCCTCACTGTGTGACCTTGGCCAAGGCAGGCAACCTCTCTGAACCTTGGTTTCCTCTTCTACGCCATGGTGCTGACTTCCTGAGGATTAAGGGAGGTTGCCAGGCAAAACTGCCTCCTGGCACAGTGCCTGACACACAGTCCTCACCCAACCATGAAGCCCCATCCTGCTCTTTGGCTCTTGATAATGTCCCTTCTTTTCCCCCCCAGCCCAGGACATAGTCACCCGGACTATTTGACCCTCCAAACATCCCAAGGTTTTTTTCCTTGTGTGGAAAGAACTCCCTGCACCCCTGTGGAAAATGTGGATGCTCAGACAGAACTGCCTGGGTCCACAAGTCAGACTTAAAAGTGAGAGGAATGCCCCTCCCTTTTCATCCTTCCAGGACAGCCTGAGAGCAGCCTGCGCTCTCTCAAGGATTTGCTCACTAGCCCCAGCCCCATGGCGAAACCATCTCTGACCTCAATCCCCACAAGCCAGCCCGTTTCTTCCCCGCCCAGATCTCCACCTTCTGGGACAGAAAGGCTCCACTGGATTTCCTCACCAAGTCCGCAGGCAGCCCCCAAGCCCTGGTGCCTCCGCGGCATCCGTATACACTATGATACTGACCCTGTCTGCAGGTTGTCTGTTCAGCTCCCTTCTAAATTTTTTCCCAAATCCTTTTTGTGCCCGTGAGAACATCCAGAACATTCATTTCCATTTGTTGAGCCAACAGCGCATGAAGGATTTAAGCCCCAGGCTCTGGAGCCAGCCTGCCATCCTTCAAGTCCAAGTCACCTATTGGCTGTGTGACCATGGGCAGGTGGCTTAACCTTTCTGAGCCTCATCTGCAAAATGAGAGTGAGGAGAGTATTTACCTCATAGAGTTGGAATGAGGACAAAACAGGTAATGCATGTAGCATATTTATCTCAGTGCCTGGAGCGGAGAAAGTATTTGTAAATGTCCGCGTTGTTAAACGCAGACTCCTGACTCAGTGGTGGCTCATAAGAAGTCCTCGTTGGAAGACGTTTTCTTCCCTTCTCTCCAGGAAGCATGGGCACCACCACAGGAGGTAGGACAATTATTTCCCACCTGGCTTCAGTCACTCATCTTGGACCAGTGGATGGAGACTGTTGACAAGGCCCCTCCACCGCCCCAGGCCTCCTGCACCTCCCAACTCTGCCAAACTGCACTCTGGCCCGTTGGGTGAGCTCTGTCTTGCACTGGTTGTGAACTGTGTCTGGTCCACATTTTTCTGCCCCAAAAGGAGCTGTGTCTTTGTAATCCCAGAAAGGCTGTGACAGCAATTACTCCCCATTCCCAGGGGCCAGATTATTCCAGGTCAAATCAAGGCTGCTGGTCAGGGCAGCCATGGTTCTGGAAAGATCCAGTCCTGTGAGCACAGGTGACCGGCAGAGGCTCACCCAGGCACAAGCCTCAGAAATGAGACAGGTTCTGATGGCCTTTCTCCCCATCCGTCATCCAGGGCCCCCAACCAGCATCGATGAAGGCAGAAGCCACGGTTGCCACCAGCTCCAGTGCTGGGGGCCTCTCGTCCTGGCAAGTCCTCAGCTCAGCCCAGCCCTGGCAGGCAAATCTATCCCAGAACATGACCCAGCACAGGATCCAGCACAAGGAATCCCAGCAGAGGACCAGCCTTCTCAAGGAGCTGGGGGTGAGCATCCACTTCCCAGGGTCCCGGCAATGGGAGGAAGAGGAAAGCGAGATATCAGGAGGATGCTGGGGGCCCTAAGTGGAGAAAGGGAAATGAGAAAGACTGCAGCTTTCTTGCTTAACATTCATCTGAACTGGAAAAGGCTTTGAGCATTGGAGAGAATCTGCCCACACCTACTGCCTTGTGAGGGTCGTTCAGGGCCCCGTCCTGGGGAGAATGGCAGGAAAGGGCTGCTCGCTCCAGCATAGACAGCTCCTACTCCTGGGGCAGCCTTAGCTCTCCCTGCAGGAAATCCTGGGGAGCAGTCTCTTCCTAGAGATCCTGCTCTCCCTCCGGGATCCCTAAGAGGACGGAGGGAGTCAGCGCAGCCCGTAGGTCCAGGGCACCTGTGGCCTCCTCTAGAGCCAGTCACTGATGCCCTCACCCAGCCACTCTCTGTTCCCCACCCAGGCCTTCCACATCGCCATTGCTCTGCTGCACGTGGCCTTTGGGGGCTACCTGGCCTCTACAGTCAAGAGCCTTCACCTGGTGGTGCTGAAGTCTTGGTATCCATTCTGGGGGGCTGCCTCTGTGAGTAGAAGGCAAAACACAGACCGGGTATGGGAGTCTGCAGGGCAGGCCTGGGAGGCCCTGGCGTTTGGGACGGGACGCAGGCTGGGGTAGAGAGAGCTAACAGCATGTGGCGGAAGCCAGGCCCGCTCTCCAGTGTTCCCATCTCTCCTTCTCTTCTTGTAGCCACCCTGGAAATAGCTCCTTCCAGGGAGCCCCTGTCAATTCTAAGTCCCAGGAGAGCACTCGCAGACTATCTACTCTCCCATAATTGCAGGTGTGCATTTGGCAAAGATGGGGGTGAGCATGACCCAGGGACAGCTTCCTTCTTCCCTGGCCTTCGGAGCAGCCAGGCTGCCTCTGGATCCAGCAGCAGGTGCCCTGCTAGGGTTAGGCTATGAAAACACCCAGGGCTTAAGGCATGGTTCCCGTCCTCCCAAGGCCACCAGCCAGGATGGGAGATGACACTGGACCAGTATATGCACCATTCCCAGAAGGTCTGCATCCCTTCTGGCCTTCAGGGAGCCCACCCCATTCCTGACTCCCCAGTGGAGTCCTGCCTATGCACTAAATCCAAGCTCCACGGCACTGTCCCGGGCAAGTATCCCAATCCCCTTTTCACATCGGTCCTCTGTGCCCACCCCCCACGGGGTCGGGCTTTTATTACACAGTGATAGAACTTTCCACCATGCAGTGTTTATTCACCCTGTGCTTCCGGGGACTAGCCCATAGTAAGTGCTCAGCAAACATTGGAAAGAACGATTGCAGAGGTATTCCCAGGGACCTTGGGCAAAAGAGCTCATGTCCTCCCAACTGCAGGGCTCAGGAAAAGAGAAAGGGTCAGGGTAGAGGAAATAGTGCCACTGATACCAGAGGGATGGTCTGGGTTTGTAAAATGAGGGAAGCAGGAGGGGCTAGGAGGGAGTTCTAAGTGCAGGGCACAGCTTGGTCCAAGGGTAGAGATGGGAGGAAGCATGGAGGTTTGTGCACGTGGGAAGCTGTGAGGTGGGGTGGCGCCTGGGATGGGCCACATGGCAGGCAAGAGGAGCCCACTTTGCCGGAGGAATAGCATTCTCTGCCCCACTGGCCGCCAAGTGTTGGTTTTCTTGGAGAATAGGGGTGAGGTGGGAATTTGTGAGTTTCAAGGAACCTCAGCTTCTCTCCTTTGACATTCAAATCTGGCCTGCAGTTTCTCATTTCAGGGATCTTGGCGATAATAATGGAGACCTTTTCTAAAGCTTACCTGGTGAGTGGGTGCACTGAGGTCATTCTCTTCCATCCGAGCACGGGGTAACTTTGTTAAAAGCATCTATGTGTAGAGGCGATCCTAAGAAGCAGGCTGCAGATTCCACATATGCATAGTTTCCTCACTATGTGGATTTGCACTTGGCAAGGGGCTCTTGCAATGATGCTTAGCCAGAGAGGACGATGAACACAGGCATTTCAGTGACCATGGCAGGTGGGCGGAGAAAATGGGGCTGGCACTGGAATGTGTGGGGATAGGGCACTTTCAGAGCTCCTCCTGCCCTTTCTGGTGGGGAAAGGGCTGGATGAGGGGTCATTTGGGTGTCAAGTCCCTGACACTTGGCATATCTGATGTGGGATGGTCAGAGCTGGCTTTGAGGGGGAGATGGCAGTGGGGCATCTTTATTGCAAAGCTCTTGGATCTGAAGGCAGCTCTTGGGTTCTCCTAATTTGTACCATAGAAGGTGAGGGCCAGCTGGGCCCTCCTCAGCGGTCAGTGGCTCAGCTCCTGTGTGAGGGTGGGGGCCTTGGGTCCAGTGACAGGTAGTGTCTCCTGAGGCTACAGAGGAAGCTCCTGCAAGCATCGGGGAATGACCTAGCCCCAGATCTCCACCCTTTGAACAGCCGTTACCTTTATTTTTCACCTGCAGAAGGTGTTGTGCCTGATGACAAACCTCATGAGCCTCCTTTGTGTGCTGTCCGGCCTCTTTGTCATTGCCAAGGATCTCTTTCTGGAAAGCCCATTTGAGTCCCCCATCTGGAGAACGTACCCCAACTCCACAGTGAGTGCTCAAGCCCAGAGGGACCTCTGACTTCAATGAAGCTGCTGCCTCAGGCTTAGCCAACAGGAGGTTTCCAGCTCACGGAAAAACCTCTCCTGGAGCCCAGGTGTGGCTGCTCAGCCTTTGGCCAACCTGTTCCTATCCCTCCGAAGGTGTGGTGGAAAGGGGGCGTGCCAGGCTGCCACTGGTCAGCATCATGGAGTCCAAGTCCACTTTTAAAGATGGGGAAATGGGGCCAGAGACGGGGAGGAGCCTGCCTGCGGTCAAGCAGCAACGCGGCTGCAAATCCAGGACCACAGCCTACAACTGCAGATTTCCCAGCCAGGGCTCGAAGCATGAGTCCCTGGGGTGTGATCACACAGGAGTGTGATCTGGGAGCCTCGCAAAGCTGGCCAAGTCCACCTTGCTATCCTCATCTTCTGGGAGTGAACACTGAGGTCCAGGCAGGCTACATCAGTGGGTCCTTGACTCCAAGCCTGGTGCTCTTGTCACCACACCACCGCTGCCTCTGAAGCAGAAGACAGGCCAGCCACTCCAGGCTGGGTGCCTCTGGGCCAGCCTCCAAGAATTCTTTTTTTTTTTTTTTTTTTTTGAGATAGAGTCTCATTCTTGTCACCCAGGCTGGAGTGTAGTGGCATGATCGGGGCTCACTGTAACCTCCACCTCCCAGATTCAAGCAATTCTCCTGCCTAAGCCCCCCAAGTAGCTGGGATTACAGGCACCTGCCATCACACCCTAATTTTTGTATTTCTAGTAGAGACAGGGTTTCACCATGTTGGCCAGGCTGGTCTCAAACTCCTGACCTTGTGATCTGCCCACCTTGGCCTTCCAAAGTGCTAGGATTACAGGTGTGAGCCACCGCGCCTGCAAGTGTTCTGACCATAGTGGTTTGCTATTCCTTGTCTCCTCCCAGCTCATACACACACACACATACACAAGCACACCACACACATGTGCTCACACATACATATGGTTCCCCACCAAATGCATGTGGTACTATAAGATGTCTCCCAGCTGCACAGCCACCATCTCATAGCTCTTCCCCCACCTACTGTAAAACATACTCCCTCACTCTGGGACTAGGTATCCCCATCTGTCAAGTAGGCTTGGATCAGATGACCCTAAGGCTACCTTCAGTCTTCCCAGGGACCCGTGAGATTCTCCAGCCCTCAAACGTTGGGCCAACACTCACCAAACGTGTATATGTGCCAGGTGATGCATGTAGAGCAGTGACCAAGAAAGGCCCAGTCCCCATCACACAGAGATCCACCCTGCCCTCTCCACGCACACCTGGGAGCAGAAGCCCCCACTGCCCTCCGATGTGGATCTGATCCCTAGCTGGCTAAGCCCACATACCAGGTGCAGACACCCAGCGAGGCCTCATCCTGCCTTCCCTCCCTCTCCCCTCTCAGGTCCACATCCAGAGGCTAGAGCTGGCATTGCTCTGCTTCACTGTCATAGAGCTCTTCCTGCCAGTGCCCACGGCTGTCACAGCCTGGAAAGGGGACCGCCCGTCTGCAAAGGTAAGGCCCTTCCTGGGAAGACAAGCCCTCAAAAAATGGGGGCATGAGGAAAGACATGTGGGGGTTACAAGAGGAGCGTGTTTCCTTCACTCCTCATGTTGCTGAGCATTCACTAAGTGGCAGCCCACAGTCCAGGAGGGGGGCCAAGGCATGGGGCGAGAGAGGAGGCCAATCCAAGGAGAAAAGGGTGAGGCTGCCAGAGGGGAAACTCCATGGTGCCCAGAACAACAGGCAACTGTGCTGCCAGCTCTGAATGCCCCGGGGAAATTGCATCAGGGAGGCCGTGGTGGCTGGGCAGGATTCGGCCCCCAGGCACAGATGGAAGGGGGACTTTCAGCAGAGCAACAGCATGAGCACTGGCTTGGAGACAGGATAGAGAAGGCGTGGGGAAGCTGCAATGTGTGTGGAGTTTGGCTGTGGTAGAAACAAGTGAGAGACGGAGTCATCAAAGATTGGGCATTTCAGGCATTCCAGGGACTCTGTTGAGTACTATATCAATGAATCCATCGATGGCTGGATGGATGGGTGGGTGGATGGATGGGTGGATGGATGGGTGGGTGGATGGACAGAATGGATGGATGGATGGATGGGTGGATGGATGGGTGGGTGGATGGATGGAATGGGTGGATGGATGGGTGGATGTATGGATGGGTGGATGGATGGATGTGTGGGTGGATGGACAGAATGGGTGGATGGATGGATGG
>NW_016107384.1:54546-77799 GCF_001604975.1 Cebus imitator
ATGGGTGGATGGATGGGTGGGTGGATGGACAGAATGGGTGGATGGACAGATGGGTGGATCGATGGATGGATGGGCGGGTAGATGGGTGGGTGGATGGATGGAATGGGTGGATGGACGGAATGGGTGGATGGATGGATGGGTGGATGGATGGAATGGGTGGATGGACGGAATGGGTGGATGGATGGATGGGTGGATGGATGGATGGTTGGATGGATGGATGGATGGATGATGGATGGATGGATATAGATACACAGATATATAGATAAATATAACTTTATCTTCTCAACAATCCTTTTTTTAAAACTGAGTCTCACTCTGTCACCCAGGCTAGAGTACAGTGGCATGATCTCTGCTCACTGCAATCTCCACCTCCTTAGTTCAAGCAATTCTCCCACCTCAGCCTCCCAAGTAACTGGGACTACAGGCACGTGCCACCATGCCTGGCTAATTTTTGTATTTTTTTAAGTAGAGATGAGGTTTTGCCCTGTTGGTCAGGCTGATCTCAAACTCTTGACCTCAAGTGATCTGCCGGCCTTGGCCTCCCAAAATGCTGGGATTACAGGCATGAGCCACCGGGCCCAGCCCTCAAAAACCCATTGAGGTACTTAAATTCCCATACTACAGACTAGTAAGCTGAGGTTCCGAGAGGTCACATCACTTCCTAAGGCAAAGCAGCTAGTAAGACGATCCAGAACTCAGCCTGAGCTACATCTAACCCACAGCCTCGCCCTTGTCTACCCGTGGGGTTGGCAGAACGGCAGACTGGGCTAGATATATTTTAAAATAGAAGGGCAAGTCTCTCCCTACCATGAAGATCCTGAGCAGTTCAGGATAAGGATGTTTTATTTTAAAAATTAATGAATAAAAAATAAAGAACCTGACCAGAAATGATTTCCAAGGCTCATTTCTTTAAAGAAAAAAAAATTCATATTACAATTTTAACTTTAGAACACTGTAAAAAAAAAAAAAAATGTGTCAGCGGGCACAGTGGCTCATGCCTCTAATCCCAGCACTTTGAGAATCAGAGGCAGGCGGATTGCCTGAGGTCTGGAGTTCAAGACCAGCTTGACTAACATAGAGAAACCCTGTTTCTACTCAAAATACAAAATTAGCTGGGTGTGGTGGTGCATGCCTGTAATCCCAGCTACTTGGGAGCCTGAGGCAGGAGAATCCCTTGAATCTGGGGGCAGAGGCTTGGTGAGCTGAGGTTGCACAATTACACTCCAGCCTGGGCAACAAGAGCCAAACTCCGTCTCAAAAAAAAACAGTGCCAAATCCCCCATAATTCTGCAAGTTTGGCACCAATTTTCATGTTAGTGACTTCATCACACACCGAGAGTTCACTTAACGCGTATGTAAGTTGATAGCCTCTGAGTTTCATTGAACATCAAGCAGAGAAGTTGTCTTAGTTCATGCCTGGCTGCCTGGTAGGAAGTCTTCTCATTAAGACATCAGAGAACCAGATGGGGGCCTTGAGTCACTGAGGCCAACCCCACTTTTAAGGATGGGGGAAACTGAGGCCCCATACCTAGCTTCAGGTATGAGCAATCATTGTTCCTATTTTGTAGGGCTGAGGGCCCCACAGGGTCGTGGGGTGTCCCTTATGCTGTGCTGAGGTGCAGGATCTGAGAAATAAAGAGACAGGACACAGAAGTACAAGGAAAATGCAGCTGGGCTCGGGGGGCCACGCAACCTATAAGCGGAGTCAGGCAAGGCCCCAAATGTCCAGAAGCGTCAGTATTTATTGTGTATAGGTTGGGGGCAGGGCAGTGAGTGAAGTCATCTTTAAGGACAGTGATAGGGTCGTGAGCAATAAAACAAGGGGTCCACCCCTATTAAGTCACCTAGGCTGGGAGGTGGACACTGGGCAGCACGGAGTCCATTCCCATTAGGTCATTGAGGCAAGGGCCGTGTGCAGTAAGGGGTCCACCACCATTAGGTCACCGAGGCATGGAGGTGGGCAGTGCGCAGTGAAGAGGGTGCAGTGTGCAATACCTCTATCTGTGGGCAAGCTACTAAGAAGATTTACAGGAGGATGCTTTAAGTCACACAGCAGTGACAGAGCTGTCAGGGTCTCTGCCACCTGCTGGCAGCTTCCGAAGAGTTCTATAGGAAGATGCTTTTCAAGCAGCACAGTAACTAGAGCTGATAAAGTTCACAGTCACGAAGGTGCGATTATCCGGAGGGGTTATGAGCCCTCAGATGCTCGAGGGATTGCCAGTCTGAAGGCAGCCCTCTGCAAGAACTGGAGCAAGGTCCTACAACTCCTTTATCAGGAGGAGCGCTCTTGCCCCGAGCCTGTCATACAGCGGCTATCTTTAAGACACTAAACGCTGCCGCCTGGGCTATGGATTCTTGTCCTGGTATAGCTGTTTTTCCCTTAACCATGCTCTGCACTGTGTCTGCTCCAGACATTCCTCTGACTATAAGCTGCTTTTCCTTAATTCATGCTCTGTACCGTGTCTACTCCAGGCATTCCTCCTATTATGAACTAAGATATAGTTTATATGGAAATAACTGAGTGGTAAGATATTCTTTAGGCACTAATTCTATGAACTAATATATGATTATGTAGAGAGGATTATATAAAAGGAAATAACTGAGTAGTAATACTATAAACTGAGATATTCTTCATATCTTAATTGTGCCAGGATTCTGCTTAGCTCTCCTTCCTCGGAGCCTATATGGGGGGTTGCCCACCCTATTTATTGACCTTTGCTGTGTTCCAGGCACTGTGCTAGTGCTGCAAGTGGCTGAATTCATTTTCTATTGCTATTGTAATAAATTATCACAAATTTGGCGGCTTAAAATGACACCTGTATTATTCTATAGTTCTGGAGGTTGGCAGTTTGAAGTGAGTCTCAAGGGCTCAAATCAAGCTGTGTTGCCAGGGCGGCATCCCTTCAGAGGGTATTGAAAAGCATCTCTTTCCTTGCCTTTCCCAGCTTCTAGAGGCTGCCTGCATTCCTTGGCTTGTAGCCCCTTCTTCCACCTTCAAAGCCAGCATCACAACATCTTCCAATAGCCCAGTCTCCCTCTTCTACCTTTAAAGAGCCTTGTCATCATACTGGGCCCAGACAGATAATCCAGGAGAATCTCCCCATCTCAAGGCTGATTGGAAATCTTAATTCCATCTTCAACCTTTATTCCTCTCTGCCATGTGACCAGAGATTAGCACATGGAAGTCTTTTGGGGGCCGGGCTTCTGCCTAGTGCACTAGCTGAGACCTCTTTGAATCTCACAGCCATTCTGGGAGGCAGGCTCTGCTTTTCCATTTAAAGAGGAAAAAACAAGGCCTAGAAGAGTTAAGTGACTTCCCACGGTCTCACGGCCAGTAAGCGGCTGTGCTAGGTCTCCCAGTGGGCCCTGTGCCCTCCCATCAGAAAGGACGATGCCAGGGACGGGCTCCGCAGCACTGAGTTGGTCCCACCCTCATCATAATCAGGAATGGAGGTGTGGTAGCAATCACCGGGGGACACTGTTGGCATTAGACCTGCCTCTAGAGTGTCTTGAAGGTGCAGGTCTAATGCCAACAGTGCCAATCCTGGCTAGAAGAGTCTTGGGGCATTACCTGGCCCAAACCTGCCCCCCAGGAAACCCAACGGGATGAGCGACTTGCCCCTGGTCACCAGGACACTGGTAGCAGGATGGGAACCAGGACCCCATCTACTGAGTCCCACGTGGACCTCCCCCTAGTCTCTTTCCAAGAACAGGGAGGGTGGAGGGAGTCACACACTGGTCTATGGAAATCACTTCATTTCTTAAGCCTCACCTCAGTTTCCCCATAGTCACGGAGAACTTGGGTCTTCAGAAGTGAACTAGTAGGGAAGTGCTTCGGAAACAGCCAGTTGCTCCACAGATGTGAGCAGCAGGGGCGGTGGGCTTTCTTTTGCAGAACGATGATGACGCATGCCTTGTTCCGAACCCACCACTGCATCTCAAAGGCCTGCCAGTGGGGCCCCCACCATCCTACCAGACTGTGGTTCAAGGTCACGCCCGCCCAACACAAGCAACATCAGAGGTAAAGAGGTGGCCCCTTCAGAACCCACTGTGGCCCCTTCTCCCTGGCATGGATAGGAACCAGTTCCTGAAGAAGCTGTGACCGGAAAGGGGCTGACAGTGCTGCACCCAGAGCTGCCTGGCCTGGGAGTGGCAGCCGAGGCAACGATGGTCCTGTCCCCTCAGGACTAGAGGAACTCCCAGGGCCCCCTGGGAACATCTCAACACCTGACTTGGTTGACCGGAGCTGCCTTGGCTGAACCTGGATGCAACCAGGACCCACCACCCTCCAGAGCAAACTCCTGGGCCAGCAGCCCCCAGGTGACCCCATGCCTTCTGCCCTCCCTTGCCTGCCTTCTCTGATCCATGGTGGGTGCACAGGAGGATATAAAGGGGAGCGCGGAGGGAAAGTCTCCAGAGTGACACAGCCAGAGGCTTCCCTTGCCTCGACCTACTAAAAGGTCTCTGGGGGAGCCTGTGTGTCTGAATCCTTGGATTTGGCGGAGGGCAGCTGGGGAGTTGAGTCCCATAGAAACTGTGTACAGTTCTTCCCTCTGAACCAGACCCCCTGAATGAATCTGTTTGCCTCCCTCGGCCTCAGTTTCTCCATCTGTAAAGCGGGAGTGGGAGGATGACATGATCCAGGAGTCTCCCAGCTGGAAAGCTCTGAGATCAAGAGTAGAATTCAAGGTTCTAGATGTGACTTCGAGGTTGCCAGTGAAACTTCAGCGTTGAAATTCCAAACCTACCTGTGCTAAGTAAATAATGTAAGAGAGAGGGACCTGCCTTCCTCATTTTGCAAATTTCAGTCATCTAAGGATAGTGTTCATGAGTTGTGCTTGTTTGTGGGCTGCAGTGTTTTCTGCTTCCACACTGATTCCTTTTTCTATATTATTTTAAAGGGGTACTTTGTAGCAGCAAGACATGGGAAATCAGTATCTTTCCATAAATAGAAGCGAACCCCAAAAATAACAAACACGTGCAATAAAACGCGACTCCGCCCTCCAACCTGTGGCCTCACCCACTGCTTCCCTTCCTCCTGCTAGCTCTTCCCCAGCCACCACGGCTTCCTTGAGGTTCCACAGATGCCACCAGGGATAGCCCTGCCTCTGAGTCATCACCTTGCCCTCCCTCCACCTGGGCTCTCTTCCACTAGGTATTCGCAGAGCTCACTCTTTAAAGCTTTCCTGGGCCATTGACTCTGACCCAAATAAATGTCATTTAATCTCAGTGTCACTTAATCCTCCCATCAATCAATCTGTGACCTAACTGCTGTTACTATCTCCATTTCATGCAGGCTCAGAGAAGTTAATCAAGTTGCCCAAGGCACATGGATATTCAATGACGGAGCTCAGACCTGGATCCAGACTGCAAATTGAAGAGCCACCGCCTGACGATGCTCAAACATGGTTAGGGCACATGCCCTGCTCTCCTGAAGTTGCGCTTTCACTGGGAAGATGAGACTTGAACACACAAAAGGCTAGCTTGATGGTCTACACAGCAAAGTCAGCCCTCACAGCTCCTGGGAACCCTGTCCTCTTGGATAAGCCATTTCTTACACAGTTGAGCGCTCGACACATGTGGTAGCCCGAGTTGTTTCATTTTGTTTTTTTGAGACAGGGTCTTGCTTATTGCCCCGGCTGGAGTGCAATGGCGCGACCTGGGCTCACTGCAACCTCTGCATCCCAGGTTCAAGCAATTCTCCTGTCTCAGCCTCCCGACTAGCTGAGACTACAGGCACCACCACACCCGGCTAATTTTTATATTTTTAGTAGAGACGGGGTTTCACCATATTGGTCAGGCTGGTCTCAAACTCCTGACCTCAGGTGGTCCACCCGCCTTGGCCTCCCAAAGTGTTGGGACTACAGGCATGAGCCACCGCTCCCAGCCCAGGTTTTTAAGCTGTCTGAGATCGTAGTCTGCGCTCCACTGTCTTATAAAATCCCTGTGTGGAGGGATGCTGCCAGTATCATTTGCCCTTGCACAGAATGTCCCCGGGGTTTGAGGTTCATTGAATTCTCCTGCTTTTCCAGCTCCTTCTAGGCTTTTCTGGCTGTGGTCACTAGCTCGGCCGTAGCACCTCTTCTCTTCACTTGCTGCCTCTAATCTTCTATAGATTCCAGCTGGCTTTAAAATAGATTGTAAAGTGTGAGTCATTAGGCTCTGAGAGAGTGGCAGAGAGAGCCATGCAAAGGTTTAGGACAAACCCAATCTTTCAAAAGATGAAAGGGAGTGATGGAGAAAACCTCAGCTTGGATGTCTGAAGACCTGGGTGCCAACGTTAGCTCTGCCAGTCACTTATTGTGAGGCTCTTAGTCCCCTCCCCTCACTAGGTCCCAGTTTCTCCGTTTGTAAAACAGGCAGTTGTGCTAGACTGGTGGTTTGCATTGATAAAGGAAGAAATGGCTTCTGGTTCGACTTTTTTTTGAGTCAGAGTCTCTCTCTGTTGCCCAGGCTGGAGTAGTGCGATCTCAGCTCACGGCAACCTCTGCCTCCCAGGTTCAAACAATTCTCCTGCCTCAGCCTCCCAAGTAGCTGGGACTACAGGCACCTGCCACCACGCGCAGCTAATTTTTGTATTTTTAGTAGAGACAGGGTTTCACCATGTTGGTCAGGCTGGTTTCGAACTCCTGACCTCGTGATCTGTCCACCTTGGCCTGCCTACCTATCCTGAGTAGCTGAGATTACAGGCGTGAGCCGCCGTGCCCAGCCTAGACTTATATATTTTTTAAAGTCAGTAAATGGAAGACTTGCCAATATTCCCTTTGAAAGAGCCCTGCCTCCGCAGGTGCGTGGTGGAAGCCCGGCTGGTGGAAGCTGGGGCAGAGTTAGTAGGTCCCGGGGGAGCATGGCCACAGCCCAGTCCCTGAGGCTCACCAATACCGAGACCTCTAGAACGACTGGTGTTTTCTACATGGTATGCAGAACTTCTAACACCAGGCTAGAAACAGAGAGCAATCTCTGGCTATAGTTAGTGCTGTGGTTAAATTTTAGTCTTTTTTTTTTATTTTTTATTTTTTATTTTTTTTCAATTTTTTGAGACAGGGTTTTGCTCTGTCACCCAGGCTGGAGTGCAGAGGCACAGTCATATGCCGCTGCCGGCTTGAACTCCTGGGCCCAGGCAATCCTCCCGTCTCGGCCTCCTGCGTAGCTGGGACTACAGGTCTGCGTCACCACAGCCAGCTAATTTTTTTTACTTTTCGACAGAGCTCTCGACACATTGCCGAGGCTGGTCCCTCAAACTCCTGGTCTCAAGCAATCCTCTTGCCTCGGCCTCCCAAAGTGCTGAAATTACAAGTGTGAGCCGCCACACAGCTGATTTTGAAATGGATTCCGCTCTAAACTAAGTCTAATACCATTTTTACTCATTATGAAAACATTCAAACATACAGAAAAGTTAATAGTACAATTGACACTCTTATAGCTCCACTGAGATTAGAGTGTTAACATTTTGCATATTTGCTTCCCCTCCTTCTCCACATGTATCTGTCTCTTTACATATGTATGTATGCATGTGTGTATATTTAGCAGGTATATGGTATGCATAGATATACATACACATTTGTATATATACTTTTTCGTTGAACTGTCTGAAAGTTGCAGACATCATGACCTTCCCTCTCTAAATTTTTCTACCTGCACTATGTCCTAAGAATAAGTACATGCTCCTATGCAATCACAATACTATTATCACACTAGGAAAATTAAGAATAATTCTATAATCCTAATACCCTGTCCATATTCAAATGTCCCCCCACTGGGCCAAAAATGTCTTTATCGTGATTATTTTAACCTGGATCTAGCCATGTTTCCCACAGTAGATTTGATTGTTCCATCACTTTATTTTCTTTTCATCTAGAAAAGCCCTCTCACCTTTCTCGTGACATAGACTTTTGAGACCAGTTGTCTTGCAGAACATTGATGGTTTCTTCTTGGTGTCTTTCCCTTGCTCCTCCACCCTCCCTCTTTCCTGTAGCCTGCCAGTCACACCTAGAAGACCCTCAAAGCTTGGTTCCATGCAGGGTAAGCATAAGTGGGGAGAATACTCCAGAGGTGGTACTGTGGCCTTCACCCTGAACCCCCCCCCACAGGGTACCAGGGGCCAGCTCATCCTTCGATTAGCAGCTGGACCCGAGGAACTGTCATGGTCTCTCCACCACTAGCATCCTTTCTTATTTCTTCCTTCTCCTACAAAGTTTCTTTGCAGAAAATGAACTAGATCGCATCACTTGTCAAATAGGAAAATGTGGACATATGTCTTGCTGTAATACCTGAACATAGACTATAGAAAACTTTCACATGTATTAAACCCTAGCTTTATGGTACTGTATTAAAAACAATGACTTAAACTCAATTTTTTTTTCTTTTTACTTAGCATCTTTTTTTCGCCTAGGCCATGCAAAACGCAGAGTCATTGGAAATGTTTCTGGAGGAGTCACACAATTATGAAGCCCCTCACAATGTACAGGGACTTCATGAGTCTGGATAAAGTTTAGGGGACGCTGGACCCGATGATGGTATTGTTCCTGGCCAGCTCTAGCACTGGAGGTTTCTACCATGAGACAAAAGGACACTGTTATGGCCAACATCTGGCCTCAGGATACTGTAGCTTAGAGATGTCAGTTCAATGGCCTTGAGGCAAATAAACCAGAAGGCTCAGGGCCTTGAGTCCCCATAAACAGATCCTTTCATTCCCTAGTGAAAACTGCCACAGTATCCCTACGCCTGGGGAGGGATAGGCTGTTTGTACCCTGTCTAGGACAGGAGTAGGGGGCAGCAGCTCTCAGGGAGTAAAAAGAGCACCTGGGACTAAGAACTTCCTCAACCACTTACTGCAGAATGCTGGTAAAACAGCTGACTCCCCCAAGCCTCAGTTTTCTCATCTGTAAAATGGGAATGATAATCCCTCCCTCACAGAGTTATAGTGAGGCTCAGAAGAGACTATGGAGATGAAAACCCCACCTTGGTGCTCCCTGTAGGGTCCAGCCCTGCAGGGTCCCAAGAGTCCCTCTCTGCAGGTGTGGAGATGAGAAACTGTGGAAATAAAAGACCCAAGACACAGAGACGAGAAAACAGAGTTTGGGCCCAGGGGTCCACTGCTACCAAATCACAGAGACCAGCAGTGGCCCGAGCGTCTAGATGCCCTGACTTTTATTGAGTACAAAGCAGGGGGCATGGTAGGTAGGATGAGGTAATGGTGGCCAGTGATAGGGTCAAGTAAATCACATACCTTGGAGACAGGGGCCCAAGACTTTGAAGAAGCCAAGGCAAGGAGAAAACCTAAGGCGTCAGCACTTTTCTCATCCTTGTCAAGTAAGAACAAGGTCACTAAGATTTATGTTACTATTACTAATTCTTATCTTCTAAGAAAAAGAGGAACCAGGTGCAGAAGCAGAACTTGAAAGTAGACATGGAACGTGACCGCTGAAGCACAGCACCACATAGAGACAATTAAGTCCCCGGATGTCTGTGGGTCTCCCTGACAGCCGTCAGGCTTACTCCACTTGGAAGAGTGGAGTTTTCTCCTCACTCCCCAGAGGAAGGAGACGTCTCGGCCATCTTGGACATTTCCTTCCCTAGCTGGCTAAACAGCAGGCGCTTTCACAGCGCTGACACTGCCACACAACCAAGGCGTCCTCCAGCAGTCCTTATGCGGGTGTGACAGATGACTTAGAGCATCTTGCCTTAGGGTCACCTCTTCCCCAATGCCACTTCAGTCCCATACTTCATAACCTGAGACTTATTAGTAAAATTAAAGATTTTATTATATATATATCTGTGATTACATATGAATAGCTATGTGATTATTTATGATTATGTGTAAGAAGAACTATGTAACTATATCTCTCATTCTTTTCTAGTTCTGTATTTATATGGGAACAGGCTGAGGCTTCAGACCCTTGCCTCGGCTCTTGCGGGGTCCCCCACCCACAGCTCCCCAAACTGTGAGACGCTGAGGGGAAACCTCTTAGGAATTACTTCTTTTTCAATCTCTTAGATTTCTTTAAGGAGAAAGTCTTGGTTTGGGACAGCTGTATCTTTAACACCTAACACCTGTTCTTCTTTTTACCGAGACAGCAAGCCCAGCGTGCAGCGGGCAATGGTATAGAGCCAGAATTCCACAAGACTGTTTTGTTCCCAT
This sequence comes from Cebus imitator, assembly GCF_001604975.1. NCBI lineage: Eukaryota > Metazoa > Chordata > Mammalia > Primates > Cebidae > Cebus > Cebus imitator. Next base: position 64,688 of record NW_016107384.1, read on the forward strand.
TGGGTTTACTTTTATGTGTATCTTCCATTTATGGCAAGCGATCCTGAATTTCTGTTTATGGTAGTGGTATCAAGGGCTCTTTTATAATCCACATATATAAGTTAAAACAGTGATTGTGGATATGGGGTTTTCTAAAGGAGTGATGAAAATGTTCTAATATTAATTGTAATGGGCTTTTGAGACCAGTTATCTTGCAGAATTTTGCAACAAGTCTTGCATAAGTCTGTCTATACTAAAAATCATCGATTTTAAAAAGAGGCCATTTAAGGAAACGTATTAAACAAATAATGACACAAAACACAAATGTTTAAGAGTCATGAAATGAGGCCAGGCGCGGTGGCTCACGCCTGTAATCCCAGCACTTTGGGAGGCCAAGGCAGGTGGATCAGCTGAGGTTAGGAGTTCGAGAGCAACCTGACCAACATGATGAAGCCCTGTCTCTACTAAAAATACAAAATAATTAGCTAGGCGTGGTGGTGGTCACCTGTAATCCCAGCTAGTCAGGAGGCTGAGGCAGGAGAACCGATTTAACCCAGGAAGTGGAGGTTGCAGTGAGCTGAGATCTTGACGTTGTACTCCAGCCTGGGCAACAAGAGCGAAACTCCATCTCAATTAAGAAAAAAAAGAAAGCAGAAAAAGACGCATGAAGTTAGAGCTTTGAAGGACTGAAGTCTGGAACACAAGCAAAGCAGACCTCTTCACTCCACTCTGTTTGCAGAAGGGAAGTGCAAGGGTTTGCACTCTGCAGTTGAGATTAGAAGTTTACTGTGACCCTTGAACCTAGAATTCTACATCCTAATCTCACTGAACTCCGGGGTTGGAAGAATCCTTGTGGATCATCTAGCCTAGCCCATCATGAGACAGATGAAGAAACTGAGCCCCGATGGGGCTTACCGAAGTTACCCAGCAGAACTCTGATGGAGATGGGGCTAGCACCCAGGTCTTGAGCTGTCACTGCACTGCCCATGACATTCTTGCCCAGCCTGCCCCACCTGCTTTCCTAGGACCCTGAGAGCAGGAACAAGGACAACGCCTATCTGCATCTAGCACCCTGAGTTCCTGGCTCCCAAATGTATTATCTCCTCTAGGCTATGAGATAATTCTGCAAACTCTAACCCCAACCCCACCCTGAAGCCTTAAAGAAACCTCAAAGCCACACTCCCTCTTCTTTCTGTCTCCATGACCTTAAGGCAAGTCACAGAGGCAGGATGGCATTGCACTCGTTTATTCCTTCATCCATTCCACAGGTAAAGACTGAGGCCCTGTAATGCTACATCTAGGGGCAAACCACCATGAGCAAACTCCAGCCTCTCAGAGCTCAGAATCCAGCAGGGGAGACACGCACTAATCTAACGATCACAACTGTGAACATATAACTACCATAAATGGGAACTGAGAGGCATTATGAAAGAATGTGATGGTGACTTAATCTAGAATATGGGGTGTGGCCAGAAGGAAGAGCTGTGTGAGAGGAGACCTGCAGGTGTCTAAGCTGTCCTGGCCCTGCCATTTCTTCTGCACAGAGACTTAGCTCTTCCCAGGCCAAAACCCTTAGCCCACCCCTCACCACCCCTGATGGCTGTGGTCCCTTCCTCCCCCGCTCCCCACTTCCTTCCAAACAGTCCTATTGCCTTGCATCCGTTCGGTAGCAGATTTCCCCTCCATGTGTCAGGCCCCTGCCAGGTGCTAGACGCTCTTATCAGTTAGGGTTCCCCCAGAGAAACAGAATCGGTGGGAGATGCAGACTAAGATTCATTGGAAGGAATTGGCATATACGATTAGGGGGCTGCAGGAGCAAGTGTATAATCAGCAGAGCAGGTGCTCGGGAAGGCAGGGATACAGCTGCTGCCCACGGGGAATAACTTCATCAGGGAAACCTCAGTTCTATTGTATAAGCTTTTCAACAGAATCAGGCCCATCCAGATTATCTAGGAAAATCTCCCTTAATGTCAACGGATTATAGATTCAATCACACGTACAAGATACTTTCCAGGTTTTGTTTTTTGTTATTTTTTTTTTTGAGACAGAGTCTTGCTGTGTCACCCAAACTGGAGTGCAATGGCAAGATCTCGACTGCCTGCAATCTCTGCCTTCCAGGTTCAAGTAATTCTCCTGCCTCAGCCTCCTGCGTAGCTGAGATTACAGGCGCTCACCATCACACCTGGCTAATTTTTTGTATTTTTAGTACAGACAGGGTTGCACCATGTTGGTCAGGCTGGTCTTGAATGCTTAACCTTGTGATCCACCTGCCTCAACCTCTCAAAGTTCTGGGATTACAGGCGTGAGCCTCCATGCCCGGCCTACTTTCACAGGTATTAACACCTAGATTAATGCTTGACTGATCACTGGGGACTGTGGCCGAGACAAACTGACACATTCAAAGATCATCACAGACACACAGAGGCAAGAGAAGTTGGAGAACAGGGTGGACAGGACTGGCAATCACAGAATTATCTTGGGCAGGCTGGAGGCTGGCGATTGTCAAACATCCCCACGTTAAATTTTATTCCACTCCAGTAGCTAACATTTATTGAGTGCATACTCCATGCTAGACACCATTCTAAACACTTTTGCAAGAAGTCCTCATAAAAAGCAGTTTATGGATTAGGAGACTCAGGCACAGAGTGGTTAAGTGATCTCCTGAAAGTCACATAGCAAGAAAATTGTAGAACCAGGAATCACACTCCCTTGGATGCCAGAGCCTGAACTCTTGACTCATGACTGCTCTGCAGTGCTGTCTCCATTTGTCACCTTATTTGTGCCGGAAGAAGCTAAGCAGTTTCTCAGTACCTCTTCATCCTCAGGGATCTTTTTTTTTTGTTTTTTAAACAGTCTTGCTCTGTTGCCCAGGCTGGAGGGCAGTGGTGTGATCTCAGCTCACTGCAACCTCCGCTTCCCAGGTTCAAGCGATTCTCCTGCCTCAGCCTCCCAAGTAGCTGGGATTACAGGCACACACCACCACTCCCAGCTAATTTTTGTATTTTTAGTAGAAACGGGGTTTCACCATGCTGGCCAGGCTAGCCTTGAACTCCTGACTTCAAGTGATCCACCCACCTCAGCTTCCCAAAGTGCTGGGATTACAGGCGTGAGCCACCGCACCCAGCCATCCTCAGGGATCTTCTGAGGAAAGGGCTGTGATTGTCTCTATTTTACAGTTAAAGATATGGAGGCCTAGAGAGGCTGCTTAATGCAGCTTCTCATGGTGGCAGAAACAGGACTCAAGCCTTCATCTGATGGACGACAAAGTCCAGGCTCTTCTGTCTCTAAAACAGAAGTGAAAAAGTCCTTCTGCTGGGTGGCTCCAGGGAGTGAAAAAAATCAACACAAGACAACACAGTGAAATTAGGAGGCCCGGGGCCAGGTGTCATAGGAACAGACACATAGGAACAGAGGGGCAAGCCACATTCGGCCTGGGCTGGGGCAGCCAGGGCAGTGCTGTAGCAGGATGAGATGCCTGAGCTGAGTCCCAAGGGGAAGAATGATATTCCAGGCACAGGGCAAGCTTGGGCAAAGGCATGGGATGAGAGAAGCAGGGAGCAAGTGTGGTCTCCATCACAGGAAACTCCCATTACACAGAGGTTAGCATCCCAAGCCGGTGGATAAGATAAAAATCAAGTAGGGGATGGCTGGGTTTGGTGGCTCAAGCCTATAATCCCAGCACTTTGGGAGGCCAAGGCGGGCCGATCACCTGATGTCAGGAGTTCGAAACCAGCCTGGCCAACTTGGCAAAACCCTGTCTCTACCAAAAATTCCAAAATTAGCTGGACATGGTGGTGCACGCCTATAGTCCCAGCTACTCAAGAGGCCGAGGCAGGAGACCTGCTTGAACCCAGGAGGTGGAGGTTGCAGTGAGCCGAGATTGCACCACTGTTCTCCAGCCTGGGTGACAGAGCAAGACTCCACATCAAAAGGCAAAAAACCATGTAGGGTCAAAGTTGTCCATGAAGCTCTCTTGAATTTCCCAAATAGTTTAATAATACAACACAGACCAGCTGCAGGAACACCACATTCCCTCTCCCACATAGACTCGCTCTGGGCATCAGCTCACCGAGGGGAAGCTGGTGGGAACGTCCTAGCTATTTAAACCCTACTTTTCTCTACCCCAACCCCTGAGGCCGGGCTGGAGGTAAGGGGGACAGAGCACGATGGCTGAACCTCTGAGGAGGTTCCACGTCTCATTTGGGGGTCTGCTCGGAGTTGGTGTGACTGGGGTGCTGTGCAAGGCAGAGCCCGGTAGGGACGCAGCTCCAGGGGGGCCAGCTCAGAGGTCCCGCTGGATCAGAACCGCCTGAGAAGCCTTTAAAATCCCCCACTCCCTCCCAATCCACCGCCACCCCAACAGCTCCCATTTACTTAGTTTAGAGCAGTGGTTCTCACTGGCAATGTCTGGAGACATTTTCCCAATTTTTTTTTTTTTTTTTTTTTTTTTTGTTTTTTTTTTTTTTTGAGACAAAGTCTTGCTCTGTTACCAGGCTGGAGTGCAGTGGCGCAATCTTGGCTCACTGTAACTTCCGACTTCCTGGTTCAAGCGATTCTCCTGCCTCAGTAGGAGAGTAGCTGGGATTACAGGCATCCACCATCATGCCCGGCTAATTTTTGTATTTTTAGTAGAGATGGGGTTTCACCATGTTGACCAGGATAATCTCAATCCCCTAACCTCATGATCTGCCCGCCTTGGCCTCCCAAAGTGCTGAGGTTACAGGTGTGAGCCACCGCACCCAGACTGGGAGACATTTTTCATTGTCAACGGGGATGGGGATGCTACCAGCATCTTGGGTAGTCGGCGAGGATGCTGCTAGACATCCTACAAGCAAAGGGCAGCCCTGCAACAGAGAAGCACCCAGCCCCAAACGCCAGCACTGTGGAGGCTGGGAAACCCTGTGCTAGGATGAGGCCCCAGCTTCCAGATTGTGCTGTAGGCCATAGGGAGCCACTGGTTTGTGTCCTGGGAAGATCTGTCTAGGACCACAGTAGGAAAGTCTAATTTCCTACCTGGATGGGAGCTGGCAATTGCCCTACTGGCTCATCAGCTTCTCTGCGAACCGCTGTGCAAACTGCACTCCAGGCTCCAGCATTTGAGGAACTTCTTGCCGGTTTAACCCTGCCCTTTACCCTTCCCCCAGTCAGTCCCCCACCCTGCTCCGGCCAGCAGTTCTTGCCCTCAAAGAGGTCAAGTGCCTTGCCTAAGGTGGCACAGCTAGTGGGTGGCAGAGCTGGGTCAGGTTGTAAGGGACTTGCCGAGGTGAGGAGGCTCACGCAGGGCCACACAAAGGACCCGTCTGCCCAAAGCCTCCCTGGCCACGAAAGCCAGGGCCAGCCCACCTGAGGTGAGAAGGCAGCCTGGCTACAAGAGGCTGCAGGAAGGTAAGAGACAGAGTGAAGAGAGGCCTGAGAAAAACATAGGGACAGAGCAGGGTGTGCCCATGGGAAGCAGGAGAAGCCGTGGGGGTGGGGAGGACTCCAGGATGAGGGAAGATAACCCGTGTGTGCGAGTGTCTGTGCCTGTGCACGTGTACGCGTGTGCGTGAGTGTGCCTGTGTGTGCACAAGGTGTGTGTCTTGCTGCGTCACAACCCCCTTCATTCAGAGCCAGCTTGCCAGGCAGCTATCAGGTAAACTAACTTCCCCACCTTCTCAGGACGGTTTCACATGGAAACCATGGGCTGAGGCACGTGACGCTCCACCATGGAATTAAAAGGGCACTACAGGCAAATAAAACAGTCCATGTCTTTACCTTGCTTTTTTACTTACTTACTTACTTACTTATTTATTTATTTATTTATTTATTTATTTGAGACGGAGTTTCGCTCTGTTGTCCAGGCTGGAGTGCGGTGGTGCAATCTCGGCTCACTGCAACCTCCACCTCCTGGGTTCAAGTGATTCTCCTGCCTCAGCCTCCCAAATAGCTGGGATTACAGGCACCTGCCACCACGCCCAGCTAATTTTTGTAGTTTTAGTAGAGACAGGGTTTCGCCATGCTGGCCAGGCTGGTCTCAAACTCCCAACCTCCCCGCCCTCCTTAATCTCCCAAAGTGCTGGGATTACAGGCATGAGCCACACGTCCAGCTGTCTTTACCTTTCTTAATTGAGTTAAACCTGGCTCCCCTGTCCCTCTGCTTGCTTTTATCAGTCATTGTTGGGTTCTGACCGGCTCCACTGGGTCCTGTGGAAACTCCAGAGCTTTGTCCTTACAACAGCAGGGAGGGGACAGGACCACATCCATGGTGAGCTCTGTTGCCCCTTTGGCTACACAAAGCTGCTGACCAGCCCAGATATGCCCCTCACACCCTCGGGGTGGGGGTGGGCTGGGCCTGCCCAGTGAGCCCCTCTCTGCTGCCCTGGAGTCTGGGCACAAAGTGGTCCATCCCTTTGCACCACCATTTGTGAACCCGCACCCCCCACCACCCCGTAGGTTTCCAGGCTTCCCACTCCCCCTAGAAAGGGCCAGTCTACATTTCCTAGCCAAGCTCCCATCTCTCTTCTCTTCTCCCTTAGCTCCCTTTGGACAACTCCGTTTTACTTTTTTGATGGGCTAAATCTTCCCCAAAGTACCTGCCTTGGAAACAAGTAGGGCAGCCCTCAAGACTCAGCGATGGCATTACCTCCCTGGTTCTCTCCTCACTGACTCGGATGAGAAGAACCCGGACTCCAGCGCTCAGACCTCGACAGATTTCTCCATTCTCTCCAAGAAGGGGAGGGAGTGAGGCTAAAGCCTGGAGCACAAAGGAGAAAAAAGCACAGCTGATTTCTCCCCTGGCCACTGCCCCTCCAACGAGCAGGAAAGGCAGGTGTGTCTTTGCTGCAGAGACCCCCTGGCACCTGTTCCTGGCTCCAGGGCAATGCTCAGGGAAACTCCAAGTGTGAAGGGGGCAGGCCCTGTCTGTGAGCTGATTATGGACTATTACTCTTGTGCTAGAGGAAAAATTGGAGGCCTGAGCCCAAGAGGGCTGTGCGAGGTCTCTGGCCTGTGGGTGCCAAAGGGCAACCCTGTCCTCCCACTCCTAGCCCCACACGCTCTGGCCCTTGGTGAGCCACGGCCTCTGCCTGCCTGTCCCCTCTGCCCACCAGGCCTTCCCAGGACACTGCTTCCTTGGACACCCACAGGGGCCGCCTCCACTCACTTTCTTCCCCAGGTTCTCGTGGCTACCCGAAATCCTGCAAGGCTCCTCCAAGAGGAGCTCCCAGAGAACAACAGATCCCCTACCCCTCATCTGTCTGGGAGAACGAGGCTCCAGGCGCTTGGAAGAGAGGAAGGGAAGGGAGAAGGGAGCCAGGTCTCCCAGGCAGCCTCATTTATCTCTGAGCCTGACTCACCTGGGAGTCCAGAGAGCCATACACAATGCAGCCAACCCACCTGCCCCAGAGGTATGGCTGCTTTCTGGGTGGGGGAAGGAGAAAAGCCTGGAAGAGCATGTGTATTATCCACGTGTCCCTTCAGTGGTGGCCTCTGCAGCCAGTGGAGAACCCCACCAGCCACCTCTCCTTCTCAGAAATCTCTTGCCCCAGCCACAACCAAAACCCAGCATCCACCCCCCAACTGCTACCTCCAAATGTCCTGGGTCTCAACTCCCCTCTGTCTGGTTCCTCTGCTTGGAAATCTCGCAGCCCCCCTCCCACCCATCCCCCACCTCATCCTTTCTTCTTCTCAGCAATACACACCTGTGTGGTGCCTTGTGCCCTGGCTCTGGTGTATGCTGTCCAGTTTTAAGGCTCCCACACTCAGCCCTTCAGGGCTCAGGTAAGTGGCATGTGAGGAATAAAGCAGGTGCAAGACAATAGTGAGTGGCTGTCAACCAGAAAGGGCTTGCCTCTTAGTTCCAAAAAAATCAAATAAATAAAGTGGCAAGACCCAAGAAGCAAAAAGGTCATTCCAAGGACCACAGACATCTGCCCTTCGGTCTATGCGTCTCTCCCCTACTAAGCCACAAGCTCCTTCTTCAGAGTGACATCTTTTATTGTCTTTTATAAGAAAACACAAATTAAGGGCTTGTCCAATGTATTGGGCTTGATGACTGAGATGGCCTTCACCCAAGTTTTCTAGGGTACTGTAAACCTGCAGTGCCCCCTGGGGGTGAGGAGGCCTGGTTCTGCCCCTCACTGGTGGGGACGTTGGCAAGGTTCTCATTCTCGCCAGGCCTCTGTATTCTTGGCTGCCAAAGGAGGTGGATGGGGAGTTTGTCTAAGATCCTTTTCGGCAGAGACCCCTGCACAGAGGTCTGCCCAGCCACTGAGGTCCCTGGGAGACACAGCCCCACCCGGGAAGGCCAAGGCTTTAGCTCTGCCCCTCCCACCTCCATCCCCAGGCCCTGCAGATCATTATCAGCTTGCTTCATCTCAGCTGTGGGGACATGCTGGCTGCTTCCTCAAGCTCCACCCAGTTTCCCACCACTTACTTGTACCCGCTGGCAGGAGGAGTGTTCCTGAGGACCCTGGAGGTCCCACGCGGTGGTGGCCCAGGGACAGGGAGGGCTACACAGACCAGGACTGCAAATCCTCCCTGCACCCTTGGGAGGGAGTTTGAGTCTGCAAAGTGGGAGCGAAGCTGCAGGCTGTGGGACTGTTCTGAGCTCGAGGGGAGGCTCCAGGCCCACCCCCTGCGGTGCCCACACAGGGTTGGGTGCCCCAAGGGAGGCACTGGGCTGTTGAGGCAGCCAGCTGAAGAGCTGAAGCTGCTTCACAGCATTTGGTGGGGGAAGTTGTGGCAAAGGGCCCCCGCCCCAACATATGCAGCTGAGGAAGGAGAAAGGTGGTGTCCCTGGGGGCTTCCCCCAGGGTAACACTCCAGTCAAGGTGCTCAGCCACTACAATGAAACAAAAGCCCCCAGGACTTGATGTCTAGATCCAGATCTCTCATTTAACAGCCCTGTGACTTAGGCAGGTTGCTGCCTTCTCCTCTCAGCCTTAGTTTCTCTATCTTCAAAATAAGACACTGGTCCCTCCCACCTCCAAGCATGGGCCAGGGACCAGCATCTTTGGCACCATGTGGGAGCTTATCAGAAATGCAGAATCTCGGGCCAGGTCCAGTGGCTCATGCCTGCAATTCCAGAGCTTTTTAGGAGGCTGAGGGGATCTTTTGAAGCCAGGAGTTCGAGACCACCTGGGCAACATAGCACAAACTTGTCTCTACTAAAAATAAAAAATGTTGATATGCAACAAGATCTAGAAAAAGGGGGGAAAGGCCAGGTGCGGTGGCTCATGCCTGTAATCCCAGCACTTTGGGAAGCCGAGGCAGGCGGATCACAAGGTCAGGAGTTCGACGAGATCAGCCTGGCCAACATGGTGAAACCCCATCTCTACTGAAAATACAGAAAGTGGCCAGGTGTGGTGGTGGGCACCTGTAATCCCAGCTACTTGGGAGGGTGAGGAAGGAGAATTGCTTGAACCTGGGAGGCAGAGGTTGCAGTGAGCCAAGATCATGCCATCGCACTCCAGCCTGGGTGACAGAGGGAGACTGACTCAAAAAAAAAGAAAAAAAAATTTTAAAAGAAAAACTAGCTGGGTATGGTGGTGTGCACCTATAGTCCCAGCTACTCAGGAGGCTAAGGCAAGATGTTCATCAGCGCCCAGGAGTTGGAGGCTGCAGTGAGCTATGATGGTGCCACTGCACTCCAGCCTGGGCCATAGAGCAAGGCCGTGTCTCAAAAAAAAAAAAAAAAAAAAAATGCAGAATCTGAGCCCCACCCTACATGGGCTGGTCAGTCTGCAGCTTAACAAGAGTTTTAGGCTGCTCATGTGCTCTGTCAAGTTTGAAAAGTACTGGACCAGGTACTTAGGAATCTTTTTGGCATGCCTGGCTAATTTTTGTATTTTTAGTAGAGACGGGGTTTCCCCACGTTGGCCAGGTTGGTCCCGAACTCCTGACCTCAAGTGATCCACCTGCCTTGGCCTCCAAAAGTGCTGGGATTACAGGCATGAGCCACCGCACCCCACAGGCACCTAGGAACCTTTAGTGGTCCCCTTCTAAAATCCTACCTCACCAACCTATGCAGAGCCTGGTGGGGAGAGCTGGATGCCTTTCTCTGCTCGCATAAGCCCCATTTCTCCCTAGCACATGGCCCCACTGTGCCAAGCCATAAATAACACGGCAATCCTTCCCGGCATGAGGGCTTCCAGGAGGCAGGTGCCCCTTGGGCTTCCTGAGACCGTCAATCTTCCTGTGTCTCTGTGCAGTTTCTTTCAGGAGCAACAACCCTGGTCATCTCAGCAAACCACGCCATTCCCCGGGTGAGTTTCACAGACATTGCCTCTGCCTCTGAGCACAGCTTATCCTGAAAGACCTTACATGAAGGTGGGTGTTTGTGGGGCCCTTCCACAGGATGGTAGGTGAGTGGGCAGAGGCCTTTGTCCGCAATCCTACCCACTGGTGGGTCTGAGCTCTGACCATCCTCCCGTCCCATCGGAGCCTCCTGCATCTAACTTGAGTCTGGTTCTAGCCTCTTCTCCTTTACCACAGCTCCTCCCTGCCTTCCATACAGCCTGGACTCAGCAAATCACCCCTAACTGGGTAGGTTGGATGCAGACCCAAATAGCGTTAAACTTGCCAGACCTCCTGGTTAGACCTCCAGAAAGGGGACTCCATCCCCACCAGAGCCTTCTGTTTTGAACCTGGGGAACTAGAATCCTAGCGCTGCTGTAACAAATTACCACATACCAGGTAGCCTAAAACAACAGAAACGTGCGAGCCTCATGGCTCACGCCTGTAATCCCGGCACTTTGGGAGGCCGAAGCTGGTGGATCACTTGAGGTCAGGAGTTCAAGACCAGCCTGGCCAACATGGTGAAAACCCATCTCTACTAAAAATACAAAAATTAGCCAGGTGTGGTGGGGGGGTGCCTATAACCCCAGGTACTCGGGAGGCTGAGGCAGGAGAATCACTTAAGCCCGGGATGCACAGCTTGCAGTGAGCTTAGATGGTGCTACTGCACCCCAGCCTGGGCAACTGAGTGAGACTCTGTATCAAGAAAAGGAAAAAAAAAAAAAAAACAGAAATGTGTAGTCTATGATTCCAGAGGCTGGAAACCCAAGGTGAAGGTGCTGGCAGGATGGCGTTCTCCCTGATGGCTCTAGGGGAGAATCCTTTCCAGCCTCTTCCCAGCTTCCAGTGGTTGCCACAACTCTTGGTGTTCCTTGGCTCACAGACACATCCTGCCAGTGTCCGCCTCTGTCATCAGGGGCTGTTCTCCCTGTGTCCCTTCCCTTCTTCTAAAGACACTAGTCATAATCCATAAGATGACCTCACCATCTGCAAAGGCCCATTTCCAAATAGATCCCATTCACAGGTACCAGGGTTAAAACTTCAACATATCTTTTGGGGAGATACAATTCAACCCACAAAAGATGGCAAATAGCTTTTATGATGTGACCCTGGTGGGTTCTGAGGATTGACGGATGTTGTTTGCCATGGGCTCGGCAGGAAGAAGTGGCCACACATGTTTCTGGCTATGCCCCTGCCACAAATCTGTCTTCTGGCTATTAAGGCTGACGTCGTAGCTTCTGTGGCCTATGGGATCCCGCAGGTGGAGCAGAGATGCTCTCACCTTGGCCACTGGTTCCTGGCTCCTAGGGTAGGTCACTGGTTCCTCCAGGATCAAAAGCCTGTGAAGGAAGCCGGTGACACAGGGGGCATGTGAGCCGGCACCCTCCTCTTCCAGCTGGGTAGTAACATGGGCTCTAGTCTCCTTGGCAAATAAAAGTCGGCATAGGGCTGAACCTGGTCACCTCACTGGGCCAGCCTCGGGGTGTGTGCCTTCATGGCTGAGCTGCCATGACCCTCCTCCACTGTGTCCACCTTCTCCATCCATACCTCTCCCTCTCCTCTGGCTCTAGAAACTCAAGTCCCAGAGACCCCGTGTCCCTTTCTGACTGTGGGCTCCCCTCTCTTCCCCTGCACAGCGACAATCTTCTATATGGACTCTATCTCCTCCCCTCCCATCTCCACAGACCTCAAGCCCTTTCAGGGTGGCCGCCAGTAGCTTACTGCCAGATACACTACATGCTTTTCCATGTATTTTCTTACTTGACCTTCTGTACTTTTTTGCTGCTGGATGTCAGTCTGAATGGTTGACCACATTTTACATTATCGTAACAACTAGAATATGGTAATGTTAGCAGAATTCTCTCCAGGAATCGCCATCGAAACTTTTGCCCACTTGATGTTTGTTTCATGACCATTCATCTGACAATTATTTATTGAACAACTACCAAGCACAGATGGTCCTCAACTTGAGCTGGTTCAACTTGGGACTTTTTAATCTTATGGTAGGTTTATTGGGATGTAACCCCATCATAAGCTGAGGAACACCTGTACTGGTTTGGGTTTGGGGAATACAGGAACAAACAAAATGGGGGGGAACCTATCACAGGGAACTGACATTCTAGTCAGTGGGAAATGGACAAGTAAGCTATATTAACATATTGCAACTAAAGAACAAGGAAAAGCTCATCCATCCAAACTGCCTCTGATGAAGCAATCGTGCTATGATGGGCATTGTCCTTACCAGTCATATTTGCCCCAGAAAAGGGTGCAAAATGACCATAAGACTTTCCCCCTTGAGATAGACACCTGCTTGTTAGTAAATAATTTCTGTACCAGTTGCTATGTCACAAACCACCCCAAAACTTTCTGGTGTAAAGCAATCGTATTATCATGCTCACAGATTTTATAGCCCAGAACTTGGACAAAGCAGAGCAGGGAAAGGTAATCTCTGCTCTGTGGTCTGGAACATCTGCTGGGAAGAATCCAAGCTGGGGGTGATCTGATGAGTGGGAGCTAGAATCATCTGGAAGTATCTTCACTCATGCCTGGCAGATGACGCAGGCTCTCAGCCAGGACCTCAGCTGGGCTGTGAGCTACAGTACCTTCACAGGCCCCTCCATGTGGGATGATTGGGACTTCCTCACAACATGGTGGCTGAGTTCCAAGAGCTGGCATCCTGTCTATGAAAGCCAGATGGAAGCTCATAGCATTCTATGATCTAGCCTCAGATGTCACATGGCAGGCTGGGTGTGCAGTGGCTCATGCCAATCTTGGCATTTTGGGAGGCCGAGGCAGGAGGATGGCTTGAGACCAGGGGTTCCAGACCAGCTTGGGTAATATAGCAGGACTTCTCTGCA
>NW_016107384.1:77999-80427 GCF_001604975.1 Cebus imitator
AAAAAAAAAAAAAAAGTAAAAAGAAAAAAAAAATTGTAATTATCCAGATGTGGTGGTGTACTCCTGTAGTCCCAACTACTCAGGAGGCTAAGGCAGGAGGATTGCTTGAGCCCAAGACTTTGAGGCTACAGTGAGCTATGATAACACTGGGCTGGGCAACAGAGTAAGACTGTCTCTGAAAATAAAATGAAGAAGTCACATGGCAACAGTCCTGCCATACCTGGCCAGGGCAATTACAAAGATCCATACAGGTTTGAAGTTGAGGGGGATGTAGACCCCACTACTGGAGGGAAGGGGGCATCTAGGTCACATGGTAAGAAGAGCACATGGATAGGAGATACAGTTGAGGCCAACTTGGGAAAGCACAGCATCCTACCCCACCTGTGTCTAATTTCCAAACAAGCGAGATATCTAGATCTACCCAGCATCATCTTGAAAGCAGAGAGCGAAAGCCACTCAAGCAGAAGATATTATCTGGGTGTTGCATAATCTTTGGTTTAAAGCCGAGAATAAAAGAGCAGAGAATAACACTTCAGTTTGATCAGCCCTGCCCTGTAGGGAAGGTATTTGTAATGATCTGAAATTTCTGGCTTATTTTCAAAGAGTAAAAAAACTAGGCCTAGGCTAGAGAGGCTGCTCATTCTTGACTTAGGTCAAGTGCCTAAAACACAGCGGCAGAGCAGCATGGGTGAAACTGACCACACTTTGGAAGCAGAGTGCTAGATTTAAACCCTCACTGTGCACTTACCAGCTGCCTGTCCCTGGGCAAATTTATCCACCTCTGAAAAACAGAGCAGCAATACTGTTGCTGTGAGAATTAAATGGGGGTAATATCTACCGAAACTTTTGTTGCTACACTGGAATGAATCTCAATCATTTAAACCACCAGTGGAACTGATCCATTTTTATGATGTTTTATTCACTGCAATAAAATCAAGACTGCTGACCATTCTCATGTCCTGAAAACTTACCATAAGCGACATACTTTTCAATTGGTAAACATGGGAATGGGTCTTTTGGGGGGAGTGATCTGCTTGTTTCTACAATTGCCCTTTGGAAGAACATGCCATGGGCATTTGAGATCTAGAAGAATGAGCCTTATTGATCCAGTGGGGTCCAGGAGCTGCTCCGTTCCTGGGGGCTCATGTTCTGTCTCCCCCATGAGAACGGAGAAGAGAGACTGTTGACTCAGGAGAGGGCTCATCTCACCAACCTAGCATTGTATGAACCCGCTGAGTCAGATTTGCGGCTGGTTTTGGTCACCACTAGAGTGTCAGAGAAACTCAGTAGTAGAGAAAGCAGAGATTTTCCCTACCACATGGTCAAGAGGAACCAAGGAACCAAGAAGCCAGAAACCAAGCTGATCATGCTTCAGCGAAGGTCTCTCATAATTTGCTCCTGGTACGCTCCTCCTTGGTCACCAAGGTCTCCAGGGATTGCCATTGAGATGAAGCCGCCATATTGATTGGAAGGGATGACCATCACTTAAGCAGATCTCGCACTGTGTAAGGGCCAAAGCTTTAGAGGAAATGAGAGAACAGGGAGAAGTGAACAGAAAGGAAGCCAAATATTAGAGGAAATGAGAGAATAGGAATAAGTGAACAGAGAAGAAAGGAGGGGAAGTGACTCACTATGAAACTCTGTGCCTATCCAGGTCTTAGGAACTGAGAGTCCACGTGCGGGGGTGTAAGTATGAGTGCCTACCCATCTGTCCGTCTGTCTAAGCTCTCCTTACATACACAGGGATGAAGCCCGCAGCTTTCACCCATTGGCAGCTACAGGGCCTGTAGCTCTCCCATCTCAACGCAGGTCCATGAAGCTGAGATGACTCACAGCCAGGGAAGGGGGGCCGGATTCTGAGTTGAGAAGTCCTGAGTTCAAGGCCTGTGACTTAACATTTGGGCAACATTCAGCAAGTCATGTAGCCCCTCTGAGATGCCATCTCCTCACCTAAAAAATAGGGGAATTAATTCTTGCTCAGCCTTCCTCAAAGGATAATTTTCAGATTCCGGTGTTTATGATCTGTGCCCCCAAGATGCTGTAAGTTCCAGTAAGGCAGGAACCACGATCGCCCTCTTCCCTGTTGTATCTCTTCATGATGCCTGCCATAAAGTAAACATTCAAAAAAAGACTTGGTCAATATACAAAATGGTATGACGAACTCAGCCCCTGCCCTAGACAGAAGGCAAAGAAGGAACGCTCCTCTTGCACTGCTCATTCTTTCCCACCAGATGCTGCTCCGTAAAGTGTGGTCTGTGGACCAGCAGCAGCAGCATCACCTGACAGCTTGGTAGAAATGCAGGCCAGGCATGGTGGCTCATGCCTGTAATCCCAGCATTTTGGGAGACCAAGGTGGGAGGATCACCTGAGGTCAGGGGTTCCAGACCAATCTGGCCAACATGGTGAAATCCAGTCTCTACTAAAAATA
>NW_016107384.1:80999-186132 GCF_001604975.1 Cebus imitator
GAGAGAGAGATGCAAATTCATGAATCTTAATTTCGGGCGGGGGGTGGGGAGGGGGTCAGGCCCAGGAATCTGTGTTTTAACACAACACGCTCCATGATCCCGACACTCACTGCAGTTTGAAAAGCATTGCTGCTGGACACGACACACGGGGTGAAGTTGGGATGGCGTATGAGATGCCATGCTCCCTTCCTGAGTTGGCTACTTCCCACCTGTTCAGGTGTTCATTACCCACCCCGCCCCACTCCTTCCTTAGCCTGCCTTGGAGCAGGAGAAATGCTGTGGAGGCTGGCAGGGGCCTGAGGAGGGAGAGGAGGTCTTGTCTCCTCCTCCCCCTCTCCACGGTGACCTAGGGTAGCAGGTCTGGCCCCTTCCTGTTTCAGCAGAACCTGCAGAAGCTGTGAGAGGATCGGGAGATAAGCTCTGCCCTCCTCAGACCTAAGCAGGGGAAAACACACAAGACCTTTGCAAAGTGGGCCCTTCCCAGGCCAGGAGCTTCTCTGCACCCTGGCAATGCCCTGTGGGGGCAGCTGGGAGGTCTCAAGCTGAGTTCCCAAGTACCATTCCATCCTCCCCCATCCCTTGGCCCCTCTACTGAGGTCTCTTCCCCCCTCCTCTCAAGGATCTGAAACCGACAGTGAGCTGCTGGGAGCACACAGCAAAGATGAGCCTCTGAGATAAGCATGCATGACAAGAATTCACACGATTACCCTGGTCCTGTTCCACGTTCTCAGTGGGACCTGATTCAAGGTACCCAGAAGCAGCTCCTCACATGTGCAAAAGCGAAAGTGGGGGCAAGTACCAAAGGAGGAGAGCCGGGCTCCCAGAGAGGTAAAAACAAAATGCAACAGGGACACATGAAAAAGTCCTGCACCATCCAAAAAAGCCAACAGTTCATGTCCAAGATCAGAGTAAGGGGGTGCAGGGAGCAGGGAAGCGTGACAGCCATGGGAAACAGATTGAAGGTTTCCAACAGATTCCACGGAATGGCTTGAATGCAATCTTGGCCACACTGCTATGGATCACAGCGTAGGAAGGTGACAAATCTACTCAGCTGTCCATGGGGACGGTCAGCCTTGGACCCCACATTCTGGATGCACTGTAGAGAACTGGTGTCTTTCCCAAAGATTTATCATGTCATGGGAGGAACAGCTGGAAGAACAGGACATGATTAACCTGGATAAAAGACAATTCTGGAAAAGCTACAAGAAAACTGACTTCAAATACTTAATAGAGCTCTTAAGCAGAAGACAGAGCCACTGGATCCATGCTGCACAGTGAAGATTCGCCGAGGCCCAGTCACACCTCTGCCATCTAGGTTCTGCCTTCGCTCCTGCCATGCTCAGCAACATCCTTGTTGCCAATGACATCCCAGACTGAGGCAGTCCCATGTCCCAGTCCCAGGTCTGGCGCAGGTAGAGGTTAAGGGCTTAGAGTCAAAAAGCCCTGAGCTCTAGACCTCACCCTGTTCCCTCTCCTGTCACCCTGGCCCCAAATCGCAGCCCCCCTGGGACTGGGGTTTCTTGATGAGTAATATAGGGATGATCACCCCAGCCCTGTAAGGTCCTAATAAGGATCCAGTCACTCAACACACACATATCGAGCACCGTGCTCCTGCTGAAAATCGCCTCCTGGCCAGGCACAATGGCTCACACCTGTAATCCCAGCACTTTGAGAGGCTGAGGCAGGTGGATCATTGGAGGCCAGGAGTTCTAGACCAGCCTGGCCAACATGGTATAACCTCATCTCTACTAAAAATACAAAAATTAGCTGGGTGTTGTGGCAGGCGCCTATAGTCCCAGCTACTTAGGAGACTGAGGCAGAAGAATTGCTTGAATCCAGGAGGTCCGGGTTGCAGTGAGCCCAAGATCATGCCACTGTACTCCAGCCTGGGTGACAGAGCAAGACTCTTCCGAAAGAAGAAAAGAAAAGAAGACAAGAAACTAAGGCACAGAGAGGCTGAGACACTTGTAAAGGTCACAGAGCAAATAACTGGTGGAGGCAAGATCCACACCTAGACTGTCTGACTCCAGAGCCACACTTGACAGTAAATCTGCCTGTTACCCAGGCAAGGAAACAGGCATGGAAAGGCTAAGGTGCTTGCCCAAAATCAGACAGCGACATATTCAGGAATCCAGGACTGTGGTTCCAGGGCTGGCACACTTAGCTGCCTTACAGCTGCCCCCATGTGGGCCTTGCTCACCTGTTCCTCACACTGATCCTGGTCTGTGTGCTGGGAGGTGCTGAGTACCACCTGGCACACACCATCATGCAGAATGTGCTGAATGAGCAATACCAGCTTATTTATGTAACCTGAGATCTGCTGACTGACGGAAACCAAGCACTGGCAGATGGATGGAAGATAGGGGCCAGGTGTTCTCCTCTGAGTCACTGACCTCCTGTGAGCCAAGGGGTGCTGCGGTTGAGAGGGTCTGACAACCCCCGGATGTCAAGGACCTGTGTCCCCATGGCCATCTGTTCAACACCAAGATCAGAGAAGGGCAGGGAAATGGCCCCTGCTGGTCACCGGCTGCGCTAACTGAGCACTTACCATGCGCCAGGCCTCTTCTGGGTGCTCATGTGCTCCTGGGAGTAACAACTGCAGCTGCCTCACAGGACTGTTGGGAGCAGCCTTAGTAAATGGAATTGTATTTGCAGAGTGCTTGAAACAGTGCCTGGATCAATCACTGCTTGCCCCAGTGTTTCAGGCTGGGTTTCTCCAGAAGCCCACTCTGAATGAGGATTTAAGTACAATATTTGTCTGCTCTGAAAATGACCCCAGCAAGCATCTATAACAAAGTGGGAAAGTAAGAGAAGGATAAAGCCAAAAGAGGGTGCATGACCAGGTTACCTATGTGGGTTCAATCCTGCTGGGGGCCTCTGGGGGCTGTAGAGAAGCCCCTCAGTATCCTACCACCTGCAGGCAAGAAAACTGGGATGTAGAAAGCTGCAACAGAAAGCAAAGGAGCAGCCAGGCACAGTGCCTCACGCCTGTAATCCCAACACTTCGGGAGGCTGAGGCAGGAGGATCACTTGAACCCAGGAGTTCAAAACCAGCCTGAGCAACACAGGGAGACCCTGTCTCTACAAAAAATAAAAATAGCCAGGCATGGTGGCATGAGCCTGTGGTGCCAGCTACTCAGGAGGCTGAGGTGGGAGGATCCCTAGGGCCTGGGAGGCGGTCAAGGCTGCAGCGAACCGTGATTATGCCACTGCACTCCAACCTGGGCAACAGAGCAAGACCCTGTCTCAAATATAACAATTTTTTAAAGAAAGTAAAGGAGTGTAAGGAGATAGGATCCCAACAGTGACCCCCACACCAGGCTCTTCTGAAAATTTCAGGAGTGTCCTCAGGGATTCTGGACACCATGTATAAAGATGATGACAAACTGAGCTCAGGTGGGAGTAGGGGGTTCTGGGCCAGAGCCCACCTCATGCTGAGGTTGACAAAGTGTCTCCAAATGTTTGGGAAAAACCCAAAGGCCTCCTCTGAAAAACATCTCCCTCCCTCTAGTGAAAACCTGAGATCACCCTCTGAAGTATTTCAGGCAAGGCTAGGATGTGATCCAATCTGCACTGGAGAGTGATCCCACCAGCTGGGATAAGAGCTTAGGAGGCAGGGCAAGCCTAGGGAGGCTGGAGCAGGGCAGAGGGACGTACAGTCTCCTCCAGCACCCTGGCAATGCCTGCCAGGCATGGTTCTGAGTGTCGGATCATTGGGGTCTCCCGGCAGGGGCGGGGAATTTAAGGAAGTGAATGAACTCACTCCTCTGAGAGTTGGGAGGTGGAAGAACTGGGCGAGGAAGTATCCCAGCTGCTTCTGCTCTGGACAGCTACACAGCAGGGGAGGGGCAGTGAGGCAGGCAAAGCCCCCCTGCAGGGCGAGAAAGTATCCCAGCTGCTTCTGCTCTGGACAGCTACACAGCAGGGGAGGGGCAGTGAGGCAGGCAAAGCCCCCCTGCAGGGCGAGAAAGTATCCCAGCTGCTTCTGCTCTGGACAGCTACACAGCAGGGGAGGGGCAGTGAGGCAGGCAAAGCCCCCTGCAGGGGTCTCCTTGGCTCATGAACATGAGGAAGATGAGGGCACTCTGACCCCTGTATTCTTGGATAATTTCCCAGGCCCTCCCACAAGCCCCCAGTTAGAGAAACAATGGTTTCTAAAAGAAACTACTGGAATGTTGGACAGGGACCCTGGGATATTCAAGGGCCAATCCCAGGCAGTTCCAAGAATAACCCAACTGGACCACTTCCAAGATGTTCTTCCTAAGAAGCATTCGTAAATAAATCAAAACTGCACTCCTGGGTCTCACACGAAGGTCCCCACAGCCCCGCACTCCCCAACCCCACAGTCCCCAGAATCTTCTCTAGCTCCTGGGAGGTCCAGAAGGCAAAGCCTGCTCACTGGTGAGGTCCCAAAGTGCTTTGCAAGTAAAGTACATTTACAGGTGAATAGGAAGGGAAGGGAGGGGAGGCAGGTTCGCACACGGGCAAAAAGCACCGTCTGGGCTGAAAGGAAGATCAGAGGTGATCCAACCTGTTTCTAGAACTGGGGCAGAAGAAGAGGGACACGTGAGGGTACGCAGCTGGTTGAGGGCCTAGGTGAGCCACAGAGCAAAGGGGGTGCATCTTATTGGTACCTCAACTTCACTCATAAACACTGAAAACGCTGAAAAGGTTGAGCCATAGATTATATACGGAAGCACAGGCCCAGAAAAGGCAAGAGTGAATGTTTAACACAAAGAAGACCCATCTTCCACCTCCAGGACCCCCAGATAGCATTCCCTCAGGCAGCTGGGAGGAGTACTCCGACGGATCATTTTGGATGCTCGAAGCTAGTGCAAAATGACCCATATTGCAGATGAGAAAACAGGGCCAAGGACGGCAGGACCCTGACCAACTGCATGGAAGTTCACCACAAAACTTCCATGGGCCTTGCCTACGGGCTCCTCGGACCTTTTTTCAACCCTGTTCTTTACCGGAAATGGGTCTTCCCACTCTCCCTTTTCTATTTGCTCGCTCTTCTTTCCCAGGAAACTATTTGCAACAAAAGCAAACGCGAATTCAGGAAAAAGACTGGCTCATCAATCACGTGTTAATGGCACTCGTGCGCATTGCGCATGCACATGCTAAACCCCACCCCCAGTGCCCCACTCCACCCCTCACCAACATGGCCGCCTCGATGACAGCCCCTCCTGCGCGTTACGGACGTAGCGACTCGTGACGTCATAGGAAGGCGACGGTTGTCGGCGGGGGCTACACGTGTACAAGGGTTTGGAAATTTACCGGCTGAGCCATGGACACACCGCTAAGGCGCAGTCGACGGCTGGAAGGCCTACTGCCCGAATGCTCCGAGAGCCTCACCTTAGTTTCGCGGGCGAGACGGGCCCTTGTGGAGTTCGAGTCGAACCCAGAAGAAACGAGGGAGCCCCGGTCTCCTCCAAGTGTGCAGCAAGCTGGCCTGGGCTCCCCCGAAAGGCCGCCGGAGACAAGCCCAGGATCACCCAGTCTGCAGCAGGGTGCAGGCTTGGAGTCCCCCCAAGGGCACCCAGAGCCAGGCCCAAGCTCCCCCCAGCGTCAACAAGACCTACACCCGGAGTCGCCTCAAAGACAGCCGGAGTCCAGTCCTGAATCCCCACGATGTCAGCCGAAGCCAAGTGAGGAAGCGCCAAAGTGTTCTCAAGGCCAGGGAGTACTGGCCTCGGAGTTGGCCCAGAATAAGGAGGAGCTGACCCCGGGGTTCCCCCAGCATCAGCTACCGCCGGGTCCAGGGTCACCAGAGCCTTACCCCGGTCAGCAAGCTCCAGGTCCGGAGCCCTCGCAGCCACTACTGGAGCTGACACCCGAGACACCTGGCTCCCCCCGGGGTCAGCACGAGCCGAGCAAGCCACCTCCAGCTGGAGAGACGGTGACAGGCGTCTTCGGGGCAAAGAAGCGAAAAGGTTCTTCATCCCAAACCCCAGCGTCCAAGAAGTTGAAGAAGGAGGAGCTTCCTGTAATCCCGAAGGGGAAGCCCAAATCGGGGCGAGTGTGGAAGGACCGCTCCAAGAAAAGGTGAAGTGGGGGACAGCATGGACAGGGATGGGGTTCTCTATAGTGTTGTGAACCTGCCTTTCCCTGCTGCAGCCTGGAGAACAGCCCTAGGGTTAGAGAGAGCTCATATTAATGGGGGTGTCAGCAAACAGGTCATTACAGTCAGAATGTGGTAAAATGCCCTGGGATCCGGGGACGGATGGGACCAGGCCCTCAAAGATCAATTTCTCTGATGCCTTTCCTCCTCAGGGTCCCTATGGGCCTCTCCTGTAGCACCTCAGTTGTGTATTCGTTCTGCAGACATTTACCGTTGTCTGCCCTCTCCGGTGAGAGAGACAGAAGCAAGTAAACCAGCCATTACTTGATCAAAGCAGTGAGGTCTTCAATATAATCTGCTAGTTATTTGCCTTTATGATAAAAAAGTATTACTGAGTACTGATTATATAGGACATAGTGCTAAGCACTTTAATAAGGATTTATCAGTCAACAGCCTTTCCAACATGGAACAGCATGTACCATCACACTTACTCTGCACATCTGCCCTGTGAAGCAGGTGGTGTTATTATTCCTGTTTTTCTGTGTGAGGAAACAGAGGCTAATTGAGCGGTCGGCACAGGACCTGAGCACAGATCTGATTCTGAAGCCTGTGTGCAAAACCCTTTGCCCAATCCCAGTAGATCCACCTTGAATTGGATTGCAACCTTCTTAAAGGCAGGCACGAGATCTTTCTTGTCTTTCTGAGCCAAGGGCATAGTAAATGCTCAATAAATGCTTGTTTAATGAAGGAACAAAGTGGTTCGTCTGAAGAAGGAAGAGTTTAGGCTGCCTTGAAGGAGAAGTGTGGGGTTCAATTCCAATTGGAGCTAATGGGAACCATGGGGGAGAGGCAGGGATGCGTGCCTGTGAGGGACCTTGAGGCAGGAGGGTGTTTTTAAGGAAGAAGCTGACTCTGGGCCAGGCTTTGTGCTAGGCCCTTTTCTTGTACCCTTAAAACCCTAGGCAGTGGGTATTATCCCCCCACCCCTCATTAAACAGAAGAAACTGAGGCTTCCAGAGTAATTTACTGCCAGTCTCCCATGAGAGAGGGACTTTGAAGCTAGAGTGACTGTCAATGTTGGAGAAGTGGATGATGGCACTACCCCTCCACCCTGTCCCAGCAGGTCACAGGAGAATGGCAGGGCCACTGATGGCCTTGTGGAACTGGAGGAGGCTGGTTCAGGTGGGAGGAGAGTGATGAGCAGGTTGAGCGGTGGAGCTTGGGGTCCTGGTACTTTCGCCGTAGGTGGGGAGATGGGCTTGCTGAGCTGGACAGGGCTGAGCCCACGCACAGGTGGGGAGAAGGGAGGGACCCACACAAGACACTTGATCAGCAGCTGGAGGAGAGTAAGAGGCCACAGATCACTTGACCAAGAAGTCCGGAGGGAGGGTGTGTGTACAGCTCCCTGCCCAACTGCAGACCCTTCCTGACTCACTATGGCTTGCTCAGAGCATGCACTCCAGCCTCCTTAGTAAGGCCAACAGGCCCACTCTCCTCTCCCCTCCATCACTGGAGCTTCCACACCGACGTCCCCTCCATATTCCTCCCGTGTGTGATGCACCCTCCTTCCTCGGCGCCTTCACATGTGCAGTTCTGTCTGAAAGGCTCTTTCCTGGCCAATCCCCCACTCATGTTCCAGGGCTCAGCTCAAAAGTCACCTCCTCTGAAAAGCCTCTTTGGCCTGTCCAACCAGGGTTAAGTCCCCATGCTTTATGTTATCACTGTGCCCTGTGCTTCTCTTTTGTAACACCTCCATTTGCACAGATGCTTATTTATTTGTGTGACTCTTATTGACTGCCTGTTTTTCTTTAAACCAGAGGTTCCATGAGAGTGGGGACTTGCCTATCATCATGAGATCCCCCAGAGCCCAGCACAGGGTAGGCACTAAGCTGAGCAAGTGTATGAATGAGGACAGAGGTAATTCATTCATTCTTCAAACAATTTTGTTCAACATGGCTGTGAACAAAAAGTCCCTGCTCTCCTGAAGCAAACATTCTAATTGTGGGAAACAGATAAACATAAGGACATAGATGCTATGTCAGTACTAAAGGCTTTAAGGAAAAATAAACCAGGATGAGGACACAGAGAATAACAGGGAGGGCAGGGTATTGCCACAGTGCTCAGAGATGGCCTCGCAGAGGGAACCAGGGAGAGGTCTGGGGAAAGAGTATCCGGGCAAGAGGAAAGGGAAGTTCAGAGGCCTTGAGGCGGGAGCATCTCCTGTTTCGGAGGCATTCCAGAAATCTTGCTGCTGGAATGAGGGGGAGAAGGGGAAAAAGTAGGAGATGAGGTCAGAGAGACAGCGGGCGTGGTGACCCTTGCAGGGACTCCAGCTTTCTGAGCTTGAGAGCCATGGGAGCGTGTCAAGCAAATCAATGAAATGACCTGCCTTGGGAGGTCAGTCTGGTTACTGAAAACAGACCTCAGCGGGCAGGAGGGAAGGCAGGGAAACCACAAGGAGGCTGTGGAAGGAGAACTACAGCCGCTTCACAAGCTGCAGGCAGATCTGTGGAGAAAGGCCAGCGGGGCCACTGAATAGATGTTTGGGGTCTTCGAGGGAGCAGCTTCGGTGGGTGGTGAGTGAGCCCAGAGATGCGTCAGAAGCAGCACCCACTGCAGGGAGGAAGACGGCCGCAGCCGGGAAAGTGCGTGTGGTGGGGAAGACCTGCCTGCAGCCCTGCCTTCCTGCTCATGCCAGACGCCACTTTCTCCATAGTGCCCCTCAGGCGTACTGGCTCCCTTCTCTAAGGAGGAGCATTTATTGAGCACCTATTATGTGTGTGTCAATTACATCTCCCACCGCCCTTTGGGTTAGGAATGATTCTCATCTCCACTGGCGAGACTGCTGAGACTTAGAGGCCACTTGCTCAAGGTCACCTGGGTGGTAAGTTGTTGGACTTGGAACCCAGGCCTGAGTTCCTTCAATACCCAGGTGAACCGATGATCTGCCTCAGTTCTGTGCTGGGTCAGTACCTTAGCCACCAGCCACATGTGGCTGTGTACATTTACATTAAATAAAATTTAAGATTCAGTTTCCCTGTCAACACCATATTCCCGGCGCCCAGCAGCCACCCATGACTAGTGGCTACCTTATTGGGCCATGTCCATGTAGAATGCTCCCACCATCACAGAAAGTTCTGTGTGGCAGCCCCACTCTACAGAGATGGGGCGCCATGTCCTGGGGTGTTGTGTGTCTCCAGCCTCCCACCGCCTTGTCCCTTCAGGCCTCTCATACCCCAGCTTGGGAAGCCCAGCTTTACAGTTACGGGGGACGTCCACATGATACCCCATTCTTAGTGCATAGGAGGCCAGGGCTTCAGTGGCAGGGCCTTGGGAAGGGGAGAAGGAGATCGGGAGCTGGGGCCAGGGGTCAGCGGGGCCAGAGGACAGCAAAATGCTCCTCGAATCTTTGAAAGAGAAAGACCTAACTTCAGTATGTGGAGGGCACCAAGAGACGTCTCGTCTTATTTTTACTTATTTTTATGGAAATTTCCAAGCATACAAAGAAAGAGCAGAGCTCTCATTATCAGCATCAGCTAGTCCAGCTTCATCTTTGATCCTTGGCATTTTTTTCCCTGAAATATTTTAAAGTGCATCCTAGATGCATTATCCCATCCATAAATCCTTGTAGTATGCATTCTTTTTTTGTTTTGTTTTGTTTTCTGAGACGGAGTTTCATTCTTGTTGCCCAGGCTGGAGTGTAATGGCGCCATCTCAGCTCGCCACAGCCTCCGCCTCTCAGGTTCAAGTGATTCTCCTGCCTCAGCCTCCTGAGTAGCTGGGATTACAGGCATGTGCCACCACGCCCAGCTAATTTTGTATTTTTATTAGAGACGGGGTTTCTTCATGTTGGTCAGGCTGGTCTTAAACTCCTGACCTCAGGTGATCCACCTGCCTCAGCCTCCCAAAGTGCTGGGATTACAGGCGTGAGCCACTGCGCCCGGCTTATGGTATGCATTCTTACAGAGTTGAGCTCAGTTCTCCCGTAACTCCAAAATCATCGTCGCTCTTAAGAAAATTCAGATTTCCCTGAGAGCCCTGATGTGCCCACTCCATCCATGTCCAACTGGGGGAAGAGATTCTTTTTTTTCTTATTTGAGGCAGTGTTGCTCTGTCTCCCAGGCTGGAGTGCAGTGGCATGATCTCGGCTCACTACAACCTCTGCCTCCTAGGTTCAAGTAGTTGTGCTTCAGCCTCCCAAGTAGCTGGGATTACAGGCGTGCACCATCACGCCCAGCTACTTTTTGTATTTTTAGTAGAAACTTTAGTAGGTTTTAGTAGGTTTTGCCATGTTGGCCAGGCTGGTCTCCAACTTCCGATCCGCCCACCTTGGCCTCCCAAAGTGCTGGGATTACAGGCGTGACCACCGCGCCTGGTCTTGGTGGGTAAGATTCTGAATCATTACCCAGAACTCCGACCAGTCACACGACTCTGAAATGGAGTGCACCACCTCCATCAGGGTGAGCGCCCCACCTCCAGAGGCATTCACACCCAGGCCAAATGCACTTGGCAGAAGCAACAGAACTTTACAGCGGGGTCCGCGTAGCCTGGTCTCTGCAGTCGCTGGCAGGGTTCGAGTCCTGACTGCCACTTAGGACAAGGTGTTTTTGGACAGCTTTTAACTTCTCCGCACCTTGGCTCGCTCCTCTGTGTGTGGAGAGGATAGGAGTACCCACCTCAGACGCATGTAGACAAGGCTTGAGAAATGGCAGCCAGCACAATCGGGGTTCCTTCCCGCCCCATGTTTCTGCAGACCTGGAGGGCTGCCTGTCAGGCCAGCAAGGAGGTGGTTCCACCTGGGCTCTGGGGAAGAAGGTTCAGAGCCTGTGGCCAAGAAGAGCCAGGGCGCAGGTAGCGCTTGCTCCACAGACCCTAGAAGCACTCCTCTCCCCCTTTCAGATTCTCCCAGATGCTCCAGGACAAGCCCCTGCGCACATCGTGGCAGCGGAAGATGAAGGAGCGACAGGAGAGGAAGCTGGCCAAGGACTTTGCCCGTCACCTGGAGGAGGAGAAGGAGAGGCGCCGCCAGGTGAGGGGCCAGCCAGGCTGAGGCTGGGGCTCGGAGGGCCGTGCTGGTGTCTGCTGGGACAGACCTGAGTTGTGGGCTTCCATGCGTGTCTGCGGGAGGCCGACTTGGTTAAGAAACATTCTTGAATCTGAAGGCCCCAGGGAGGAAGGGCGCCTGGCCAGAAACAGAAGTACAGTCTGGGGCCACGGGGCAGGGAGCCCAGGGGACCATCCAGGATAGTCTAGGCCTCTGAAAGAGCCCCAGGGACAGGGACAGGGACAGAGGGGAGGACCAGAAGCACACCTTGGGGAGAAGCCCAGGAGGAAGCCCTGAGTGGTAGGCGGTCAGTGAGATGGGGTCGAGGCCCCTTTCCTGGGACCTCCTCATTTGGGAAGGGCTTGCAGATTGGAAATCCACATCCCCAGTATGGCTGCTGTCTCTCCAAGAAGCAGCCCCCACACCTTTCTTCCCCTTCTGTCCCCTGTCACTCATCCCAGAGCCAGGAAGCCCCTGTGAAGGGTCACAGCCTCACCCACATCTGCCAGGGACTTTTCAGGGCGGGGAAGAGGGCATTCGGCAGGCAGCATGCAGAGAAAGCGGGGTGGCGTTGGTAGGCACCTGCCCCCAGGGCAGTCAGGCAGTAGGGGGTCTCCTCCTCCACTCCTCTAATGACCGCAGGGCTAGAGGAGGAGCGCTGAACGGGATTCAGACAACTCACCCCTAGCCTGTGGTCCCAGCCTGGCCACTGAGAAAAGGAGCGGGCCCGTCACTCAGTCACCCGTCACCCACTCTAAGTCACCCCAGCTCAGCTTACAGCTGACCTCCTGGGAACAGTGTGTCTGCCACCGTATGCTGAGGCCTTATCTCTCTTCCTGTGTGGCCCTGGCTCCCTCTTGGGCAAGACAGAGCTACCGTCCTGCTTCTCACTGTCCACTGCAGAGGCTCCTGCCCAGCCCCCAGCCCAGACCTGCCCTGATCGCAGGAGCCCAAGGCTCACTTATCCTTTCCCCCCAGGGGCCTGGGCCACCTCTGCTACTCCAGGTCGCCAAAGCCACCAGAAACCCCTAACCATGCAGCAGACTTGGAGCCAGTGTCCCCGCCCTGGCCCCACCAGGGGACACAGTCAGCATGACACAGTCTGAGAGTGCTGGATGTCCCCTCCCAAGACAGACTCCATCTAGTCTCACTGTGCCCAAGGAGCTGGGGCTGCACCGAGCCCGGCATATACATTCCCTCCCTTATCTCTCAAAACTATCTTATGAGGTAGATCCTGTGGTCACTGTCACTTTAAAGATGGAGAAGCTGAGGCACAGACTTAGCCAAGGTCACCGGTTTAGGAAATAACAGGATCAAGATTCGAACCCAGGCCAGAGAGCTCCAGGGCGTCTTCCGTGCAGCGCAGCCCCGCCCAGCCCCACACCTGCGATGATCTCGGGTACCAGCCCTCACCCTAGCCTGGCTTTCTGCAGCAGCAGCACTTCAGAAGCGGAGACTGTCCAAGAGGGTGGGAATGGGGAAGGGCCAGCTCCCCTTTCTCTCTTGGCAGTTGATGAGAGTGGCACAAAGGGCCACTGTCTGCATGTGTGTGAATCTCCAGGTGGGCACCCCCGTGTCTCAGCCCACCCAGGCCTCCTGGCTCAGCCCCTGTCCTCAGCTGCCTGTCCCGCGCCCACCTCCCAACATGTAGTCAGGAGCTTCCACCACAGCGGGCCCTGGCACGAGACCATGGCACAGGATAGCTCCTGTGGCCCTCCACCCACACCACCCACCTGGAGCCCGGCTTAGAGGGCCCTTCCCCCTCCTCCTGGGAATTCTGTCTGCTCCCACTCTTCTGGAGCCTGAGAGACCAGGGCCGCCTCTGCTCCCAAACTCAAATCCCCTTCCCCACAAATGTTCCAGGAGAAGAAACAGCGCCGGGCTGAGAACCTGAAACGCCGCCTGGAGAATGAGCGGAAGGCAGAGATTGTCCAAGTGGTGAGTGTTTCGTTTTCCCCCACCCTTCTGTCCCACTTGGGGGTGCAAACCAGGGCCTCGACCCCTGCTGCGTGTGTCCCCACTGTCACACTGCAATCCCAGGCCCTTGTGGGGTGGCCTTCCTCTCCCCTGGGAACTTGGACCAAGGCTGCAGCGACACTAATGCTCTCCCCTCACACCACGCCCAGATCCGAAATCCTGCGAAGCTCAAGCGGGCAAAGAAGAAGCAGCTGCGCTCCATTGAGAAGCGGGACACCCTGGCCCTGCTGCAGAAGCAGCCACCCCCACGGCCGGCAGCCGAGATCTGAGCTCAGGACAGCCGAGGCCGTCCATGGCCAACCACCATGCCAGACACAGCACCTCCAGCCGCTGCTCAGATGCCTCTGCTGGCTCCGGCACTCCAGCCCCTTGGCCCCAAAACAGGGACCCCACCGCGACCGGGGCTCCTGGGCCTTTGAAGGCTTGCAGACAGGTCTATGTGGGACACAAGCCCAGAGGAGGCCTGGGACCTGGCAGAGATGTGGACGAGAAGAGAATCAGCCCCTATTCCTCCTTCCTCCCCTTCTCCAAGTGCCTTCAAACCAAGAACAGTACATTCTTCTGGTTCCTCAGTGAGCTGGTGACTGACGGGTGGCTCCCCCAGTGGTGTGTGTCTTGTTTCAGTGTCCTGGGTCCATCCCAGGCCTGGAGGCTGGCAGCTGGGAATCCAGCTTCCCCTACACCTTCCCAAAGGCTGCTCTGGGCACCTCTGCACCCCGCTGGCTCTGTCCCCAGCAAGCTGAATCCGGCTCCCCATTCTCAACACTGAAAGATTAAAATGGCGAGGTCGCAGGGAACAGGGTTTTTCCCTAGCACCCCCTCTCCCAAGCCAGATTCTGCAGAAGCCCCAGAGAATCTAACTCCTGTCCTTCTAGTCTACAGCACAAATATTTATTGAGTGCCTGTTGCATACAGGCACAGATGGTAGGCACCAGCAAATACATACAGTAGACCAAAGTCCCTGCCCTCGAGGTGCTTTCATTCTGATGGAGAGAAAACATAATAAACAAGCAAAATGTACCATGTGTCAGATGGGGGAAGTGCTGTGAGGGGGAAGGGATGGGAGGGAACATGGGCGAGCTGTCAAGACGGGCTGGCTGTGCAGCCAGCTGGGTACCTCACTGTTTCCTTTGCTGAACACCTACTGTGGGCCAGGCCTTCCATGACCCAGGCCTTTGGTGGCACAAGAAACACAGGACCAATATCCCCAGAGTTTCTCGTCTTTTTTCACTGACGTTTCATCCACCCTGCAACATTCATTGGCACCAACTCTGTCAGTCCTGGGCTGCAGAGCTACAACACAGTGGTCTCTGACCTCAAGTCCGTGGCAGGCAGAGGAATGAGACGTGGTGCAGTGGAAGTGCCAGGTCAGAGATGCAAGTTACCCCTCCTACCCACAAATGGGAAGTGGTAGCTGCCCAGCCCCGTGTGGGCTGGAGGCAGGGGCTGCACAGATCTTGGGATTACCACTGTCCAGGGGATCCCACAGAACAGCAGGCCTGCAGGGAATTCTAGTCAGGTTGGCTAAGAAATGACATGCTGTGGTCTCAGAGCTGCTGTGCCCATTCGAATTCTAAAGACCAAAGACCTTTGGTCATTTCGCCCGTTGGATTTGATTAGCCCTAGGTTTCCCGAGAGATTGACCCTGGCATCCCCTGCTTCTGCCTTGGAAGTACCTTGGGCAGTGATGGGTCACAAGGTAGCGTCTTAAGTCCCTCAAGTAGCTCAGAGGATGTCCTCGCTCACCGGAGGGTAATTGAGCATGTGATGCCACAGTAAACGTTGGCTAAATGCAGAGGGCAGGCTGGAACTGTGCTTCTCAAAGCTTTCCTCTCTCTTCTCCAAAAATACATAGCCCGTTTCAGGTAAAACCTCACCCCCACCCGCGCCCCATCATCTGTTAAAATCGAGCTCCAGGGAGACGCACCTGGAGTGCCCTTCTGACTCCACTGCCCTAGTCTGGGAAGTCATTATTATGAGTTTCACTTTGCGTTACTCCAGGCCTCTGGGAACCTGCGGCCCTGGCTTCGCGGCCTGGGATCTTGTGAAGTGCAGACTCTGAGCACCGGCCGGGCCTCCTGAATCAGACTGCACTTAACAAGACCCCTCGGTGATTCACAGGCGCATCAAAGTTCAAGACGCACTGCTTTAACTCATTGTTTCTAAAAAAAAAAAAATTCAGAGTCTCCCAGGGCGCTTTAAAATAAGGACACCTGGGTCCCGCCCCTCGGACGTTTCGATCGCGGTTCAACTTGATACCCGGACTCCAGCCGCGGAGATCGAAACGTCCGAGAGGCGGGACCCAGGTGTCCTTACTTTAAAGCGCCCAGGGAGATGCTTTCGCGCTTGAGCGCTTCCCTGCCCTGCCCGGACCGGGTTCTAACTCGAGGCGTTGCTCAGCGCCCGCTCCCGGGGGCCCCTCTGCGGGGACGCTGTGCAGCCGCCCAGCAGCCAGCCGAGCAGGCGCGTCGGGCCCCGCGAGGCCTGGGGGCTGCTGTCGAGCGCGAGGGAGGAGGCTGAGCGAGCGGTGGAGGGCGTGCGGCGGCGGCGGCGGCTGTTGCCCGAGCCACCCAGCTCGCTGTCGTCCACCAGCACGCTCTCCAGCACCGCGCGCAGCGAGCGCCGCAGCTTGCGCAGCATGTCAGGGCAGGTAAGCACGTAGAGCACCGGGTTGGCCACGCTGTTGAAGAAGGCCAGGCTGGTGACAAAGGGCAGACCGCGCCACACGAGCGGCCGCAGCCCGGGGTCGGAGTGCGCCCGCGCCTCCAGCAGGCTGAACACGTGGTAGGGCCCCCAGCAGAGCGCGAAGGCCGCCACGACCGCCGCCACCAAGCGCACGAAGCGGCTGGGCCGCCGACGGCCGCGGTAGTGCAGCTGCCAGCTGACGGCCGCGTGGCTCAAGGCGATGACCACCAGCGGCACCAGGAAGGCCAGCAGGAACTTGCTGACGGCCAGGGCCGCCTGGCGCGAATTGCACGTGGCGTCGCGGTCAGGCCCCGGGCTCAGGAGCAGCACGTTGTAGTAGCACATGATGCGCCCGTCCAGCCTCGAGATGGTGTCGCGGAACACGAAATAGGGCACCGTGTTGAGCAGCGCCAGCGCCCAGAGCACCAGGCAGACTTTGTGCGCCGCGGCCACGGTGCGGTGGTTCTGCGCCCACACCGGCCGCACCACCTGCAGGCAGCGGTCCAGGCTGATGGCGCTGAGCAGGAAGCCGCTGGCGAACATGTTGAGAAAGAAGATGGAGGAGTGTAGTTTGCAGAAGGTGGTGCCCAGCTCCCACGAGTGGCCCACGGCCAGGAAGTAGGTGAAGAAGGGCAGGGACGCAGACGCCAACAGGTCGGACAGCGCCAGGTGCAGCACCCAGGTGGTGATCACGGTCTGGCGCATGCGGCAGCCCACCACGAAGAGGATGAGTCCGTTCTCCACCAGGCCCAGGACCGAGGCCAGCCCGTGCAGCAGCACGGCCGCGTGGTCGATGTAGCGGATGCTGGTGTTGCTGTGGCTCTGGAGACGGCTCATCTGCTCCAGGATGGGGCAGAGCGGCTTCAGCGTGACGTTGGCCGACATCGTGGGGCTCTGCGGTGGAGGGAAGGAAGCGCCTAGGTTGACAGTGCAGGGGCCACGGGGGAACGAAGAGAGGGGCCTGGAGTGGGACCCTCCCCAGGAGATGCCAATGTAACCCACGAATATACTGGGCGGGGGGAGGGGAGATAACATCCCGGCATTGCTGTGCAACATTGGGCAGGTCATTCAACCTTCCTGAGCCTGTTTCTTCCTCTGTAACTTGGACGTCAGTCATCACAGCACCTAGCTCAGAGAATTACTGGGAGAATTAATTGAGTTAATACATAAAAGCATTTAGCACACAGCAAGTGCTATATTAGTGTCATTGTGGTGATTATGAAGCAAATAGTCTAAGATCACACAGAGATAGAGGAACAAGGTTAGGCCACGCCAGTCCCAGAGCACTGGGTGGGTGTGGGGGGCAGTGAAGGAGGCCCCACATGTAGGGCAGGAGGGTTCTGCTGGCCTGGGGGCTGGAGGTGCTGCCCCTTCCCACCCACAGCACCACCAGACCTTGCCTCTCCACAGATCCTCCATGCAGCTTCCGCACGCAGTAGTGGCTGGTTAGATGTGTTGACCATGAACAGTGGGACCAGCCCCGTTCTCTGATGGTTGGAGAGGAAATAAGATAAGAGCCAGGAGAGGTGGGTAGGAGGAACTCTCACATGGGGCTCTGGAGGCCCAGTGGGGCCAAAAGATCTCTCCCCTCTCGGGGGCAGCCACAGCAGCTCTCTCTGTGTCCCAGGAAACCCACCCCTGTTCATTCACTTACTCCCTCACGCACTTATCCAACAAATAAGACATGCATGCTCACACCCTCACTGAAAGCCTGAAAGACCATCAGATGTGAACCTGGTCACGATCTGTGAGGACCGAGGAAATTGCATGAGGCTCCATGCAGGAGGTAGAGGGCAGGTAGCAGGGGACGGGAACTCAGGTTGTCCTGGGCACTGCTGACACTCTGGGTACTGTGGTAGGTCCTTCACATAGGTGCTGTCTTTCTGGCTCTAGAAGGAAGGTGCTACTACTCCATCCCATTTTATAGATGAGAAAACTGAGCCTCAAGGGGTTAAATAACTGGTCCAGAGCCACCCAGACAGCATAAATGTGGAGAAGCAAGTTTCATAGCCGCCTGTGTGCTTTCCTCTAGCCCCACTCCAAGGAAGAGAGGATGGAGGAGGAAGAAGAGAAGGACAGCAGGCGAGGCAAGCAATGGTCTTCAGTACTCATCTTTCTAGGGAAAACATTGTTAGCTAGGATGAGAAAACCCATTCCCTTCCAGAGACCACAGTCCTTTTATAGGGTGGGGTCCTGGGATATCAAACTAGAATTTTGCTGGCAGATGAGCTCCTTGGAGCTGGGGATCTGCAGATAGATGGAAGAGGAGCCTGTGCTTCCTGACTATGGGCACACTTCCTAAGCTTTGGAGTGTGCAGTGCAGTTACATTTGCAACAAACATATGAGACCCCATTTTTCAGAAGAAGAAACTGACGAAGTTCAGAGAAGCACAGCAATTCGCCCAGCGCTCCCCAGCTGCAGCGGTGGGGCCGGGACTTCACTCCCAGCAGGCAGCCAAGTGCCATCCCCTCTGCCCTGAAACATTCCCTGCAGGCCAGCTGCTGCTTATCCAAGTCCCATAGGGATGATCAGAGAGCACAGTCCTGCTACCCTTTGGAACCACCAGATCAGTCCTTCTGATTCTGTGGAGACAGCCCCCAGCGTCCCAGGATTGAGAGCCCAGCAGCTAAGGTCCAGCTTTGGCAGGTTAAAAAAAAAAAAAAGGAGGGGGCGGTGGACAGAGTGCAAGCTTGTGGGAGTCCAAGACCTGGGTTTGAACCCCAGCTCCTTGGCTTCCTGGCTGCGTGAACTTGGGCCAGTCACCCTAAACCTGCTGCCATTGTCTTCCCACATAGACTGTTGGTGAATATTGACAGACAGCTGAGCAGTTTACCCTGGTACCTGGCATGGAGTTAATGCCTAAGAAAACTTAGTCCTTGCCTCCTCTGGGCATCAAGTCTCCTCCAATCTTTGGAAAACTCAACCTTCTGCCATCCTAGCTAGTAACAGCCCTCTCACCTAGTAAAACTTTGCCTTCTCCTGTGGGTCCAGAGAGGGTAGTAGGCTGCTCAGCCCCTGGGCCACTGCCTCCTTACCTGGGCACGGAGAGGGCACGGGATTCCAGCCCTGGTGGCCGTCAGCTCCTGACGGCAGCTAGACAAGAGGCAGCAGGCAGGCAGGGGCAGCAGAGGGAGGCTGAGAGAGGAAATAGCAGTCAGCCCCAGTGCTTGTGTGTTTAGGGGTGGGGTGGGGTAGGAGGAGGCGGGGACAGCTGGAGAGTGAGTTGTCACACGAGTGTTCAAATATCATCAATCTCCATCAATGCCAGCAGCCCCTGCTCCACCCACCCCCACTTCACGAAGGAGAACTGCAGTAATCCAGAGGGTGGTGCAAGTGCACGTGAAAATATCGATGTGTGCAAGACAGTGTGAGCCCGAGTGTGCGGAGGGGTGTGCCTTGGAGAGTGAGCAGTGTGTGGGGTAAGTGCGTGAGGAGAATGACTCGTCCGTCTGTGCACTCTTCCTGGGCTGCTGTCTCCTGACACCATAATCCTCAGAGAAGAAACCCCTCCAGCTCTTCTGAGTTTCCCAGGCAGAGGCGGGGGCCTGTCCATGAGGAACCCGAGGGCTCTCTGGCCAGGCGAGTACAGCGGGGAAGTGAGGGCAGTAGGAAGGACGCCGGCCAAGAGGTCAGGCGCTCCTGTTTGCTGGTCCTGGGGGTTGTCATCTGTGAGCAGGAGCAGTAGCATCTGCTTTACAGGCTGTGGCAAGGGTGGGATGAGATGGATGACACCAAGCTCCCGGCACACAGTTAATGTTTATAAAAATCAGCTTCCTTCCCCTCTGAGGGAAAAATGAATATGGGCTCTAAGGCAAAGGTCATATAGCTTTTACTTAAAACAGGCTCAATTTTGGGAGGCCGAGGCAGGCAGATCACTTGAGGTTCAAGACCAGCCTGGCCAACATGGCAAAACCCCATCTGGACTAACATATAAAATTTAGCTGGGCATGGTGGCACACGCCTATAATCCCAGCTTCTTGGGAGGCTGAGGCACAAGAATCGCTTGCACCTGGGAGGTGGAGGTTGCAGTGAGCCAAGATCACGCCACTGCACTCCAGCCTGGGTGACAGAGTAAAAACTCTGTCTCAAAAAAAAAATTGAAATTTAAATTTTAAAAAAATGGCTCAAAGCCCTAGGATCAGAGAAGTTTGCATTTTATTGTTTCCTAACTCCTTACTCTCATTTGCTGATCAAGCTTCCTGGGGTCAGCACCATCCCTTTGACCTCAGCATCTCAGCACCTAATAGATACTCATTAAAACTCGTTAAGAACTCAATATCCCTGTATCAAGGCAAAGGCACCTCCCGTGGGGTGGACCACACAAGCATCTTCCATTTAGACTGAGGCTTAATGCAGAGCCTGATGCATGATAAACTCTTGCTGAGAAACTCCCATCATTGAGTGGAAAGTGAAGAAAATGTTATGCCCTTGTGATGGGGACGATATATCTCGTAGCCCAATACAGCAGATCAGTAAGCACCTTAGTGATCCGCATCATTAGCAATAGGAAAAGGTCTCCTCTCCCCCAGGTCAGGGAAGGCTTGACTTCCTAAGACAAATGCCTGCAGCCCTCCAGAGAAAATAGGTGGATGATTCCTTTCCGCTTGAGGAACATGCCCTCTTTTCCAGCCACCCCCGACACCCAACCCACTGAACCACAGACAAGACCATGTGTTTCTTGTCTGCACACAGACCGTGTCAGACTGTGGTTAAGCCACACTCCGGCTGCAGGCCTTAGTCCCTAAAACACAGTCTCCTCCAAGGCTTGGAGCTCAGCTTCAGAGCCAGGAAGAATAGAGGTCGGGTCCCTTGCTGGGACTTCGGGGCCAGTGTTTGGATGCCACTGCCACTCCCCAGCTATGAGACCTGGGGCAAGGGACTTCACAGCAGTAAAATATGAACTTTAAAAGGTGCTCCTTCTGCCAAGAAGGGCTCCAGTCCCAGCCCCAAGGTACAGGGGTTGGGGCCCAGATTTCTCTTTGGACTAAGAAAAAGAATCACCCCTTCCCCACTGCCCCACCACACCCCACCCCGCAGACACATCTCAGCACCAGGGCATCAGGCTTGAGATAAGGCACAGCCCTTCCTCCTGGTCTCATCCCACCCTTGCCCCCTCCACTGGTGCCCTTGTGCAGTGAACATCCCACACAACCTCTCCTGGCAGCCCTGCTGAGATGCTTCTTTCCTGGCTAAAAAACCCTTACTCATCTGCCCCTTCTCAGCCCCTGTTTCCAGTCCTGTAATCACTGCTGTGGCTCATGTCCAGACCTCTCTGAAGAAAATTTATTACTAAGTAAACAAAAAAAGTTACTAAGCTTAATGAAGTTAGCAAAACAAACCAAAAAAGTATTCCAGATGAGCAGGGCCCAAAGGCATTTTCTGAAGAAGAAGGCAGTGATGTTCTCGGGCCTCTGGGATGCACTCCCAGTGGAAATGGCCCTCCCGCACGTATTCAGGCAGCCTGAGTCCCACAGCCTCCACGTTGGAGGACACCAAGGGCAGGAAGTCCGGGGGCCAGGATGCAGGCCTTCCCTCCGCCCCTGGGGTTCCAGGAACTGAGAGCCACTGCTGGGTCCTCGGAGAGGAGGGGAAGGGTCTTGTGAGTGCACAGCGGCAGGAGGGACCCTGGGCCAGGGCTCACTGGCTGGGAGCAGAGGACAGGAGCCTCCAACCGACCAGGTCACACCTGCTCAGCCTGAGACTAAGAATAAGAAAAGTGAATCGGCACCTTTGTGGCTATCTCCAGGTGTCAGGCCTGTGCTGGGGACACAGGAAAGGCACCAAGACTGACTCCTTACTCTCATTTGCTGATCAAGCTTCCTGAGGTCACCACCATCCCTTCAATTTCAGCACCTAATAAATACTCATTAAAACATATTAAGAACTCACTATCCCTATATCAAGGCAAAGGCACCTCCCACAGGATGGACAGCACAAGCATCTTGCATTTAGACCTAGGCTTAATGCAGAGCTGATGCATAATAAACTTGCTGAGAGACTCCCATCAGGAGTGGGAAATGGGCCTTACGGAGCTCAGAATCCAGAGGAGGGTGACCGGGGCCTTGGACAAGGGCCCCAAATGCACAGACAAGGGATTTTCAACTCGAATCTGTATCCAAGTCACTTGCAGGGTTGTTAAAACCCCAGTTGCTGGGCCCCGATCCCAGAGTGTCTGATCCAGTAGGTCTCAGTCGAGCCTGGGAATGTACATTTCTACCAAGTTCCCAGGGACACTGATGCTCCTGACCAGGGACCGTACTGAGGACTGAGCCACTAGAATGGAGAACGGTGGGGTCCTCGGGTCTGGGGGACTGCCTTCTCCACCCTGGTCGCCAGCAGGGCCGTTTAGTTGAGGAATCTGCGGGACCACCTCCCCTCTCTGAACCTGTGCCCTTGTCTCCACCGTGAGGATTAAAGGAGATGATAAACCACGTGCTCAGCTCAGGGCTAGGCACAGCGTGAGGACACAGGTGCCAGCTGCCATCATTATTATTTCTTGGGGTCTTCTTGTCTGCAAGGACGCTGATGGGAGAACATCAGTGATGGGAGGTTGAGCCTCCCTGGAGCGGTGAGAGATTAAGTGGGGAGAAGATGGCCCCAGCCTTGGGCCTTCTGATCTGAAGAGTGGGTTGGGCTGGGCTGGGCTGGGCTGACTGCCTGCAAAACCCTTCAGCCTGGCCTCTCTGAGAACTGGGGGAGAGGGCAGGGTCTGATCTTTATCCTGAGCCATGCCCTGCCTTATCCCATGCCTGTGTCCCCCAGGGCTGGGAGAACGATGCAGCCACATTCAGGCCCTAGTCCCTAAAGCACAATCTCCTCCAAGGCTTGGAACTTAACATCAGAGCCTGAAACAGCGGAAGTGGGGTCCCTCACTGCAACAGCACCACCTTCCACCGCAGAGGACACAAATCTGAGCCTGTCGCTTCCTGGCATGGGAACCTCTGCTGCGTCTCTGTTGCCCATGGGAGCTGTCCAGATTCCCAACCTAGCATTGACGGCCTTTCAGGATCCATCCACCAACCATCAGTCCCGATACCCCCTTCCTCATGTCCACAGCTACCCCATGCTTTCTTTCCCACCTCCATGCCTTGGCACGTGCTGCTGCTGCTGCTGCTGGGAATGCCTTTCCCTCCACTACGCATCCTGCAGGGCCCCTTCCTGAGACCATCAATGTCACTAGGTACTCAGAGGATACTTACAGCATCAATGTTTAACAAATACAGCCAAGGGAGCGAAGGAACGAAGAAGGGGCTGATGGCCCCCCAGGCACAGGGCCCAGCCCCAATGGGCTTTCTTCTCCCTCTGGCCCTACCTTAGGAAGAGGGTTTTAATGTTCGTTTCTGGCCACTTTAAAGAAGTCAGTGAAACAGGAAGTGAGAGGCCCGGCAGGAAGCAGGGTGAAGCCTGCCCTGGGATCCTCCAGCTCCTTGCTCAGAGGCCCTCGAGCTGCCCACACCCAGCAGTGGAGCAGCATGGCAGGGCCCCAAATGACACCTTGGGGAGGCCCAGGTTGAGTTCCCTGGTGCCACCATCACCCACGGGACTCCTCACATGGCCAACAAGCCCCTTGGTGATCTGTCCCACCCAAGCCTCCCCCAGCATTGCTGCTACTCCCAAGTGGCATCCTGTCATCAGCCAGCACTCACCACTGCCCCCTCCTGTTCTGGGTACACCAGGCCATTTCTGTGCCCTAGCTTATGCTGCTTGTTCTCTGCTCTGGAATGCCTTTTCTTCCCTTGGCCTCTCAGTGAAC
Source organism: Cebus imitator (assembly GCF_001604975.1). Taxonomy (NCBI): domain Eukaryota; kingdom Metazoa; phylum Chordata; class Mammalia; order Primates; family Cebidae; genus Cebus; species Cebus imitator. The sequence goes on from NW_016107384.1 coordinate 104,524, forward strand.
TCCTATTCATCCTTCAAAACCCTGGTTAGAGGTTGCCTCCTCTGGGAAGACTTTGCTCATTCTCTCAGATAGATCCACATGCTGTCCCTCCCTCCCATATCTCCACTTCACTTGACCTGCAGCCCCCTTGTCCTCCCTGGTAACTGTTTTTCACACAACTGTTCACCACCCTCATGAGCCACCTGAAGACACAGACTTATTCCTGCTTTATCTCCTCACCTCCAAAGCCAAGCAGAGAGCCTGACACACGAGAGGGATCCCAGCAAATATTTGCTGAACAGAATGAATTTCTAAAATTGGCTTCCATGTGCAGACCCCAAAGGACCCCCATTCCTCAACATGACCCATTCTGGAACCTTTTATTTTTGAGACTGAGTCTTACTGTGTTGCACAGGCTGGAGTGCAATGGCACTGTCTTGACTCACTGCAACCTCCGCCTCCCTGGTTGAAGCAATTCTCTTGCCTCAGCCTCCCAAGTAGCTGGGACTACAGGCGTGCACCACCATGCCCGGCTAATTTTTGGATTTTTAGTAGAGATGGGCTTTCACCATATTGGCCAGGCTGGTCTTGAACTCCTGACCTCAGGTGATCCGCCCGCCTCAGCCTCCCAAAGTGCTGGTATTACAGGCCTGAGCCACCATGCCCTGCCCCATTCTGGAACCTTTCTTACCCACAGTCTGGTGCAGTTCTCCGTGGCTCTGTCTTCACTGGCAGTGGATACAAACTTGGGGATGAATAACGTTATATTCGTAAGGAAGAGAAGAAGGCAGAGCAGACAGAGGCGGCCCTGGCCTGGGCTCGGGCCCACATGTGTGCCAGGCAATCCTCGCGGAAGGTGCACTTGTTTCCTCGGGCTGTCAGAACAAACTACCACAAACTTGGCAGCTTTAAACAACAGAGACTTATTCTCTCACACTCTGGAGGCCAGAGCCTGAAATCAGATTTCAGCACTTCCTCCAAAACCTCTAGAAAATAAGCCCTTCTTGGCCTCTCCAACTTCTGGTGGTTCTGGGCGTCCCTTGGCTTGGGGCTGCAGCACTGTGATCTCTACCTCCCCTTCACCCAGCCTCCCCCTCCCTGTTTCCACGTGTCTCTCACAGAGTACTGGGCAGTGGACTTAGGGCCCATCTGGGTCATCCAGGGTGCTCTCATCTTGAGATTCTTAAATCAATTACATCTGCAAAGCCCTCTCATCCAAATAAGGTCACATTCACGGATTCCAGGGGTTATATTGTGGACATGTGTTTTGAGGGTCACTATTCAACACACTGAAAGCAGTAAGACCTGCCAGGTGCAGTGGCTGATGCCTGCAATCCCAGCACTTTGGGAGGCCAAGGCAGGCTGACCACTTGAGGTCAGGAGTTCAAGACCAGCCTGGCCAACATGGCAAAACCTCATCTCTAATAAAAATACAAAAATTAGCCAGGCATGATGGTACATGGCTGTAATCCCAGGTACTCAGGAGGCTGAGGCAGGAGAATCGCTTGAACCTGGGAGGTGGAGGTTGCAGTGAGCCGAGATTGCATCACTGCACTCCAGCCTGGACGACAGAGTGAGACTCCCTCTCAAAAAAAAAAAAAAAAAAAAAAAAAAAAAAATTACAAGGCACTTACTATGTGCCAGCATAAGGCTGGGCTTTTCTCATGAATTAACTCATCAAATATTCATGCCCACCCTCTGAGTTAGGTACAACTATCCTCGTCACTCATCAAGGGGAAAACTGAGGCTCAGAGAGCGTAAGCGAGTCTACCAATGCTGCTCAGCCAGGGAGCGGGGGAGCTGGAGTTCAGAGCCGTGTGGTCCAGCAGCTGAGCCCAGCTGTTCCCAGCTGATGAGATTCTCTGAGGTTCTCTGTTCCCTCAGACAGGGCCGCCTGTCTGGAGATAAATGCGCTCCCACAGGCAGGCTGGGCGCGGTGACTCACGCCTGTAATCCCAGCACTTTGGAAGGCCGACGTGGGTGGATCACCGGTCAGGAGATCAAGGTCATCCTGGCCAACATGGTGAAACCCCATCTCTACTAAAAATACAAAAAAATAAACAAATAAAAATAGCTGGGCGTGGTGGCACATGCCTGTAGTCCCAGCTACTTAGGAGGCTGAGGCAGGGAAATTGCTTGAACCCAGAAGGTGGAGGTTGCAGCAACAAGCCGAGATTGCACCACTGCACTCCAGCCTGGTGACAGAGCAAGAATCCGTCTCAAAAAAAAAAAAAAAAAAAAAAGAATGTGCTCCCACTGGCTTCCTGGGAGCATCTCTGGAGCATAATCTGTACACACACACAGCTGGCGCTGCCCCTGGGTCACTGCAGGCCCCAGAGTGAGGCAGCCTGCTCCCTGCTGGTTTCCCGGCATGCATGGATCCCCTGAAAGGGGATCTTGTCTTTCCAGCCTAGAGAGGGTCCATCCTCCTCTGGCACCTCCTGTGTCCCTGGGCTCTATCTACGGAGGAGACAGGGCAAGGACCTGACACTTAATCTCACAGCACCCACTTAGGTTGACTGTATTCTTGGTCCCATTTTACAGTTTAAGAAACTAAAGTTTCATTAAAAATTTTTTTTTGTAGGTTAAAAACAGAAAGAAAGAAATGAACAAACAGGTTTACAAAGAGGCCAAGTGGCCGGGTGTGGTGGCCCATGCCTGTAATCCCAGCACTTTGGGAGGCTGAGGCAGGCAGATCACTTGGGCCCAGGAGTTTGAGACCAGTCTGGGTAATATAGCAAGACCCCATCTCTAAAAAATAAAAAAAAAAACAGAAGCCAAGTAGATAAAGCCAAGATTCCAAGTCACCTCCATCTGACCCTCTCTCCTCATCAGTAAGAATAATCGTGGTAGTAATGGCTATCGTGTTCAAAGGATGACCACGTGCAGACCCTGTTCTGCCTGCTTCACATGGATTATCTCATTAACTCCTCAGAGCAATCCTGCAATTTAGGTGCTGTTAAAACCCCATTTTATAGATGAGGAAGGCAAGTCACACAGCAGGGAAGGGACTTTTTCCCAAGGTCTCGAGTGGGTGAGCAGAGGAGCTGGGAATCGTCCCAGGCCGACGAGCCTTGGTGTCTGTGAGTCCTTGCAAGGACGTAGAGTCGTAACTGAGGGCTCAGAGCGTACGCTCTCTCTCTCTCAAACACAGTCTGGCACCCTTTTCCCAAAGCTGTTCTGCCCTTGGCCCTGAGGAAGCGCCCCTTCTCTTTCCCTGCCCACTTCCAGCACTTGGGAGCTGCGCTCTCCCCATGGGTCCATGGCTGGTGGGGAAACACCTCTCCATGTCTTATCTAATTGCATCCCCACCATAATCATTCTTATCCTTAATCCAGATGGAGGAAAAAAGCAAGTAAGTGAGTCCGGGCACGGCGCGGTGGCTCACGCCTGTAATCCTAGCACTTTGGGAGGCTGAGGCAGGTGGATCATAAGGTCAAGAGATCGAGACCATCCTGGCCAACACAGTGAAATCCTGTCTCTGCTAAAAATACAAAAAAAAAAAAAAAATTAGCCAGGCGTGGTAGCACGCGCCTGTGGTCCCACCTACTCGGGAGGCTGAGGTGGAAGAATCACTTGAACCCAGGAGGCAGAGGTTGCAGTGAGCCGAGATTGCGCCACTGCACTCCAACCTGGTGACAGAGCAAGACTCCGTCTCAAAAAAAAAAAAAAGCCGGTAAGTGACTTTCCAGGGCCCCTGTGCTCATAAACAGTGAGCACCAGGCCAAATCCAGGCCTCTCAACCACTCCAGCTGATGCTTTCTCTGGTCCCTAAAAGTGCCGTTAGGGAAAGCTCTCTGTTACCATAGAAAGCAAATTAATGCAAAAGGAAGAGTGGGGTTGGAGAGCCACCACCCACTTGGCAACCACCACACTCGCCAGTGAACATCTGAAGAGGAGCAGGATAATGACAAAGTCTCAGAGCATCTCCTTATAACAATCCTCATGAATTACGAAGAGACACATCATTACTTTCCAGGAGAAACCTCGCAGCCACCTCCTTAACCAAGCGGTCAGTTACATCAGCAGTAACAGGGGGAGCCAGCGGGCTGTGCCCAGATAGGATGCACTGAGAAGGACACAACATCACTTCCACGGTACTCCTGCCTGTACAGGCTGAATTGTGTCCTCCCAAAATTAATATGCTAAAGCCCTAACCCCCTGCCCCCATCCCTCAGAGTGTGACTGTGTTTGGAGCTAGAGCTTTTAAAGATGTGATTTAAGATTGAGGCCCTGGGGCCGGGCGCGGTGGCTCAAGCCTGTAATCCCAGCACTTTGGGAGGCCGAGGCGGGTGGATCACGAGGTCAAGAGATCGAGACCATCCTGGTCAACATGGTGAAACCCCGTCTCTACCAAAAATACAAAAATTAGCTGGGCATGGTGGTGCGTGCCTGTAATCCCAGCTACTCAGGAGGCTGAGGCAGGAGAATTGCCTGAACCCAGGAGGCGGAGGTTGCGGTGAGCCGAGATCGCGCCATTGCACTGGATAACATGAGTGAAACTCCGTCTCAAAAAAAAAAAAAAGATTGAGGCCCTTAAGGCGGCCCTAATCCCATCTGAGTGGTGTCCTTACAAGGAGAGGAAATTTGCTTTCGTTTTTAAGATAGAGCCTCACCCTCTCTCTCGGCTGGAGTGCAATCGTACTGTCTCTGCTCACTGCAACCTCCGCCTCCCAGGTTCCAGCGTTCCTCCCAAGTAGCTGGGATGAGAGGTGTGTGCCACCACGCCCAGCTAATTTTTGTATTTTTAGTAGAGACCGGGTTTCACCATGTTGCCCAGGCTGGTCTCGAACTCCTGACCTCAAGTGATCCACCCGCCTCGGCCTCCCAAAGTGTTGGGATTACAGGCATGAGTCACTGCGCCCAGCAAAGGAAGAGGAAATCTGAACATTCAAAGAGGCACCAAGGATGCGCCAGCACAGAGGAAAGACCATGTGAGGACCCAGTGAGAAGACGGTCATCTGCAGGCCAAGGAGAGGCCTCCGGAGCAACCAGACCTGCTGCCATTCTTACCTAGAACATCCAGTCTCCAGAACCGTGAGGAAATCAAAGTCTGTTACGTAAGCCCCTCAGTCTGCATTTTGTTACAGCAGCTGAACTAATACACTAAATCCAATGCAATCAGGAGAAAACACCAGACAAACCCAAACTGAGGGACATCCTGCAAAGTCATCAGGCTGTACTCAAAAATGTCAAGGGTATGAAAGACACAAGAAGATAGAAGGGCGGTCCCAGATCAGAGGAGGCCGAGAGGCACACCAGCGAGACTCTGATGCTGCCTTGGATCCTGCACACTCGCAAAACCGCTGTACTCCTTTGCCATGAAAGGCACGGTGAGGACAGGCGGGGAGGTTGAATAACTGATAGAGCAGGAGCACTGCCATGTGGGACAAACACCTCGCTTCAAATTCCAGCTCTCTGTCTAGCCTGCTGCTCAAGGAAATCACTTCTCTTCTAACTACAAGCACCCAGAAAGGGCAGACAAGAAAAGACAGATAAGACAGCTCCGGCACGAGGGAGGTGGGGGGAAAGTCTCTCGGGGAACTGCCAAACTTCACCCTCATACAACGGGCCCCAGGAAAACAGTGGACCTTAATAAGCACATTCCTGGTGGGGCGGAGTGACTCACGCCTGTAATGCCTGCACTTTGGGAGGCCAAGGAGGATGGATCACTTGAGGTCAGGAGATCGAGACCAGCCTGGCCAACATGGTGAAACCCTGTCTCTACAAAAATACAAAAGAATTAGCTGAGCATGCTGGTACACACCTGAAATCCCAGCTACTTGGGAGGCTGAGGCAGGAGAACTGCTTGTACCTCGTAGGTGGAGGTTGCAGTGAGATCGCGCTACTGCACTCCAGCCTGAGCGACAGAGTGAGACTCCATCTCAAAAAAAAAAAAAAAAAGCACATTCCTTTCCCTTCAGCTGCACTAAGATAGGGAAGCTGTAAAGCAGACTCAGGGAACTTGCAGAAAGCTGTATGGAAACAGACACACAACTCTCCCTCCCAGATAAGCACAGCAGAGGCACAGGAGCAATCCAAGCCTCTGATAAACTCCCACCCTGAATCCTTAAAAACTCTTAGTCTGTAACACAGTGGCGCTCTGACCTAACTCAGCCAGCCGCCCCTCTCAGGTGGATTCAGAATAAACCTGTCCCTGTTGACTGTCCAGCGCCCTTTGTGTTCCTTTCCTCTTTCTGTAATTCTTACAGTAATGTCTGCAGATCAGATCGTTGTGTTTATACCAACGTTGGTTTCCTGAGTTTGATCGTTTGACTGTGGGGGTAATTTGTGTTTTTAGGAAATGTATACTGAAGTCATTAGAGGTAAAGGGGAATCCATCGCTTCTGCAACAACTCTCAAATGGTACGGAAGAGTGTGTGTGTGTGTGTGTGTGTGTGTGTGTGTGTGTGTGTGTGTGTGTGTCTGCACGCATGCACAGAGAGAAAGAGGGAGCTACAGCGAATGTAAAAAGTGTACATCTGAGGAATCTGGGAGGCAGCCATATGGAACTTCTGCAAATCTGAAATGATCTCAAGATTAAAAGTTTAAAACTTCCATATTGTCCCTCAGGAAAAATCCAATCCACTCCTCCGCCTGCCTGGCTCCTCTCCCTCCGCTCCTGGTCCTTCCCTCGCCAGCACCCCCAGCCTGCCTGGAGTCCCTGTCCTGGACCTTCATGTGACTGCTTTCTCCCTCCTCCTCCAGTCCTGCTCGCCCCAGATCCCCATCGCACCAGCCCTGTCCTCCCCACCTCCTCCCACCTCTGCTCAGGACCCCATTCCCCCAAAAATCTTCCCATGTCCCCCACCCTCAATGCTGTGTGGAGTGCCTCTTTCCACTGTGCTCCCAGAGAGACCCCCATCTCGCCCCACCAAGCTTTCCCAGCATTTCCCTAATCACAACAGAAGTGAATTATCGCCAAGCATTAAATCATGACCACATCTGGTGCCCATGACTTGTCTCTTTGTGTCTTCCTGTCCACCCTGCGGGCAAGAAAAGCATTATCACCCCCAGTTTACAAACAGGAAACCTGAGGCTCAGAACAGACAATGCATCTGAGTCACAGCTAAGAAAGTGGTTTGGGGCTTTGTTTTTAAAAAAAAAACTTTTATTTTAGGTTCAGGACTACCTATGCAGGTTCGTTATACAGGTAAACTCGCATCAAGAGGGATTGTTGTACAGATTATTTCATCGCCCAGATACTAAGCCTAGCACCCAATAGTTATTATTTCCGCCCCTTTCTCCTCTTACCTTCACCCTCCAATAGGCCCCAGTGTGTGCTGTTCCCTTCTGTGTGTCCATGTGTTCTCATCATTTAGCCCCCATTTACAAGTGAGAACGTGAGGTATTGCTTTCTGCTCCTGTGTTAGTTTGCTAAGGATAATAGCCTCCAGCTCCATCCATGGTCCTGCAAGGGACATCATCTCATTCCTTTTTATGGCTGCATAGTATTCCATGGTGTATAGGTGCCATATCTTGTTTATCCAGCCTACCATTGATGGGCATTTAAGTTGATTCCACGTCTTAGCTATTGTGAATCGTTCTGCACTGAACATATGCACACGTGTCTTTATGATAGAACGATTTCTATTCCTTTGGATATAGACTCACTATTGCGATTGCTGGGTCACATGGTAGTTCCATTTTCAGCTCTTTGAGGAATCACCACACCGCCTCCCACAATTTACAATCCCACCAGCAGCAGATACGCATTCCTTTTGCTCTGCAACCTCACCAGAACCGGGCTCTTAGCTACCAAGGCATTTGCTCTCCCGTCCCAGCTGCTGCTAATTATGATAGCCACATTTCCTCATGTTTGCTGAGCGCAAACACTGCTGGGCCCCAGGCTAATAACTCGCAGGAATTAGTGGTGACATGGGGCTGGTGGTAGTCCCTCCCGCAGGGGATGGTCAGGAAGCATGTAAGGAGCTAACACAACAATGCCTGGCGCTGTGATCACGGCAGATCGCAGGCCACTCTTGTTGTTTCCAGGTACTTTTATGTCTTACAACTGTTCTAGATTTACAGAACCACTGAGATGATAGTACAGAGAGCTCTCATACACCCCAGGTCCAGGCCGGGCGCGGTGGCTCACGCCTGTAATCCCAGCACTTTGAGACTCTGTCACCCAGGCTGGAGTGCAATGGTGTGATCTCAGCTCACTGCAACCTCCGCCACCCAGTTTCAATTGATTCTCCTGCCTCAGCCTCCTTAATAGCTGGGATTCCAGGTGTGCGCCACCATGCCTGTCTAATTTTTATATATTTAGTGTTTTAGTTTACTTCATAACTGATCTTACACAAGTACATTTATTACAATGAATGAACAAACCAATGTGAACACATTATTATTAACTAAAGTCTACTTCCTTTGCTTTCATTGCCTTTTCCTCCTCCGTGATCCCATCCAGATGCCACATTACATTTAGTTGTTTGGTTTTTTTGAGACAGAGTTTGCTCTGTCACCCAGGCTGGAGTGCAGAGGCGTGATCTCAGCTCACTGCAGTCTTTGCCTGCTGGGTTCAAGCCTCAGCCTCCCTAGTAGCTGGGACTACAGGCACGCACCACCACGCAGGGCTAATTTTTTGTATTTTTAGTAAAGATGTGGTTTCACCATGCTGGGCCAGGCTGTTCTCGAACTCCTGACCTCGTGATCCACCCATCTCGGCCTCCCAAAGTGTTGGGATTACAGGCGTGAGCCACCACGCATGGCCTGTTCTTGTTATTTTTTATTAGTAATAGTCATCGTCGCACTGACCGGCTAAATCCTCAGGAGAGCCCTGGGAGGTGCTAGTGGTCTGTTTACTCACCTGCAGCCGCCATTCTGCTGCCAGCTGTGAGGGCTGTGTCTGGTGGTCTTGCTCTAACGCCCCCAAGGCCCTGCCCAAAGAGCCGTGACTGCACTGACCAGGCCTGGAGCTCCCAGTGGTGCCTGCCAAGGCCTCAAGGCAGGAGGGAGGTCCTGGAGAGTCACACCATCCCTGTCCTTCCCACCTCCTCCCACCTCTGCTTAGGACCCCATTCCTCCAAAATACTTCCCTGTTGGGGCAGGGAAGGAAATGTGGAAAGGCTGTGGTGGGAGGGAGACAGTGGAGAGTCTGAGGCCTGCAGGGCCACCTCCCACCCCTGATCCCTCCTCACAGCCCAACTGCAGCCTCAGTTTCCCAGAAAGCTCTCTCCTCCCTTCCAAAGCCACAGCTGAGGGACAGAAAGCCAGGGTGAGAGGCCACGTGCATTCCTGCCTCCCTCTGCCTTCGGAGCAGGAGTTTCACCACAGTCCCTGGTGGCCAGGTGGGTGCTCCCCCAGGTGGGTGCCCTTTGCCCTTAGAGGCACCCACTTGCCACCTCCTCCGTATGAGGCCTGGGCCCTGCTCTAGTGGCAGTGGAGTAGGGGTGTTGTGGATGTCTGTGGTGTCTCATGGCAGGAGGAGCCTCAGCGGCGACCTGGGGTTACTGTGTGGCCCTGCTACTGCTGGTCACCACCCTGGGGCTGGGTAGACGGCTGCAGCTCGACCCTGGCCCCCCAGGCCTCCGGCACAGCTACGACTGTAGGATCAAGGGAATGCAGCTCCTGGTGTTCCCCAGGCCAGGCCAGGCTCTCCGCTTCAAGGTGGCGGGTGAGTGCTGGGAGAATCCCAGCCCCCGCCTCCCTGGCCACGAGCTATCGCCAGGAGGGAGCTGAGACCCTTCCCTTGGAAAAGGAGCAAGAACAGAGGCCTCCCTCCAGCCTGGGGGTGGCCAGCCCCCGACCCCTCAGAAAATGGCAAGGAAGAGAGTCGTCACCCAGGGCAGCTTCTCCCACCTTAGTGTGCATGGGAATCACCTGGCTGCCTTGTAGAAATTCAGGTTATGATTCAGTTGGCATGGGACAGGGCCAAGGCTCTGCATTTTTTAAATTTTTTTGAGATGGAGTCACTTCTTTCACTGCAACCTCCGCCACCCAATTCAAGCAATTCTCCTGCGTAAGCCTCTTTAGTAGCTGGGATTACAGGCGTGCATCACCATGCCCTGCTACTTTTTGTATTTTTAGTAGAAACGGGGTTTCCCCATATTGGCCGGGCTGGTCTCGAACTCCTGACCTCATGTGATCCACCTGCCTTGGCCTCCCAAAGTGCTGGGATTACAGGCATGAGCCACTGAGCCTGGCCTAGGCTCTGCACTTCTAACCACACTCAGTCGATACCGTGGCTGAGGGTCCATAAGCCACTTTCAGCAGCAGGACCCTAGTGGGTGTGGCCTGGTATGGGTTTGGAATTGGGGTTTGGATGTGCAACTTCTAAACGGTGTGATCTTGGACCACTGACCTGACCTCTCTGAGCCTCTGCTTCCTCTTCTGCAAGATGGGGAAGATGAACCTGGCCGTGTTCACGGAACAAGGGCTTGGGCGTGTGCCCACACCCGGAGAGTGCCCAGGCTGTTCTGGGCCAACAAGGGGGGTGAACACCTAGGAGATGTCTCTAAGTGACTGCAGCAGCCAGTTAACCTGGCAAATGGGCTCAGGTCTTTCTACAAAGCCCATGGTTCGAAACCTCATTCTGCCCCTCATTGTGTGCACCTGAGAAAACTCACACACCCTCCCTCCCTCCGCTGCCTCCACCACAAGATGTGAATAACTAAGCTTAAGAGAAGCGACGTGAGGCGCGGTGGCTCACGCCTGTAATCCCAGCACTTGGGGAGGATGAGGCGGGTGGATCATGAGGTCAAGAGATCAAGACCGTGCTGGCCAACATGGTAAAACCCCATTTCTACTAAAAATACAAAAAATTAGCCAGGTATGGTGACAGGCGCCTGTAATCCCAGCTACTCATGAGGCTGGGGCAGGAGAATCACTTGAACCTGGGAGGCAGAGGTTGCAGTGAGCCAACATTGTGCCATTGTACTCCAGCCTGGCAACAGAGTGAGAATCCATCTCAAAAAAAAANAAAAAAAAAAAAAAAAAAAGGCGATGTAAAATAGCCCAGTGCCTGACCCTGAGACCCTGTGTATCCCTTCTCCATCTCATCTTCATGGCTGCCTGCTGCTGTGTGCTATGAGCAGGGAACCCTAGCTAGAAAGATCCTAGGACCCACCCCCCATCTCCCTACAGCTGTGAAAGCTGAGAGCAGAGAGGGGAGGGGCTTGCCCAAAACCACACAAGCTAATAGCAAAGCTAAGGCAAGAACCAGGTCTCCTGCCTGCTGAGTGGGAACTCCTTCCGAGGCCCCAGCAGCCTCTCCCTGTACCCTTCCGCATACCTGCCCCTCCTCTTCCCCACTGCAGATGAATTTGGGAACCGATTTGATGTGAACAGCTGCCCCATCTGCTACCCCTGGGTCACCTCCAGGCCTCAGGAGCCTGTGGTCTTCTCGGCTGGTTGCAGAGGCTGCCACGTGCTGGAGAAGGTAGGGTTCTTCATGCTCTCGTGCAGAAGCAAGCTTGTCTTGTATCGTGTCAAGCTGGAGAAGGCCCCTCATGGGCCAGAAAGGAACCAGAGCCCGAGATATGTTGAGTTGGTGGGTGAGGGAAACTAAGTCCTGGAAGGGACTTTCTGGGATCCACCGTGAATCCAGCTCTCTGCCTAATGGCCATCTTAGCCTCAGGGGCCATCCTCTGCCTGGGATGCTAGGTGGCCTCACCTTGCTGCTCCCTGGCCTCTCACCTGCAGGATGGGCGTTTCCACCTGAGGGTATTCGTGGAAGCTGTGTGGATGTAGCACAAGACGCTACTCTGATCTGTCCCAAACCTGCCCACCCCAGACACCGGACGCCCAGCTGGCACCACCCACCATGTTCCCTGTCTTGACCCCACAAACCCTTCCCTTCTGCCCCACCTCTGGCCACATCTCCCCAGGCTCTGGCACGCCTTTCCCAGCCCACTGGACCCAGGGCACAGCTCCGCCCACCCAGCCCCTGCTTTACCATTCCCTGGACCTGGACCTGCCCTCGAAACCTTGGCTCAACCCCACTGGGGCCCCATGGGACACTGGGATGTGAACAAACCAGATTACTACGTAGGTGTGCAGGACATCTGAATGTTTGCACCCTCTGTCTGGGGCCTTCTGAAGTCCAGCGTGGCCTAACAGCCTTTTACTGGGCTCTAAGAAGCCATTTCTTTCTTTTTTCTTTTTTTAGAAAACCATGATTCTCCTATTCCTTTGTAGTATTTGGAAAAACAGCTTTAAACGTGTACAAGTATACTAAAGCTAGAAGAGGTCTTGCCAATGTATTGCTGCCTAATTTTAGGCAGAAACTCATTAAAACCATTGCCAGGAACACCCGGTTCTCAGAAAACGTTCTCTCGATATTTCAGTAATATGCACTTTTCAGGGAGAACACGTAGTATGCTGGTTAAGAGCACAAACTCTGGGCCAGGTGCAGTGACTCATGCCTATAATCCCAGCACTTTGGGAGGCCAGGGCAGGTGGACCCAAGTTCAGGAGTTTGAGACCAGCCTGGCCAACATGGCGAAACCCCGTCTCCACTAAAAATACAAAAGATTAGCCAGGCGTGGTGGCAGACGCCTGTAATCCCAGCTACTCAGGAGGCTGAGGCAGGAGAATGGCTTGAACCCAGGAGGTAGAGGTTACAGTGAGCCAACATTGTGCCACTGCACTCCAGCCCGGGCGACAACAGTGAAACTCCAAAAAAAAAAAAAAGAAAAAAAAAAGGCACAAACTCTGGAGCAGGTTCCCAAGATTCAATTCCAGGGCCACGATTTGCAAACTGTGTGCCTTCAGCCTCATTGCTCTGTCCCAACCCTAGGTACTCACCTGAGTCAGGAGCAGTGCCAGGTGGCCTCGGGGCACCTCCCCTGCCTCATGAGAGGAACTTCAAAGGAAGCCTGTCAGCAGGCTGGCTGCTCTGACAACACCACAGAGGTTCCCTGTTACTATGGCAACACAGGTACAACCTCCCACACCAGCACCATCCTGGTCCCCTGGATTCTGAAGCGGAAGGACAGCCATCTCCTCCAGCTGGTGGAGGCTGCTTCCCATCCTCCTCCTGGAGAGTCCAACTCCCAAAGCAGATGGCAGAGGAGACCTTTAGATGGGGCAATCATATGTCCCAGCTGGCCTTATAACAGCTGTCCCAGGGAACTATTAATAGATCTACCTTTACACACATCTGTACTTTCAGCTCTAAAACACCCTGGTTTGGATGACAGATTCTATGGTGAAGCTACTTTTATAGTTCAACCCACTTGTCTCATGGATGAGACAGTCAGTCTGTAAAGGGTTTGCTGGGGCCAGCACCAGCCTAAGTGGAGAGTAAGCGTCTAGACTCCCAGGCCAGCACTTAAAGCCTGGCTCTCACCCAGCCATCCCCTGTCTCCATGCTGGGTGAACACCAAATCCCAAGGCCCTCATCTGCCTTTGTCCCAGCTACTGTCCAGTGCTTCAGAGATGGCTATTTCATTCTCATGGTGTCACAAGAAATAGCCTTGACACACAGGATCACACTGGCCAACGTCCCCACCAGCTGCTCCCCAACACAGGACACAGATGTTTTCATGGTCTTCCAGTTCCCTCTCACCCACTGTGGAACCACAGTGCAGGTAGGGCTCGGGACCACAGGCTGGGGCCTGGTCCCCCAAGAAGTCCTCACCCAGCTGTCTCTTCCCACAGGTGGCTGGCAACCAGCTCGTCTATGAGAACCGGCTGGTGGCCAGCATTCACATCTGGAAGGGGCCACAGGGTTCCATCACGTGGGACAACACCTTCCAGTGAGGGCAGCCCTCCTCCAACAGGCGTGGCTGGGGGCTGGGGTGTCGGGGCACAGGAGAGCTCAGAACAGTTTTTGGAGCCAGCTGGGTCCAACCCGGGTTCTGCTGTTACCTGGTTATGTGACCTTAGGCAACGGGCCCACCTCTTTCCAGCCTCCCCTGCATGGCAGGGGAAATGTCCCTTTCTCAGGGCAGACATGTTAAGTGGGGACCTTCCACGCCTGGTCTGCAGGGCTCAGCTAAAAGCCCATGGCCAGTCCTGAGAGCACTGGAGTTCTGAGACAGCCCTGTCTTGGTCTGTCTAAGAACTAAGCTCAGAGCAACTGAAAGCGTCCCCTTCCAGGTCCCAGGAAGAGGCTGAGGTTATGGCTGTTGCCCCTCCTAATGTCAGGTTAAGAAGCCACAGATGAAGCTGAAGATACATCGGGCTGAAGCTGTCTGAGGATGTGGTGGGAGAGAACTGGGCGGGGGAGGAACCCCTTATTGTTAGGGGCCTCCTGGACCTGCTGAGTCAAGAGGCAAAAACCAAGCCAGGTGCCCAGGATGCCAGTGGGGGTGACCCGAGGGAATCTGTCTGTCACACCTGGCTCTGCACCTGTGAGGGCAGGTGCAAAGCACCTAACGTCAGCCAGTTCACCCTGTGGGACACCACCAGTGCATTAGCCATGACTTGGGGAAACGCTGTGCCTGACGCTGCGTGGATGCCCAGGCATCTCCTTCGCCCTTCCCTCCCTGCCGTGAGGGTTGGGGAGCAGGGGCTGCATCACAGTTCAAATGTATTTGGCTTTAAAGCTCTAAGTACCATGGAGGTGGTAGCTCATGCCTGTGATCCCAGTGCTTTGGGAGGCCTAGGTGGGAAAATTGCCAGAAGTTCAAGACCAGACTGGGCAACACAGTGAGATCCTATCTCTATTTTTTTTTTTTTTTAATGTTTAATTCAAAAAAAATTCCTAAGTTCTTATGGCCAAGCGGTGGGTGACAAGTCTGGGTCATGCCCTAGACTCTCTGGTGTAAGAGCTGTAGGAGTCAGCCAGAGGTCAACACAGCGACTAGGGATTCCTGGAGGGAGGCAGAGGTCAGGGGAAAACAGCTGTAGCCGGCAGGACTAGGCCAGAGGGCTCCTCTGCAACAAGGCCTCTGGAACACGGGCAAGCCACTTATACCTACTTAGCATCTCCTTGGTGCCAGGCCTCTGGGGTACTGGGAGGGTGTGGGCCCCAGCAGAGTGTGGAAGAGCGGCCACCAGGCCCTTAGCTAGTGAGGAAGATGCTAGACACTGTGGCCCTTAGGCTGTGGCAGACCAGCTGCAACTACAAGGACAATGAAGATGATGTTATCTTCGATCTCATTGTCTCAGAGCCCTCCGAGGGAGGCAGTCATGGCCATTTTACAAATAAGGACACTGAGTTTTAGGTTAAAAAGACTTGCTTGTGGTCCCAAAGCCTGTAAATGCTAAGACTCAAACTCAGGTCTGTCGGGAGGTAGAGTGCCAAGGCCCACCTGCAGCCTCAACTGTCAGGCTCCAGGAGTCTCGAATGGCATGGCAGACAGCTGTGGGTAGCCAGGGCAGACCCGACAAGGTGCCAGCCCCCCAGGGACCCATCTCCATCCTGCCGTATTCTCCCACCAGGCGCAGGGCCTGGCATAACAGGCTTGAACCATCCCAGGGAGACAGGATGGGGCAGGGTGAGCTTCCTGAGCCTGCCTGGGAAACGCTGAGTGCTGCTTACGTAGCATCCGTCTGCCTTGCTGGACAGTACCATCTGTTGCATCCAGAGTTGATACCTAGTTTCTAACATGAACAGGATGCTCTGATTCTGTGTCTTCTCCCCCACCCTAGTGCACTTCAGGCTTCATGTGCGCTGTCTTCAACTCCAGTGACTTCCTGCCCGTTCAGGCATCCATCTGCCCACCCCCGTTGCCTGCCCCTGTGACCCAGCCTGGACCCCTGCAGCTTGAACTGTGGATTGCCAAGGGAATGCTATGCTATCCCTGCACTCTTCAGGCCCTGCTTCTCTGACACACAGCCCACCCTGGCTCATGAGTTGCTCTCCCTGCAGATGAGACCTTCAGCTCCTACTGCGGGGAGGATGACTGTCCCATTGTGAGGCT
This sequence comes from Cebus imitator, assembly GCF_001604975.1. Lineage (NCBI taxonomy): Eukaryota > Metazoa > Chordata > Mammalia > Primates > Cebidae > Cebus > Cebus imitator. Next base: position 120,318 of record NW_016107384.1, read on the forward strand.
GCTCCGAGAACCAGTCCATGTGGAGGTCCGGCTTCTGCAGAGGACAGACCCCAAGCTGGTCCCGCTGCTGCACCAGTGCTGGGGTGCTCCCAGTGCCGACCCCTTCCAGCAGCCCCAGTGGCCCATCCTGTCAGACGGGTTAGTACCCCCAGGCTCCCCTCACCTGCTCTGCCTCCTATAAACAGCCCCTCTGACTTCTCTTCTTCTCAGATGCCCTTTCGAGGGTGACAGCTACAGAACCCAAATGGTAGCCTTGGACAGGACCACACCTTTCCAGTCTCACTACCAGTGATTCACTGTTGCCACCTTTGCGCTGCTGGACTCAGGCTCCCAGAGAGCCCTCTGAGCACTGGTAAGAAGACCCGGCTGCCGCATGCTGGCCCCATGTTAGGTGGGGAGGAGCTGGTCACCAAACCCCTCTGGCACCTTGTGAGCTTATGTGGACAAAGTTCTGGGGATGGGGCTTGACTTCTACCAGGTGTCATGGAAAGCAGCTGGCTTTGCATCAGCAACAGGTAACCCGTAAGTGCCACCAGGAGGAAGGAAAATGCTGCCTGCGCTGCAATCAGCCCAAAATCTGAACTCTGGTCGTGGCGTTCTAGGGTAGCCTCACCTCACTTCTGATTCCGGAAATGATAATGTCTTACACGTAATTCTGCTTTGAATTTTCTTTAACTCAGCAACTTCTCCAGAAGGTAGAAGTAGATAAACTTAAGGTATATTTAGGTTTTCTATGTAATACACAGATGGCCCCAGAGGCAACAGACGCCCTGTAACTCCTGTCCTGTTGAACAATGTATCTTTCACATTGCATACACAAATCTCTGGATGCTTAAATCACTGTCTGTTATTACGTCATATGCAGACTGATTTCACTCCTAAGCACTGATTAGTTAGGGTGGCTTCGTTCTCATCTCTGCTGAGTGCTGCCTCCTGATCCAAGAGATGCTGACCTGCCTGGATGAGGGGCACCCATGGGTGAGGCCTCCTGGGTGCTGGGTCGGGTCAGCTCCTCCTGCTTCTGCTCCCATAGGGCACTGCCCCTGCCCTGGTGTATCTGGAAGCAGTGGTAATCCACCCTGCCCTCTGCCCCCAGTCACTGGTCTCCAGGGGTCACAAAGGGAGGGCAAACATCTATTCTCCTGCTGCCTGGTCAAGCCCCACCCTCTTGGAACTTGCTGTCTCCCTCAGTAGGGCAGGTGGAAGGGAGCAATCTAGCCCGCCCAGGGGCTGCGCAGCCAGAGGCAGCATTGGTGGAGCAAGCCCGCCAAGGGCTGGGGTTCTCAAAGTGTGGTGGCCCCACCTGCAGGGCACACCACTGCAGACTTGGACCTTGGAGAGGAAGGAAGGTGTGGATTTCGAATTGGGAAGGAACACATTCAGCTCCGCACTCCCTCAGCATGAGCGGCAGTCATGGTCTTGGTCTGCGTGCTCAGATTTCCCCCTGCCTGGCCAGCAGCCAGGGGCCCAGCTAGGGAATCCCATGTCCCTGCCTCTGTGCTTCCTGCCCAGTGGCGCGGAGCCAGCCGCTCTGATGTTCTTCTCCTTCCACCATGTGTACTTCTTGTGCAGCACCTCTGCCTGCCACACCTCAGGGCTGAAGACTTGCTCCACCGCGTGCCGCCCTGGGACAGCAAGTGAGTCTGGGGTGTGAGTGGATTTGTTCTTTCATTCATCTTCAGGCCTATGTTAGGCTTTGAGGTCACAGGGGCCGGAGACCTGCCCAAGACTTCATTCTTCCCCTGGGCAGGACAGCGACGATCCTCAGGTCACCGTAATGACACTGCCAGGCCCCAGGACATGGTGAGCTCTCCGGGGGCAGTGGGCTTTGAGGATTCTATGGGCAGGAGCCCACAGGTATGAGGGCTTCTGGGTAGGGCCCACAGGTATGAGGGCTTCTGGGTGGGCCCCTCAGGCCTTACCAGCTCCCACACCCCCAAGACTATGCTGACAAAATGGGATGCTCCAGCCATAGCTGAGGGCAAGAGATGGTGTAACTGCAATCAGTGGGGAACTAAGTGAAGACACAGTCCACCTTATCTGCAGAAAGGCAGCTTCAGCTCTGCCCAGTGTGATACAAAGGTCTGGGGTGGAGGAGAGTGTTGGAGGGGCCTCACCCAGCCCTACCTTTCCCTTCTCTCTGACATTCCAATGGGAACTCCAGCCTGAGGCCTCTCCTTTGGGTGGTCCTTTCGCTGCCAGTGGTTTCCCTGGTCCTTGGGTTTGGTGTCTTTGTGGGCCTGAGCCAGAAGCTCTGGGAAAGCAGCAGTGAACGGGCTCAATAAACAATCCTTTCAAACCTACTGAAAGCAGTTGTGGAGAAGTTATTCGTGACAACTAGAACAGAACTACTTCTCATGTGAGAAACTTCCTCCAAGTCCACTCGGTCCTTCCAGAACTGTGATGTCAATTACAAATACTTCATATATGCCACACCCTGCACAGAGGCCAACGTCCCCCAAGGCTCAACTCAGGAGACTCAGCCTCTCTGCAAGGAAGGGTGGCATTTCAGGCAGAGCAAATGGGACAAAGATACTGGAGGGTAAGACCTTGGCAGTCAGAACAGCAACAGCTGGGAACTGGGCCCCTGGCAGGAATGAATGGCTTGTGAAGTCTTGTCACCTCCCCACAGACACAGGAGTTCTGACGAGGGCACCCTCAAAGCACCCTGAGCAGTTGTGCAGGGCGGACAAGCTGAGCTCTAAGGCTGAGTTGAAGGGGCACTTTGCAGACCCCCTGAGCTGCCAGCCGACAGCGAAAGGCTGCACTTATCACCAGCCTCCTATTCCCTCCCCTGGCCTCCCAAGACTAGTCCATGCAGGAAGGGTTGGCCCCCAAGGAATGGGAGACTGCTGGTCCTGACCTGCCTGCCACTGTGGGCATGGCCACCAGACAAGTCCGTGCCGGCGCTGGCTATGCCGCTGAGCCCAGTTTTCCCATATGTGGCATGGGCCTTCATCTCTGACTTGGCAGCAAAGCCCCTTCCAGATAGACATGTGGATCCTCTGGTGGAGGGATGGGCAAGGCGCTAGGGTTCAGCCTCCAGGGGACAGGGAGAACTATCTGGTAGGGAGGGCTGAGCTTGCTTTCAGACACCTTTCTGGGCCTCAGGGCATGAGCTTAGAGAGCTGTTAGAAGGGGAGCAAAGGTGCTCCAGTCAGGCCCGTGGCCTCGATACGGCGTGCACGCCCCTACTCACCTGGCTCTGGGCTACTCAGCCTTTCCTGTCTTCAGAATACTGGCCAAGCATGTGGACTCCAGAGCTGGCTTCTTAGTAGCTGTGTGATATTCAGTGAGTTACTGAACTTCCCCGGGCCTCAGATTTCTCGTCTGTAAAATGAGGTGAAAGTCTATTCCCATAGACGCATTGGATAAAATGAGTTAACAGATAAGAATGCTTAGAATAGTACATAACAGCTGACAGTAACTGGGTGCTGTTAACTACTAACTAGAACTTCATTTCCTCTTGCCCAGGCCCAAGGCTTACCTCGCTTTTGTTGTCAATGTTTGGTTTGGTTTTGTATGCACAAGTTTATGTGCCAATGCGAAGAGGGGCTCGAGGGAACTGCTATCTTTGGCTTTTCTAGCTAGAGGGAGAACATGAGAGGGTAAAGCCCGAACACCTGCCATGGAACTAAGTGGCTTCCCCTCTCTGGGCCTGTCTTCCTATCTACGGCCAGCCACGGCCAGTCTTGCCCTGCCCAGCTTTCTGGCTTGTACAGGGGGACATAGGATATATTCTGCAGCGTCAGCGTGACATATGTAAGGATTCTTAGCTTGGCTGGTTGGAGGAGCCAGGCTGACTTGCTCTTAGTGGCCTGGGTTCTGGTTCCTTCCAGCATCACTTCTTCTTCCTTCCCCTCCCTCCACCATACAAACTCATGTAAGGATTTCAAATTTCCAGAGGTACCAATTGAAATAACACTGTGTAACTTAATTTTCTCTTTTACAAAAGGGTAGGTGTCTTGTGTCAGTTCCTATCATTTCAAATAGATGTCTTCTCTAAACTGTGGTTGAACTATGACATTTGATCTGTTGATGGAGACCATGTGGGTTAAGGACGACAAGCGTTGAACACAAGTACGTAGTTCTTTGTATATTTTCTCAAAAGACAGTCTTAGCACTGCTGGGTCAAGACCACACCTCTTGTGATTGTGGGGCTCTAGGACTGTCCAAATGTCTCCCCACGCAGCCCCACAGTGCAGCCTTGCCACCACAGGCCAGTAACACGCTAAATCTTTACCTATCTGAGCAGCGTAAGGCAAACGGCATGACTGTTTTGAAGGGGCTCTCTTTGATTAGAAGCCAAGCATCTTTCTAGCCACTTGTATTGCATGAGTTACCCTTCATGTGTTTTATCTATTCTCCACTCTCTCATCTGTAAAAAGCTTTCACATAGCAAGGGGTCAGCGTCTTTTTACAAATTTGCCATCTAATTGGCCATTGGCTTTTCTCTGCGGGGTTCTTTCATCTTTGAAAGGATTATGTAACAATGAATTTTTCCCTCATTTGTAACTTTGAGTATGGCAAAGACTTTCCCCTATGCTATATAATCATCCAAGTGTCCATGTGCTTTACTGTGATACTCCAGGAACAAGACAATTGTTGCTCTCCTCCTTCCTAGTGTATATAGGTGCATGATTTTGGCAACTGATAAACTGTGCATCTGTGCTGTCAACAATTCTATGTCAAAGGAGTCTGTTTACTGAAACAAATGAACAAACTAAATGAACAATGAAGTTCATTGCAGCACTAGGTTTCTCTCTTAGATTGCGAGGGGAAAGCAATCTAAGCTCTGGCTTTCCTAGGTGACTATCTAGTCTATATTTTGCCCAATGTAAAGCTTTTTTCCTCCCTTTTTCCACCTCCTGATGTGAGCAGGCCCCTGCTGGGACTTGAGAACAATTCATCAGACCTGATGGGGACCACAGCCACTTTTGCTGACCTGTGGCAGGAAGCAGAGCTGCTCGTGGCCATCAGGTTTTCTCTCTTCCTGCCCTTCTGGGGAGGTGACGGGCAGAAGCTGTGGCTCTATATAAGAGCTAAGGGGGCCGGGCACAGTGGCTCAAGCCTGTAATCCCAGCACTTTGGAAGGCCGAGGCGGGTGGGTCACGAGGTCAAGAGATCGAGACCATCCTTGTCAACACGGTGAAACCCCATCTCTACTAAAAATACAAAAAATTAGCTGGGCATGGTGACGTGTGCCTGTAATCCCAGCTACTCAGGAGGCTGAGGCAGGAGAATTGCCTGAACCCAGGAGGCGGAGGTTGCGGTGAGCCAAGATCGCACCATTGCACTCCAGCCTGGGTAACAAGAGCGAAACTCTGTCCCCCCCCCAAAAAAAAAAAAAAAAAGAGCTAAGGGAATCCCCTGCCTTTCCATTCTCCAGGTCCCCACCAGCTCCCATATACTTACATTGTACATTGAGAAAATTCACTTCATGGTGTTTGGTTTTTAATAAAGGGGACAGCATACTTCACTGCCTGTTCAGCTTAAGTAGAATTCAACTCCTTGTCTGGACACTTATGTGAGAGCATTTCATGGAAAACTACCACTTCTTTTCCAGCTAGGATAAAGGAACACTAGATGTTCTAATTAACCTGAAGTAAACAACTAAACTGCCAGATTATAAATATTTAAAAATATGCTTAGATTACTGTTGAACTAACATGGGCAGCAGGGGAGTCAGGGGGAGGCATGCAAATAGGCCAAAAATAAAAATAAAAAGCAAAAACTCTGGGAAGTTAAACTCAGCTTCTATTCTGGGAAGTTCTACAGAACCCTGGAGAGCTTGACCTTCTGCTTTGACGAGATTAAGCCCAGAGCCCGCAAAGGTGACAAGTCCAGATGCAGGCCTCCTTTAAACTCGAGCTCCAGAGGGCCCAGTCCTCAGTGTAAGAGTGAAGGAGAAATGAGCCCCTGGCACAGAGCCGGCAGCAAGGAATCCTGCCTGTTTTTATCTTGGGCTGGATGTACTGGAAAAAAACAAATCACCCTGAGAATGAAGTGTAATTCCCTCTTCTCTAGTGTGTGCCGTAAAATCCTCAGACCGGAGGGGAGAGGAGAAAGGTGAACCCCTCGGGTTCAATCTGGGAAAAAACCTCAAGGGCTGAATTTAATTTAAAGTGATCCCAGGTGGGGTGATAATTAAAGTGATTCCCAGGCTTCAGGAAGAAACAAATGCAGGTCCTGTCTGAAAGAATGTGATTTCACCAAAGCCTCAGAGAATTCTGACAGATAAAGGTACAAATAAGATGAGCACCTCGAGATAAGAAATCACAAGATACAATAAAAATAGTGAAGAGTCAGGGCACAAAGTGAGAAGATAACTGCAATACATTCTTGACAAAGGATTACCATCCAGGAAACATCTATGTTTAAAACTGCTGCAAATCAACAAGAAAAAGATAACACGAATAGAAAAACAGGCAAAGGGCACTAACAGGCATTTCACAAGAGGAAAAACTCAAATGGTCTGCAAGTGGCCAAAAAGATGCTCAACCTCAACAGTAATCATGAATGTGAAAATTAAACTTCAAGGTACTATTATATACCCAGCAGGCTGGCAAAAATTAAAGAGCCAGAAAATGCTAAGCATTGGTGAGGGTATGAAGACAGGAGCGTTCCACCAATGTTAATCAGAATATAAACTAGTATACCTACGTTGGAAAAGTGCCATTCCCTAATATACGTCCTCTCCTAAATATCCAAGAAAAACCCTTGCACCAGAATGTCCACGGGAACACACTAATAGCAAAAGAAAACTAGAAAGAACCCACACATGTCCATCATGAACACTAGAACCTATAAACACATTGTGGTATATTCCTACAATCAAATTCTACGATGAATGAGAGATAAGAGTTAACCTGTTTATCCCTTGCAGGCTGGCCTCCCAGGAAAGGAGTTGGCCCCCTACAAGGTTCCATGGAATCCAGCCATTGCTAAGTGCCTAAGACACTGATCAATTACAAGGTTTGGACACCAGCCCTTTAATCATGTCAGAGGAAGGGCTGATGCTTCTACAGCCATGAACACAATGCAGTTAAATCTAGCTGCTGGCTGACCACATCAAATAATTGCAGCAGCAAAACTAAAACTTAGACCCTAGCATCCTGATCACAGTGGGAGGAGGAGCTGTGCTTCCTAATCATGCAGCTTAAAAGCCCCATAGCCCAATGCCAGGATCCCTCTCCCAGAGTGCAACGTCCTAGAATGAATGGCCACGCAGGACTGGCACATCCGCAGCTATTCCTGCCTTCAATAAATGCTGTCACAGCACCTGGTGTGAGTTCTGTTTGGTCATTTTCCTTTGTTTTCCCAAGAGTGAATGAACTGGGGCTACGCGTGTAAATACAGGTAAATGTCAAGCACGATGCTGAGATGAAATCAGAGAAACTAGGTTGAATGACTTCATCTATATAAAGTTCAAAAATCAGTTCCCAAAGCCCCAGTGTAGTATTAAAATTGTACAGAAAAACAAAGGAATACTCAACACCAATTTCAGGGTAGTGGTTTTCTCCGCAAGGGTAGGGAGGGATGCATTCATTGAAGAACACACCGATGGCCCCTAATGCTTGCTTCAGCTGGCTGGTGGACACAAAGATGTTTATTATTCTTTAAACCATACAGGTACATTTGAGACACTTTGGGGTGAGTACTTCAGAAAACCTTTAACTTCCTGGCCTGCCTTTCTTCAATCTGCTGGGCCTGTCTCCAACCACAGCGCTGCTCCTACTTCCCCAGATGCCTGTTCCCTCAAACCTGACTTCTCACCCCTCCTTACACCCCTCGCCCACACAGTGGGGCTGCCAGCACCTCTGCTCACACCTGCCACCCCTACTCTGCTCCTCTGTCCTATGTCCACCGAGGGAACTTCCACTTCAGAATCCCTAAACAGTTGCACACCCCGACCTCTGCGCTGGCACCTCTATCAGAACTCTAGCGCCATATTTGTACTGCTCTGTTTACTCCTGCCTTCGTGCCTGGATTATGTTCCAGCCGCTTTGTGTCAACAGCCTTAGGTTTACTAAGCAGCAGAAGGCAGTCAGACCAAGCATTTATATGATAGGTGTCAAGGACCACCATGACCCTGGCTACGTGTCAATACAGTTAAATCTCAAGGACAATGCCAGTGCAGAGCAGGGAAAATACATGGCACTCAACACTTACAGAGTGCCTCATCCCTACATGTTATCAGTTCACTTAATTTTCAGGAGCCCTACAAAGTAGGCACCAGGAACTTACTTTTCAGAAGCAGCAGCTGAGACATAAAGACACGCAACACAGAAAGGTGTACAGCTGGAGTTCAAACCTGGGCTGCTGGCTCGAGCCTGCATTTAACCATGACACTACCTCCTGGAAAGCTGTGCAGTGGGTCATCAGCTGCCCATGCCTGTCTTAGCTGATAAGGGTAACCAGCTTGGTCTCCGAAGCCAAATGGCTTAAAAGCCCTAGCTGCACTATTTATTGGGTGGCCCAAAGCTAAGGCACTTCTCTGAGCTTGTCTTCTCATCTGTAGAATGGGGACACCACCACCTGTCTGGCAGGGTCGTTCTGTGGTACTCCAATATAAGGATCTCCAGCTCCATCACCGCACCAGCATTACTGGGGAGACTGGTGTGACTACACTGCCCCCAGCTGGCCTCCTTGATTAGTGCTCCAAGTTCAGGCCCAATAAAGATGCTTCCTCACCTTCAGCAGTGGAGGGCTAAGCCGGGTTTAATCACCAAAGGCTCAAGTGCACAAAGGATGCAGTAAGCATCGATTACACCACCGAACAATTTCCCTTCGGACACCTGGGACTACTGACTACAAAACTCATTGGCTAGACAATATGGGTGAGTCCTTTAGAATCTTTTCTAAATTCTAAATCTTTTCTAAATTCACCCCCTCAACCAAGATCTACTTCTAAAAGGTTCACTACAAGGCAGCTGAGCCAACATCTGGTGAGCTGTGGCAGGGGGTGGCAGCTCTTCATTCATTTTGGCTGATACAACTAACATTCTGTCAAGCCCTCTGTGTTCACTTATCAAGGAAGGAGACAAACGTTGCCTGGGCTTTGGACTGAGCCCCAAGGTTCTAACTCTCAATCTACCACTCAGCAGCAGTGTGACATGAGCTGAAGAGGTGAACGGCAGCAATGGATGCATGGTCCTGTCCTTGAGATTAAAATCTAGTTAAGACAAATGCACAAACACCTTCAAGGTAACACACAGCTATGCTACAGGCATGAATCATGGGCTCCAAGAAGGCTCACTCACCTGGCAGGGCAGCAATGCGCTCCAGAGGCTTCCTGAAGGATTTGGCCTGTCTCTGGGGAGGGCAGACTCCAGACAGAGGAAACAGTAGAGTAGTAATAGTCGCAGCAGCGAGTTTAAAAACATAGAGCATTTATGATGTGCAGTCCCTATTCTAAGCGCTTGCCACGTTCGCTTAATCCTTACTATATCTCTAGTAAGCACACTATCCCCATCTGGATGAAGAAACTCAAACAGAAAAAAGTTAAATTATCTGTCCAAGGTCTCGCAGCTACCAAGTGCCAGAACTGGGAGCCAAAACCCGAGTCCAGCTCCAGGACTATGCTCCCATCTGCTGCTTTGTTCTGCAAAGGAAGAGAGGTATCAAGTCCCACGTGGTATATACAGGGACAAACAATCTGCTCAGAATTGCCGGACAGCAAAAGGCAAGGCTGTTTTAAGAATTAAATGAGCAAATGTAGGTAGAGGGCCTGCCACTCTTCTGCTAATGCGACTGCACAGATGGAAGGCCAGAGATGCACTGTGGAGCCTCAGGACCCAGACATTAGGCTCCTGGATGCCAGGACAGCACCAAGTGCCAATTCTAGGGCAATGGTTTGGAACTGGTGAGGGACACAGATTAGTCCACAAACTAGAGCTCCCTTTCTCTAGAAAAATGTGCATATGCATAGATGTGCCCCATGCGTCACAGAATTTTAGGATGACTATTGCATCCCCCCAACCCACGGATCCCCCAAGGACCTTTGTCCTTCAGTATCTCCTGCTTACTTTTCCTGGAAAGGAAGGCAGATCTGAAATATGCACATTAATACCTAACACCAGAAACTGTTTGAGGCTTTAGTGCTGTACTAGCCCTGAGGTCCAACTTAGCCCTAGCACGTCCCCTAGCCATGCCCTTAACCCTCTCCCACTCATGTGACCCACTCCACCACCTGCAAACCATAGCTGTTGTTAGCCCACCTTTTACTAGGCAGTTGTCCTAACTTTTTAAGTATGCCTGCCTTGGGAGAAATGTATGATTGGTCTTTTCTTAATAATACATGCTTGTGTAAGTTAAATGGTTTCCATTCAACTTGTATAAGCTAAGTGGTTTCTTTACTGCAGGGTTTTTCAGCTTTCCCTATCTAGTAGGCATCCTGACCCTCCCAGGCAGATTCGGCATGCCCAAGCTTCCCTGACAACAGAACCCTGCCCCAGCAAACATGCCTGGAGGTCTCCTGTTGCAGCCACAATATGCACTACCATACTTTGCCCCCAAAGCTTCCCTCCTGGTAACATCCCATTTCTCAGCTCACCTTCTCAGCACTGTTTTGTCTATAATCAGACTCCCACACTTCATCACCTCATATCCTCTCACCCCACTCCAGGCAGGTGGCCAGCCCCGACCTTCCACTGGGATGGCCCTTGTCAGGGGACTGTCAATCACCCGGACTGCCAGCCATGGTCCCCCACCCTTAGCCACTACGACCTGCTGCCTGCTCCTCCATACGGCTTGTTCAGTCCAGCCCTGGCACCTGCTAGGGTGGATGGCAACACGCCTCCCCTTTCAGGTCCTTGTCATTCCAGCTTCATTGTCACCACCTCAGAGGCCTTTCCTGACCTACAATCTAAAGGAGCCACATGACCCTACAGCAATTCCCTATAAGGCACATTGATTATCAGATCTTTGTCCCCAAACCCATCCAATCTCAACTTTTCAATCACCACAGTCGATAAAATCTCCTTTTTGACTTATGCCAGCTGAGAACAGGCTTTCTAGCACCTACAGCTAAAGAGCCCTGATGGAGATGCTCAGGCCGCCTCACCAGCAAGATCCAGCCTATCTTTCCTGCAGGGCTCCCTCACCTTCCAGGCTTGTGTAAGAAACCAAGTCCACAAGGCAAGTGGCAGCACCACTGACTTGAGGCCCTTGAAACACAAGGTCAAGAACTGCAGGAACATGGCAGATTTCATCTGCAGATTTGTTTTTATTTCCGCTGTGAAAGGAAAGGAAGATGAGCTTCCCTTGAGCCAATGTCCCACTGTGTGCTCCCTCCCCTTGACCTTCCCGGCCCAGGGCGCTCCTGGTGCAGATAGACACAGGGAGGTGGTTATGTTTATTTTTTTTAATGAAACTAGATCACTGCTTACAAAACCCTGCATAAGCCCTCCTGCCCTCCCCTTCACAGTTCCCTTGGCTCAGCCTCTCCTGTCTCACAGGAACTGCAACAAAATGGGTGTGGAACAGCCACCACCAAGGCCATTGAACGACAGGAAGGGAGAGGCCCTAGGCACCGACCCTAGGCCTTTAGAGAGTGATAGTTCTTCCTTCCACGTCCATTTCCATGGGGCCTGGAGGTGCATGGATGATGGTGGTCCATGCCACCATGGTTCTCAGGCCACCACTCAGACCAGAGTGAAATGATGTGAATGTCCCACCCCACTGAGCGCCCTCCCCCCATAGATTTCCCACCCCCAAACCCTAATTCTACCCCTCTACTGAGATGAGGCCCAGCTTCCATCAGAAGGGCCAGGGCCTACAGGCTGTAGAACTTGAGGCTTCTGTCCATGCCTGTTGAAGCGATAAACTTGGCATGATGTCCGAAGGCCACCCCTGTGGTCAGGCCGCTATGCTCTGAGGAAAGAAACAAGAGGCAACCGTGAGAAGGCTTTTCCTCCTTTATCCTCCTTTAGGCTGAACACAGATCCCCGATAACATGCTCCCTTACAACCAGGCCTTCCCTACTTAGCATTTATCACACTGCAAGCTCCTGTTTGCTTTCCCTAGTCTGACCTGCACACTACCCCAGTGCCTCCTTCAGTGCCTGGCACTTTTCACTGGTGGGATGAATTAATAAAGCAATGCCAGCCCCGTTCTCACCTGAGCTTTCTGGGTAACTGCAATTCAGCTCGGTTTAGCTGAAAATCTCAGCGCTCGGCTTGTTTATCCCTAGTGCTCACTTCCTGCTCGCAAGGGGAACAGTTCATGGGCACGTTCTAGTTCATAGGGTTCCAACTCCAGGGCACTCAGGCCCCTAACACAGAGCAGGACCAGATAAGGGACAGATGAGGCTAGGCTCATGGGATTGGGAAATTCATGAACATCTAGCCAAATTCCTTCTAGATTTAGGATCCCATCTGGAGTCCAAACTCCCCATTAAAAAGCTCACACTGTATTTTCGGCTACGTAACTCAGCTCCAAATCAAAACACCAGGTACGGTACAGGTGAAAACCAGTGAGCCATACAGTTAGAATGGACACCTTTGTTACACAAACACACTGAGCAGGGCTCAGGAGAATCCGAGGCAATAAGAAGTATCTTGTATCCTGCTCACAACCTGCTAATGAGGACAAGAATTTCATCAACAGAGACAGCAGTAGCTCCCATTCACACAGCATCTGAAGTGAGCACCGGGCACCCTGTTACCAGCATATTAGCATGCCACCTCCACAACACCAGCTGTCACACTCTGCAAAGCCGTGCCAATATTCCCATTTGCTAGATGAAGGAGTAAAGCTCTGAAACGGAGAGTCACGTAGCCACAGTCACGTAACTGTTAGGTTAGAAACCGTTACCCATTCTCTCAGCAGCTCATACTTTTCTTCTCTTGCACTTTCAATTGCAATTAAATGTATGTGTGTGAAATCAATCTACATTTGCCTCCCTAACCTGACCATAAATTTCATAAGTGTCCAGATCAGGTCTGTCTTATTCACTGCTCTAAGACACAATGCTGAGTAAGAACTGCAAATCCTGACTATGTGCCAGGCACTGTTCTAACCTACATATTCACAGACAGTCCCCGATTTACCATGCTTTGACTTGCAAAATTTTCAGGCTACGATGGATTTATCAGGATGTGGCCAAGCGTATGTCAGCAAGCACCTGTATGTATTTTCATCTAAACTTCAACAACCCCACTGAGTCTGTACTGTTATCATTCCCACTTTTCTGAGGCTCCAGAGACGTTAAGTAACGTTGGATCTCAGAAAACAATACCCCAAAGTACGGTGGTTTGGCATGCTGAGGACTTTGAACCAAGGTCTCTCGCCCTCTTTCTCTTATCGAAGGGCAGATCATCTGAAAGGAACATCATGAAGCCCCTCCCTGGGAATCTCAACCAGGGGAAATGAACTGGCATCACAAGAGAGAAGATGCCAGACACTGTGCCAGCCAGTCTTTGTCACAGGCTATCGTGTATTATTTATCTAAGGTCTGCTCTGAGACAACTTTTATTACCTGAGAGACTTGGAGTGCATTACCCCTCACACCCCCACAGAAACTGTGTCGACAGCACCCCCAGGAGCCCCAGGCCCCTACTCCCTTCTGCAGCTCACGATGCTACAGGGTCGTGTCACATGACATGTCAGCGACGGACCGCACAAACGATTGTCCCATAAGATTACAGTGGAGCTGAAAGATTCACTCCACTGGCCAAATTCCTTCTAGATTTAGGATCACACCTAGAGTCAACCAACTCCCCCTCCACCGAGTGATGTTATAACCACCATCATGTCACAGTGCAATGCATTACTCACGTTTGTGGGGATACAGGTATAAACAAATCTACACTGCCAGTTGTACAGAAGTATAACACAGCCGGGGGCGGTGGCTCACACCTGTAATCCCAGCACTTTGGGAGGCTGAGGCGGGTGGATCACGAGGTCAGGAGTTCGAGACCAGCCTGGCCAACATAGCGAAACCCCATCTCTACTAAAAATACATAAAAAAAAAAAAAATTAGCCAAACTTGGTGGTATGTGCCTGTTGTCCCAGCTACTTGGGAGGCTAAGGCAGGAGAATCGCTTGAACCTGGGAGAGGGAGGCTGCAGTGAGCCGAGACCATGCCATTGCACTCCAGCCTGGGTGAGAGCAAGACTCCGTCTCAAAAAAAAAAAAAAGTGTTACACAATTAGGTACAGTACAGAATACTTAATAATCACAAATAACTACATTACTGGTTATTGTACAGGCATACCTCAGAGATATTGCTGGTTCAGCTCCAGACCACCAATAAAGCAAATATTGCAATAAGGCAAGGCACACAAATTTTTTTGGTTTGTCAGTACATGTAAGCTATGTTAGCCAGGCACACTGCCTCATGCCTCTAATCCCAGCACTTTGGGAGGCCAAGGTGGGTGGATCGCTTGAGTCAGGAGTTCAAAACCAGACTGGCCAACATGGTGAAACCCCGTCTCTACTAAAAAGACAAAAATTAGCCAAGTGTGATGGTGCGTGCCTGTAATCCCAGCTATTTGGGAGGCTGAGGCAGGAGAAAACCCAGGAGGCAGAGGTTGCTGTGAGCCAAGATCGTGTCACTGTACTCCAACCTAAGTGATACAGCAAGACTCCACCTCCAAAAAAAAAAAAAAAAAAAAAACCCCCCCCCAAAAAAAAAAAAAAAAAAAAGTTATGTTTATACTATAGTCTATTAAACGTGTAATAACATTATGTCTGGTAAAACAATGTACATACCTAATCAAAAATACTTTATTACTAAAACATGCTAAGAGCCATCAAAGACTTCACTGAGTTGTAATCTTTTTCCAAGACCCACCAGGGGGGTCTTGCCTTGATGCTGATGGCTACTAACTGACAGGGGTAGTGCTTGCTGAAGGCTGCAGTGGCTGTGGCAATTTCTTAAGACCACAATGAAGTTCGCCACATCATTTGACTCTTCCTTTGACAAAAGAGTTCTCTGATGGCCGTTGTTTGAGAGCATTTTACCTACAGCTGAACTTTCAAAACTGGAATCAATCCTCTCAAACTCTGCACCTGCTTCATCAACTCAGTTTACGTAATATTCTAAACCCTTCTTTATCATTTCAACAATGTCACGGCATCTTCACCAGGAGCAGATTCCGTCAAGAAACCACCTTCTTTCCTCATCCCTAACAGCTCCTCATCCATTATAGCTTGAACACGAGATTGGAGCAATTCAGTCACATCTTTAGACTCCACCTCTTACTCTAGTTCTCTCACCATTTCCTCCATGTCTGCAGTTACCCCCTCCCCTGCGGTCTTCAATCCCTCAAAGTCATCCATGAGGGCTGAAGGCTTGGAATCAATTTCTTCCAAACTCCTCTTAAGGCTGGTAGTTTAACCTCCTTCCATGAGTCACAAACGCTTTTAAGGGCATGTAGAATGGTGAATCCTTAACAGGTTTTCAATGTACTTTGTCAGATCCATCAAAAGAATCACTACCCATGGCAGCTATAGCTTTACGAAATGTATTTCTTAAATAATAAGATTGGAAAGTCAAAATTACTCCTTGATCCGTAAGCTGACGACTGGATGTGATGTTAACAGGCATGAAACATTTCCATCTGAGCTTTAGGGTAATGAGGTGCACTGTCATATTTTGAAAGGAATCTATTTTTCTCAACAGTACCTCTTAATGGTGGGCTTAAAAAACAGTCAGTAAACCATGCTGTGAACAGATGTGTTGTCATCCAGACTCTGCTGTCCCATTCACAGGCAGAGGCAGAGTAGATTTGGCCCTACATTCTTAAGGGTCCTACAATTTTCTGAACACTAAATGAGCTTTGGCTTCAATGGAAAATCACCAGCTGCATTAGTCCTAACAAGGGAGGCACTCTGTCCCTTGCAGCTTTGAAACCAGGCACTGACTTCTACCTGTTTTTAGACGTCACCTTCTTCCAACAGAAGGCTATTTTGTCTACAGTGAAAATCTGTCGTTGAGTGTAGCCGTCATTGATTATCTTAGCTAGGTCTTCCAGATAACTCACTGCAGCTTCCACATCACCATCTGCTGCTTCACCTCGCACTTTTCTGTTATGGAGACGGCTTCTTTCCTTAAACCTCATGAACCAACCTCTGCTGGCTTCAAACTTTTCCTCTGTAGCTTCCTCACCTGTCTCAGCCTTCACAGAATTTAAGAGTTAGGATCTTGCTCTGGATTAGGCTTTGGCCTAAGGTAATGTTGCGGCTGGTCTGGTCTTCTATCCAGACCACTGAAATTATCTCCAGATCAGCAATAAGGATGTTCCACTTTCTTATCATTCGTGTGTTCACTGGAGTAGCACTTTCAATTTCCTTCAATAATTTTCCTTTGCATTCATAATTTGACTAATATTTGGTGTAAGAGGCCTAGTTTTTGGCCTATTTGGCTTTTCACATGCTTCCTCCCTAAGCTTAATCATGTCGTTTAATTTCAAGTAAGAGACATGGGACTCTTTTTTCACTTGTACACTTAGAGGCCATAATATGGTTATTAACTGGCCTAGTTTCAATACTGTTGTGTCTAAGGGAACAGGGAGGTCTGAGAGGGAGAGAGATGGGGGAACAGCTGGTGGGTGGAATGGTCAGAACACATACACCATTTCATTTACCAATGAAATTCAACATCTTATATGGGTACAGTTCATGGTGCCCCCCAAACAATTACAATAGCGACATCAAAGATCATTAATAAATCAGAGATCACCATAATGGATACATATCACGAAAAAGTTTGAAATGCTGTTGTGAATTACCAAAATGTGACACACAGACACAAAGTGAACATACACTGTTGTAAAAATGGAACTGACAGACCCACTTGGGGCAGGGCTGCCAAAAACCTTCCATTCACAAAAAACAAAGGATCCACGAAGCAGAATAAAGCTGAGTGCAAAAAGACAAGGTATACCTATACTGCACTTTTTGGTATTATTTTAAGTATACTCTTTCTACTTATAAAAAGTTAACTGTAAAACAGCACCAGGCAGGCCCTTTCAAGAGGTATCCAGGAAGAAGGCATTATCATCAAAGGAGATGACAGGTCTATGCGTGTTAGTGGCCCCTGGGACCTTCCAGTGGGACAAGATGTGGAGGTGAAGACAGTGATGTTGGTGATATGGCTGTGCCTCCACTCAAAGCTCATCTTGAATTGTAGTGCCCATAATCTTCAAATGTGGGAGGAACCCGGTGAGAAGTAAGGGAATCATGGAGGTGGTTACTCCCATGCTGTTCTCATGATAGTGAGTTCTCACGAGATCTGGTTTTATCAAGGGACTTTACCCCCTTTGCTCAGCATTTGCCTCTCCTGCTGCTGCTTTCCCTTCTACCATAATTGTGAGCTTCCTGAGGCCTCCCCAGTCACTGTGAGTCATTAAACCTCTTTCCCTTATAAATTACCCAGTCTCAGGCAGTTCTTCATAACAGTGTGAGAACGGACTAACACAGCTGGTGATCCTGACCCTCCGTAGGCCTAGGCTAATGTGTGCTTGTGTCTTAGTTTTTAACAGGAAAAGATTAAAAAGTAAAATATAAAAATAAGAATATTAGAAAACAGAAAAAAGGTTATAGAACAAGGATGTAAAGAGAGTCAACATTTTTGTACAGCTGTACAATGTTTGCTTTAAGCTAAATGTTGTTACAAAAGAGTCAATTTTTTAAGTTTATAAAGTATAAAAGTTAGCTAAGGCTAATTTATTACTGAAGAAAAAGCATTTTATAAATTTAGTAGAACCTAAGTGTACTGTGTTTATAAAGTCTACAGCAGTCAGTGTACGGTAAAGTCCTAGGCCTTCACATTCACTCACCACTCACTCACTGAAAGCCACTTCCAGTCCTGCAAGCTCCATTCATGGCAAACACCATATACCAGTGTACCATTTTTTAACAATCTCTCATACCATATTTTTACTGAACCTTTTCTACGTTTAGATCTGTTTCGATATACAAATACTTACCATTGTGTTATAACTGTATTCAGTACATTTAATACACTGTACAGGTTTGTAGCCTAGAAGCAATAATAGACTATACTAAGGTTATAGCACTAGCCTTGGTGTGTAGTGGGCTACACCATCTAGATATGTGTAAGTACACTCTATAATGGTCGCACATGGCGAAATCGCCTAACAAGATATTTCTCAGAACATATCCCCATTATTAAGCAATGTGACTGTATGATCTTCAATCATCTGACCCTCTGCAAGTCTAATGTTTTGTGGGACTCTTGTGCATATACACAGAATTAAAATGGCTTTCCTCCTGTCACTCTAATGTTCATTTATTTCAGATTCAGTTAGCAAACCTTCAGAGGGAGGAGTTTTCTCTTCCTCCAGCAACCTGCCCAATGCCACAAGGCAAGAAAGTGGCAGAGCTAATACTAGCATTTACTGCCATGCAGTCTCAGTCTGCTTCCTTAGCCATAAAGCTCTGCCTTAGGAGATAACCAAAAGCTGCTTAGGTAAATTCATGCAAGCCTTAGAGATTCCTAACCCGGTGAGGCTTCCCTCCAGGCCTGGGCACCTAGAGACCCCAGGAGCCCAAGACCAGCCTCTACCTGTAAAGTGAAGAATCTCCGTCCATTGTTTGCAGATGTAGATCTGGACATCCGTGCCCCCAAGGGCCAGGTAGGTCCCACTCTGGTCAAAGATCAGTGACTTTACCTGTCAGAAAAAGAAAGGTCACACGAGGGGAACAGAAACTATGGGGCAATTGCAGATAAGCAGAAGCAATGAGATTAATTCAATAATCAACAAATAAAGAGACATAGTGGGAAGCTGGGGAGGGAGAGGGGCACACCTCGAAGTTGCTATCCAGCTGCAACGTCTTAAAGTTCTTAAGCTTGCGCAGATCCCAGAGCTTAACAGAGGAGTCATCAGCCGCTGTCGCCAGGTAGTAACCATTCTCAGAGAAGGCGATGCTGGTGATGGGGCCCGAGTGACCAGGAAAGTTGGCCACATTGGTGCGTTCCTACAGTGGCGGTGGGTAGTAAAATATGTCACCCATACATCATGAGAGGAAAAAAAATGGGGCTCAGCAAGGTCCTACCTGAGATGTCCGCCACTGTCCTTCCAGGAAGGACAACCAGCAGGACCCCTCAGACCACACCATCATATCACACATGCATAGCCAGTGTCATTCCACCCTCAGGGCCAGGTGCCACAAGCACCCAATCAGCCCTGTACTGTCACAGATGCTCCCTCTGGCCCAGGGCCTCAGATGGAGACCTACCATGTTCTCCTACCTTCAAGTCCCAGATCTTGATCTGAGAGTCCATAGTTCCCGTTCCAAAGATGAGTCCGTCAGGATGGAACTGTGCACAGGTGAGAGCTGTGGAGGAGGGAAGACGGACCTGTGGTTAGAGCCCACCGGGGAGAGACTAAGAGCAGCAAAGGTAGGTTCCTTGTTTTTCACATTCGTCAATGCACCCAGGACAAAGCCTGGCACTAGACAGGTGCTGGTGGTAAATGTATCTTTAGAACAAATAAGCAAATGACTAAATAAAACGTAAAAATAAATGATAAACAGCAAACAAAAAGCTGAGTGCCTACGAGGCAACTTACAGCAGCCAGAGGTCTCATCTGTCACCTTGGTAAGCACACGCCCTGTCTGGATGTCAGAGAAAGCCCAGTACTGGAAAAAAAAAAAAAAAAAGAAAGAGAGAGACAATGGAGTCAGTGAGAAAGTGGGTCCCAGGCTTTGGTGGCCCTTCAGGAAGGCAGAGCCCCCCGGTTTGGCAAACCCTGGCAAGCCTAGCACCTCCCAGCAAAGGAAACATTCTCCTTTCAGGTTCTGGAGAACCAGCTGGGGTGGGAAGATGTTCCTGCAACCCTGGATGTTCAAGCTTGGGAATCAGCAGGCCTCTTCAGGGCACTGGCTGGGACCGCACCTGATCATCGGAGGAGCTCAGGAGATAGTCACCAGTGGCATGAAGGCTGAGGCCGGTCACAGCACTCTCGTGGGCCCGAACCACCTGTACACAAGACGCATTGGGGACCGACCAAATCCTAATAGTGGCATCAGGGGAGGCAGAAAACACCAGGTCCTAAAAGGAAAACAAATATCAGAAAATAGCAGTCAGAAAAAGGATATAGATCATAACAATCTTATAAAAGGGGACTGGGGATGCCCACAACTACCAACAACTGCTTCTCCTTTCAGCCCTACGCTCCCTGGAACCACCTACCCACCCAGTGGTGCCCAACACAGCCAATGGTAAACACTATTAAACTGGTAACTCATACAGCATCAGGCCTTGTGTAGGAGACCTCGCCATCTAGTGGTAAAAAAGCTAACTAACTGCAATATAGGGCAATTTTCCCACCCCATTCTCAGGACCAAAGGAAACATGTAGCTAGTACCACTGAGGGACTGAATTTTTTATTCTATTTCATTGAAATTTAAATAGCCACATGTACCTAACCGGTACTACACTGCATGGCACAGGTCTGAGCAGTACGGGGACCGTAAGGGGCTGCATGGTCGTATTTCAGCACATCCCACATTTACGGATTTCCACGGTAAGTTAATTTTCCAAAAAACTTGGGGCAGGGAGAGAATTTCGTTGCACTTACCAATTTTTTTGTTTAGTTAAGACATTAAAAGCCATAGGTAAAAATAACGGCCATCTTTTTTAGCAATACAATTTCAGGAGACATAACTATTAACATCCCATAAGCAAGGAAATAGTGCTTTGGATTTGAATAAATTCAGTCACGAAAAATACACCATGCTATTCTTATATTTCTCATTTCCCTAACGTCCAAGGGAGAGCTTGACTGGGAAGCACTAACCAACCACTGTCCTGCAGCCCTAAACCCAAACTGTCTTAGGCTTAAAATTCGAATCCCATAATGTCATTCTTCTGGTCCCATGAGTTACCTTTACTCTGTAAACCAGACGTTCTGTTTACAACCCACACCATTTTCAATAGCCAACATGGTTTTTACCCCTCTTGGAGGATCATGGGAAAGCAGATGTATCTGTCTTCCTCATACCTGTGAGTCAAGACTGTGCTGAGCGTTGTTTTCTGTAGTTTGTATTATGAACACTACAGGATTTTTTCTTTCCCTAATATAAAATATTTAAGTGAATAATATGCTTGTCAAACTACACAGTTCCTTTCTCTCCCTGGTTGAGGCACCACTGCTTTAGAAGGTCTCATGCAGAGTAAAGGGCAATCTCCAGAACTCCAAAGTGAAGCCCCTCCAAGTGTCCAGTCTCAGGAGTCGGAGCTCTTTCTCAGCCTCAGTTCACACAGAGACAGCAGGGGCTGGGGGACAAACAACAGCCAAGGAAAGAACCAAGGGTGGCTAGAAGTCCTTACCTGGGAAGGGTGAAACACCACACTGGTGACCTTCTTGGTATGGCCTTTGAGGGTAGCCAGGATTTGTTCAGAACTTTTGTCAAACACAACAACATTTTTATCTGCCCCACCTAGAGGCAACACAAAGAGACCAAACAATGAGTCAGGCCCACCCAGGCCCTTTTGCTGAAGGAAATGCTTTTATCCCGTGCCCACCAAGAGGACAACGAGCATGCATCTTCCCCGCCACTCCTCTCCATTTTGGCCTGCTGGGCTAGGCCCAGATTCTCACCCGTGAGGATCTTGTTGGTGTCGGACGGGCAGAGGTCCAGGGCCAGGATCCCAGGAATGCTGGCACTGTGCAACCCCTTTGAGAGAGATACACCAAACCCTGTCACAGCCAAATCACAGCAGGCCACAAAGCCATAGACCTCCCCTACTGCCATCCCAGTCACCCACCTTCTCAGGGGAGTTCTATTCCTTATCCATACCTCTTGGCTATCTGCCTGGTGTGGTAATTCCCTTACTGCATCGCTGGGAAACCCACAGCTGGGCAGGAAGAGGAGCCCTGACAACTCAGCAGCCCAGGTGAGAAACAGTGCCAGAAGCCTGGGACGGCTCTCCACTCAGCACTCCCCGTGCTGACCCGCCCCTCCAGAAACAAAGCAGGAGGGCTGTCTCCAAGACAGTGGAGACCCAGACACTCACCACGTGGGACGCCACCTGCCGGTATTTGCTGAGCTCTTCTGGCTTTACCAGCTCCTCAGGCACAGTCTTCCCCCTCTGAGAAAATGAAAAAGCCCCCAGAGAAGGGCAGCAATGAATCCAAGATTCAGCCATGCCCCTTTCACCTAAGGGGTCAACTGCCTCCCCCCAGGCCAGCTCCTTCTCTTGGCTTCAGAAGAGAACTCACCTTCTTGCGCTCTGTAGTTAGCACAGTGGCCTTGTCTTGAAGCTGGGGAAGAACAGGCTCAATGTGAGACAAATTATCTTGCAAGGAGAAAAGCATATTGAATGCTGGTCACACCTGTGCTTTCACAAGCACCACCAAGAACTTGTTATCTGCCAACTTCTACATTACAGGTTTACAAGCATTCTCTCTTTTTACTTCCATCTCAGCTTTATGAGGCGGGTGTTGATGACTATTTTACAGCTGAGGAAACTGAGCCTCAGAGAAGCGAAGTCAATTACCCAAGGTCACAGAAGTGATAAATGGCAGAGCAAGAATATAAGCCAGGACTGCAGAGCTCCCATAGGTCTATATGCCTGTAAGACAAGGGCTCAGACACATGCTGATAATTTGAACTGCTGGGAAAAATACCATCAAGCCCTGCAAATGAGAATTCCACCAGACTTGCAATCGGGAGCCCAGCTCTGCCTCTTAAATGTGCCTTTCACCTGTAAAATAGAGATTATAATTCCTGTCCTATCGCCCTCATAGAAAAAAAGCAAGAAAACATACAACAAAGTAGTTTACTATCTGCAAAGAATCCCAATAACAATAAGAGCTAAAAGGTACACTTATCAGTAATTAAATCTTCTAAATTCTCACAAGCCTATATAGTGGATATTATTATATTCTCATATAGAAGCTAGGGAAATGAGACACAGAAGGGTTGACTAAGTAAGCCAAGGTCATAAAGCTTATAAGTGGTGGCATCAAAATACAAACCCAGGCAATCTGGTCCCAGTGTCCATGCTCTGTACCACTCAACTCCCAAAAGGATAGCGATTTTAGTCACGATGGACTCCAGACAGACGGTGAAAAGTAAGCGCCCATCTGCACTCCCACCAGGTGAGAGCAGGACTTACCTTCTGAATAATCTCTGGGGTCATTCCCACCAGCTCACCCAAATCCATTGGCTCACCCGCACCCTAAAGAGAAGAAAGGTGAAGGTGAGGGGCGCAGAGCACCAAAGACACTTGCATAAGGACAGCTCTATGGGCCACCGCACACAAATGGGCTGCCGGTACGGAAAGGGGGACACTCACCACAACACTTGGTTGGGAACTTGGCACAGCCTGGGGCACAATGAGACCAGCCTGTGGTTTCAGGGTAGCCAGAGCTGAGAGAAAAAACGACGTTAGAAATGGGATACCACAAAGCAGAACCAGCCCAGGGTGGGGGATGGCTGGGGAGAGGCTGCACCTTCTCGGGCAGCAGTGACTTCCTTGGTGAGACGGGCAATGACACGGCAGGCGGCATCGTGCTGGTACAGAGCGTGTGACAACTCCTGCCGGGTTGTCTGCAGCTGCTGGCGCAGAGTGAAGCTGTGCAGCATGACTGCATCCTGGAGGAGGCAAGTATCACTGTGAGGGGAAGTGGGGGCAGCAGGGAGCACCCGAGGGGATGCTGCCTTCTATCCCACAGCCTAGCCCAGTACCGGTGACCCAAACAACATCCCAGCAACCATGAATGTGCCGGCAAACGCTCTTGAGCTCCTGCCCCAAGCCAAACACGGGCAGAGACAGGACTGGGAGTCAGCTCTTTCCCACCCCACCTTCCCTAGTTTACTGGAAATCCCAGCTGCCACGCCGTCAGCTTTGTAAAGGGAATAACAACATGGCTGCTGCTGCTTATTGATCACCCTGGCTGTGTCAGGCACTGTGCGCAGGATGTACTCAATCATTCAATTCATATTCCTACAGCACCTACATTGTATTCCTGGTGCTGCTCCCAGTGCCAGGGATACGATGAAGAATAAAACAAGTTCCCGATGTCACACAGTTTACCCTCTGAATAATGCTCCATCCTTCCCACCCCCAAGCCCTAGCCCAGCGATGCACTCTCTTCAAGCGGGGAAGACACCAATTCTCTTGCAGGAACTCACCCACTCATCCTGCAAGGCTTTCAGAATGGCCGGGATGCTGGTGGCTGAGGGAGGCTTGGGCCGGATTGGGTGAGCAACTGCCGAAAGGAAAAGCAGGTATGAAGAGCAGAACCCAGGGGATGCCCCTGCCATCCCGTCTTTTCCTTTTAGCCATTAACAGCCCACCGTATCTTCCTCCAGTGCACTCACACCACCTCCCATCCGCTCAGGCTCTGAGCTAAGATGGCCCTAGACTAAAGCAGCCAATAGGCACCTTTGATGTCAATGAGCTGCTCCTCGGAGAGAGGCTGGTTGTTGATGGGGTCGGTGCCATTCTCTGCAATGTACTTCTCAATGAGCCGCCGCTCATAAACATGATTAGAGACAGGGGACACACATGGGTGCTCCGGCACTTCATTAGAGACTGTAGAGAAAAGGCCGGCAGTGAGCTTGGAGTGAAGGCAATCTTGCTGTTAGCCCCAACAAGACTAAGCATCCTCACAATCAACTAGCAGGAAGCAAGACATCTAACCCTAAGTCAGTTCTGTACTGGCCCCAGAATGCTTTCCAGCTATGGAACTAGCTTCTCCATTAGTCTCCTGACAATCAGACAGTCAACAAATAATCATTAACAACTACTATGTGCCAAGCACCTAGAGAACAGCAGTCCATATCCTCGCCCATCTCATTTTTGAACAATGATCTATGAGTACAGTTTACTCCATGATCTGGAGATACACATGAAGCTATTCTAATGCCTGCCATCCATTTTAGTATATAGCTCCAGAGGGATTATCAAAGAAATTATAAAGTCTGAGAGCACAGGAATAACAAACTGAGTTTCTCCTATTCTGTCACAAAACAAAATATTTCTGTGACCTCAGATGTGACCATCTGGGTGTCCTCCAATTCAATTCTGACACTAGGTACCTGGAGATAGCTCAGAAAGGTTGAGGACTTAGTCCCACGAGACTCCCCTGCCCCTTCAGATGCCAACTGCAAGCCCCACATTGTTTGACCTGTTCTTCTGATCGACCAGCAGTAAATCAGGGTCCCGTGACCCCCTTTCTGGGTTCAATTAATTGGCAACAGTGACTCAACGGCATTGTGGGAAACACTTGTGTTTACCAGTTTATTATAAAGGATATTACAAAGGATACAGATGAAGAGGTGCATAAGATGAGGTATGGGAGAAGGGGCACAGAGCTTCCAACGCCCTCCCTGGGCACCCCACCCTCCAGGAACCTCCACATGTTCTGCTATATAGAAGCTCTTTGAATCCTGTCCTTTCGGATTTTTATGAAAGCTTCATTACAAAGGCATGATTCATTAAATCATTGGTCCTGCTGACCAACTTAACCTCCAGCTCCTCTCCTTACCCAGGTTAAGTGAGGGGTAGGACTGAAAATCCCAACCTTCTAATACCTCCTTGGTCTTTCTAGATGACTAGTCCTCATCCTGAAGCCACTGAGGGTCTGCGAGCTACCAGTCAACTGATTAGCATACAGACAGACATTTATCACCTGGAAGATTCCACGGAGCAAAGTGGCAATCACTAGAATAAAAACATTTACATGGCACATTACTCTGCCAAGCACAACTCTAAGCATACAGTACAGTAATTCGTTCTCACAACAACCCTAAATAGAGGTATCATTTACACGCTTGCCTGCCTAGTCTGTGCACCCCTTGAGGATAAGGATTACAGCTGGTCTCTCCCTTCCAATACAATGCAGATGCCCCACGGGCACCCGGTAAACATATAACAAATGAGTGAACCATGCCAGGAAGGACCGTCCTGGGGAACGTAAAAGAGAGCTTCCCCAAGATTGGAAGGAAACAATGAATGTGAAAGTACTTTGCGAGCTGTAATTTCTTCACTGTGAGGGATTCCTTTTCCATCATTTCCCTTCCTTCTTCCCCCTCTTTGGATCAATGTACAGGTTCTGAGAAGAGAAGGAAATGAATAGCAAAAGGCAAGGGAAACAAGTAATCTGATGAAACAACGAAAAGCTAAAGGGACACGTCTGAACGTCACGATAAAATATCAAAGGGAAAGGCAGTGGAAGGTATGGAAAAGGCATGGATTCAGGCAGGGTCCAAGCTCCATGTCAGCTAACTACGTCACCCAGCTCTGCCACTGACTACGCATCCTTAGATAAGTCCCCGGCCTTCCTGAGCCTTGCGTCCTCATCTGCAAAACCAGGATCTTTATTTCTCCTTCAGGGAATTCTTGTGAGGATAAAATGAGATCACAGACTTGGAAGCGCGTTGTAAACCAATAAGGGCTTTATAAATGTGCGACTGTTTTTATTAGTCATACGGTGTAAGGCCGGGAGCCAGATACCTGGCTGGTAGCCTTGCCTCTGCCTCTAACTCATCATGTGACCTTTGCAAATTGCAAAAGCTCCGATTATCCGAGCCAGACCTCGCAAAACATCCAGTGCAATGCTCCTCAATTTTGCAGATGGGGAAACCGAGGCCCAGAGCCTTAAGCCAATTCACAAAGCCAACGGGAGGCGGACCGTGAAGTTTCCAGACTCCTACATCAAAGCTGTTCCCCCTGCACCAGATCTCTCTGTACAGGACTGTTTCCACTCTGTAGAACGAGGCGGTTGGCCTCAGCAATGCCTGCGGCAATAAACCTCAGGCATTATGTAAACTGCGGAGCACTGCGCAAATGCACGCCGCTCCGAGGGGAGGGCTGCGGCGTTGACAGGCCACCGCTACGCCTCCCGGGCGCCCCATTCCCGCCTCCACCCCGCCCCAGGCGCCGCAGCGGCCCGCACACGCTCCCGCGCCGCTCTCCGGCCTCCGGCGACCTGCGCTCGGCCGCAGCCAGAACTCACTGGAGCAGATCAGGGACATGGCGCCGTCGCCGCGCTCCGAGACGCCACACGCCGGGCTCCGGGACTAGCTTCTGAGCCTCCGCGAGCCACTTCCGGTCCCCCGCTGCTGCCGGGACTGCTCCGCGGCGAGCTGGGAGCCGCCCGCGGAGCGATGCTAGCGTAGAGCTTCACGTGGGAATGGGGACACCCGCGCGCCACAGCCTTCAGCACGTAACGGAAATTGCCCTTTCCCAGAATGCAGCCGGGCAGGAAAAGGCCCGCCGGGAGCACTCGGTTATTTCCGGATTAACTCGGCTCATTCCGTAAAGCGCCGGCGGAGTGGCGGAGACGTCGGGAGAGAGGAGACGCGAAACTACATTTCCCATGATGCAGTGAGAATTTAAAACCAAAGCAATTGGCCAGCACTTGTTTTGACAAGGGTGATTTGGGGCAATTCACATTGACTTCCCTGCCCTTTCTTCTTTGTCAAAAGACAAAATCACAACAAATTTAAAGTTTAGTTTAATTTTTTTTTAAGAGACTCTGGCAATGTTGCCCAGGCTGGAACGCAGTAGCTATTCACAGGTGCAATCATAGCGTACTACATCCTGGAACTCCTGGGTTCAAGTGATCCTTTTCCTCAGCCTCCAGAGTAGCTGGGACTACAGGTGCAATTCTGTAGAACTGGGCAGCGCCCCTCACTATACAATATAATGATTGGTCCAATGAGCTGAACAGGGGAGCTTGGTTTTATAGACAGAAAAGAACTGAGGAAAACAGAACCAGAGACAAAAAAGCGGATTGGTCGTTTGGTCATTTCAAAATTACTTTTCTTGTAAAGGTTAAAGTGGAGGGGACTTCCTTATCATGCCATCTAAAACTAGCCTGTTTGGGAATTTGGCTATTCTCTCTCTCTCCCCCCCACCTCCCCTTTTTCTCTCTCCTCTCTCTCTCTCTTCCTCCATTTCTCTCTCCTACTCAGAAGATCATCAAGATCCCAGTTTCAGCTTATTGGCGCGGAACTTCAGCAGGACTAACTCTTTTTGGCTTGGTCTGTGGGGCTAGTGCAAGAGCTGAGTCCAAACCAATGGCCTCCTATAAATTTATTTTATATTTCCTACTTCTCTTCCAGCTCAGATAGTGTATGATTCTTTGCGGATGTCTGTAAGATAAGATACTCTCAGGAATCATGCAAAGGACACGTGGTATGGACTATAAGGTATCCAGACAAAAGGGCAGGATGAACAGGATGTGTGAGCAAGAGGGACTTTGACAGATGGGCAGTATTCAGATAGAAGAGACGGAGAATGAAAGACATTCCAGAAGGAGAAACAACATGAGCAAAAGCTTGGAGAGAAAAATAAAAGTTACAGTTACAAAAGGCAGCATGGCACAGGGGCCAAGGGCATGGACTCTGAAGCCAGACTGCATGCTCGAATCCTAGAACCACCCAGGTGATTGGCTGTAGGAACTTCTCTATGCCTTAGTTTCCTCATCTGTAAAACAAAGGGAGTGATGACAAGGGTAGAATTAACTCACTGAACTCTTATGAAGAGCTAACATGCAAAAGGGCATCTCATCTCTCTCTCGCACCAACAAAGTAGCTTCTCACTTGTTCCTTGCTTCCAGCCTGGCCTCCTTCTAATCTACTTTCCACAGAGCAGCCAGTGATCCACTTTCAATGAAATATCGATTCATGTTATTCCCCAGGCATTTCATTCATCCAACAAATATTGATTGGGTGTTTCCTATGTGCTAAGCCCTGTTCTGAAAACTGGAGATAGAAAAGGTCAACAAGAAAGACATAGTTTCTGCTCTCTTGGAGCTTACATTCTACTGGGAGTGGTGGGAACACAGACAATCAACACATAAGAAGAAAATTCCGGAGTAGTAAGTGCTAGGAATAAAACAAATCAGAGCAAGGTAGACAGAGGTGCTGGGGATTGGAGGGACAGCTGCTTTAGGCAGGGGATTTAGAGAGTGCATCTCTGAGGAGCTGATATTTTTGCTGAGAACTGAATAAGAGCATGAAGCAAAAACGTTTCCCCTCTGCCCTCTAAAGATTTGCTGAAATTAACTGACAATTGACAGAATAACAAGAGAAAAGGCATCAAATGTATTAGTGTGCAAGTGTGCACAGGAGCCATACAAAATATGAGGCTCAAAGAAGGGTCAGGTGGCTGATGCTTACTTAAATGGCACTGGGGAAAGAGGGAGATGGGGAAGTGTAGGCAATTTTGAGGGGTAGTAAATAATTTTTGGGGGAAATCAATGAGCCCCAAGAACAGACAATTTCTTGGGACAAAATTCCTATAAGCTCTGAAGGAGGTGGCAACAAATTGTGGGAAGGTGAGGGGCAGAGCTCCCTTGTGAACAAAGGTTGTCTTAATATGCACATAAAGTCTCCCAAGTAATCTGCTAGAGCTGCCTTCAGAAGAATAGATTAAAAGTCTCTCTAGGTGTAGTGGTGACTTGTTTTTTAGTTTTTATTCTTCTCCAGTTGTTAATCTTTCTGGTTATTTGATGAGATTCCTGTGGAGGGGGATTTGAGACAATTGCATTTCTTTTGAAAGAAATTTTCTCAGTCAGATAAGGGAACTTCTAGAGAGAGCTTCTCCCTGTACTTAGGGTGGGAGTCAGGAAGCAACAGAAGGTTAGAAAGTCCTTGGTTCTGAGGCAGCTTCTAAGACTTTGCAATATCTTTTCATTCAAAAGTGTTTAGCATGCTGTAACCTCAGGACCAGTCCAAAGTGGGCCTACTCTTTTGATAACAGAATGTCATGTTACTTTGTAGGTATGACAGAGCCAAAACTCCAAGTCATGTCAGCAGAGCAGGCACAATAGAAAATGCTTTGACCTCTAACAACACCCAGAACTGATGATTCCTCCCCATGGTACCTGGGGAGGAAGAAAACCTGGACATGACCAGAACCTAAATGCTAGAACACCTTCAGGAGCAAAGGGTCTGTTGACCAGAAAGACCCAGGGCTAAAATCCACCTCAACATACCCAAGTAGTCAAATTTGAAGTCCTCCAATCAGACCCTGCCAAGCCAAAATTCCTAACACTTTTCCTTGCCCTCTCTTATAGTCTGTTTTCATGCTGCTGATAAAGACATATCCAAGACTGGGCAATTTACAAAGGAAAGAGGTTTAACTGGACTTACAGTTCCACGTGGCTGGAGAAGCCTCAAGATCATCTCGCAAGGCAAGGAAGAGCAAGTCACATCTTACATGGATGGCAGGAAGCAAAAACAAAGAGCTTGTGCAGGGAAACTCCTCTTTCTCAAAACCATCATATCTCATGAGGCTTATTCACTATTACAAGAAAGACATGCCCCCATGATTCAATTACCTCCCACCAGGTCCCTCCTACAACATGTGGAAATTCAAGATGAGATTTGGGTGGGGACACAGCCAAACCATATCACCCTCTGCCCCTTAAAACTTGCCCTAGACTCCAAATTAGGGACACAGTTTTCAGCTATCCATCCAGTCTGTTTGCTGGGCCGCCCTGCAATAAAGCCTTTCTGTTCTCAAAAACTGGTACCATAGTATTGGCTTCTATGTGCATCAGGCAGTCAGCCTATTTGCTCAAAAACAATACTAAAGCACCATACTTTGGGGTATCATTCTCTGAGCCCCAACCAGGGATCATTCCTGAGGCCATCAATGAGGGAGAGAGTTTCCGGCTGAGAAAACTTGTCCCCAAGTCTTATACCATCTGGCCCATGCTGACCATCAGTCTCAATCTCCAGACACACTGGCCTTTCAGTTCCTCAAATATACCTGCGCTGGCTGGTTTCAGAACTTCTTCCTGGACCACTTTCCTCCACCCCCTCCCTCTTCTCCCTCCTGTCCCAAACCCTCTAATGTAAACTTCAGTCTCACCTTAAATGTCACTTCCTCTGGAGCCCTTTTCATGGCCCCTGGTTTCTATTTAGTCCACACAGCAAACTGTAATTGTCCTCCAAACCACTTCAAATAACTGTAATCATGTAATGATGTATTTATAAGTATCTGATGTCTGGGTTCTCCACTAGACTGTAAACTTCATGACGGCAGGAACCATAATGTTCTGGTTACTCTTGCTCTCAGAGTGTAAGAGTGCTACATTGTGCCTGGCACGTAGCAGGAGCTTTAGAATGATTGTTGGTTGGAAGACAGGTTGCCTGACAGGCCCGGTATCTCAAGTACTGTACTTGGATATGTAGTAGGAAATCAAATGGATCCCTTTAGAAGAAGCCTTGAACCCAGGGTGGTTAAACTGGGCTGGCAGCAGAACAGCATGTGTCTTCACATTTGATCTGTGGAGTGATGACCATACTTTCAGAAGTTTCCTCTGGAAGACACTTACTGGTTGGGTTGGAGTGGGACAGACTAGAAGGAGGGAGACTCAGTAGTTAATTGTTGGACCAATCTTTATTGAGTACCCACAGCATGTCAGCCAAGCACAACGCTAGGTACTGGTAATATCACAATGAGCCAAACCAGAGGTGCCCCTCTCCCGGGGAGCTTATGGCTGTGACAGCAGAATGCAGGAACAAGGAAGTCCCTTCAAGCCTTTTCAGTTTCATAAGCCAGCCTACAGGGAATAGAAAAAATGCAGGGCGCTTGATTTTGGAGCCACAGGGAGACTGAAGGGAAAAGAGATATATGCACTGGCGTTGGTGAGTCCCTGAGGAGAGAACTCTATGCCTTGAGGAGAGAACCAAGGCTACTGTTGCTGCCTGGGAAGCATGGGGACACCTTGGCCAAACACCCAGAAGCAGCTCAATTTCCCAGGTAGCTTCAGTGGCAATCTGTGTGGATAAGGCAAGGAGATTAGGCAGGAAGAAGTCGCCAGCTTAAACAACTAACAACTAAAATTAGATGAATTTTTTTTTCTTTCTTTTTTTTTTTTGTTTGTTTTTTTGAGACAGTCTTACTCACTCCGCCATCCACGCTGGAGTGCAGTGCCGTGATCTTGGCTCACTGTAACCTCTGCCTTCTGGGTTCAAGCAATTCCCCTGCCTCAGCCTCCTGAGTAGCTGGGATTACAGAGTGCACCACCACACCTGGCTAGTTTTGTTTTGTATTTTTAGCAGAATTGGGGTTTCATCACTTTGGCCAGGCTGGACTTGAACTCCTTGACCTCAAGTGATCCACCTGCCTCGGCCTCGCAAAGTGCTGGGATGACAGGCGTGAGCCACTGCCTCCGGCCAGGATTAAATGAATTTTCTCCTCCCAACTTTGGCCCTGTGTTCATTTTCCAAAAGGCATGTATAACCTGAAATCCAAGGAGAGGAAGAACCCTAAACTATCTGAGATTGTTTCTACCACTCATATGGAAAAGAGGGTTGAAAGTAAATTAATTTGTCATTAAAAACAAAAAAATTACATTTCTTTCCCAGGAAAGTCTGTGCCCTGAGGTTAGTAATCCTACAAATCAGAAAGGATCTCGCAAGCAAATGTAAAATTGCAACTGTGAGAAAAGCTGGGAGGTGAGGTTCAGGATGCTACCAGAGCCTGTTCTAGAAGCAGGGCTCTTAGCTGAGGGGCAGAAAGTGACAAGAGCTCAGATGAAGACAGATGAGTCTGAGGAACATCTGATGGAAAGAAACAGCTGGGTGAGGTGACTGACTGGGAGCCTACAGAGTGTATAGTCTAGGAGGCAGGCAGAATTGGAAGGCTGAGTGATTGGGGGTGGGAGGGAAGAGTCACGTTTTAAAGGGTTGAGTTTGAGAAACAAGTTTTAGCATCAAAAGGAAGCTCTCCTATGATAACTCTTGATGGTGATAAAAACGTTCAGTCAGCAACTTGGATTTTTTTTTTTTAATGTTCATGGTAGCTACTTCCTTGAAACTTCACGCCTGTGAAGCGGAATTTTTAGGTCCTTTTTAGTTCTTGAACGTCAAACAATGAAGGCCCAGAGAAATGAAGCGGTGTGCTCAGGATCACACGACAGGTTCTGAAGCCCTGCTCTTTCTCTTTCACGGTGCTGCTGAAGCGGGATATTGTCCTGACTCCTTCACAGGACTCACAACAGGGGTGCCCCGTTTACTCAGCCCGCTGCTTTCAACAGGCCATGGGAGGAAGTATGCAAGCAAACAAAGAGGAAACTGGAGTGCCCAAGTGCTGGAATCAGCCAGGCGTTTTTCGGCACGGGTGGGATCAAACTCCACTCACTCAGATTCACTGCGTTCCACCCTTCATTGGAGGGAGCAGGCAGGTAAATGGATGGAGGAGCTGAAGCGCGCCAGAGCAACCTCCGTGCAGGCCCTGTGGTAGCGTCCAAGCGGGGTGCCTGAGACTCCTGAAGCCCAAGAGGGCTTGTTACAGTGCTCTTTGGGCTCTGCCATCCGTGGACACCTTAAGTGTTAACAGCTTAGTGGGCCCACAGTTGACCTTCACCAGCGACGGCAAAGGGCCAGCATGACAACCTCTGTACCCACACTCGTGACTCCCAAGCTCTTGTCCGGCGTCCAGGAAAAATAAAGTTGCACGAACAAATTAAAGGATGGTAAATCCCAGGGATTTCATTGCTGATGAAAGTGGCTTTCAGCCGGAAGGGGAACTGAAAAGGGGGGCGGGGCAGGCGGGTATGCAGTCTTCCCCTGAAGTCCAGCGGTCTGTGGCCAGATTCTTCTCCAAAGTTATGCCTCAAGCTGTCCCTCTGAAGACAAGTTGCTTCTCTCTGATGTCCAGCCATGGTCATCCCCTCGTCCAGCTGCTTCTCCTCTCTGCCAGATGAGTCTGGGGTCTTTATAGGCACAGGATGGGGCAAGGCAAAGCCGTGGGTGGTTTAGGAAAAGGCAACATTCAAGTAGAAAAACAGGGATAGAAGTTACTACTTTGGACCGCAGTTTCAGGCTTTTGGGCTTGACGGTGGGGTTTCACCAGGGACCCGCCCTTTTCTACTTAGCATTTATCTGACCCCCTGTCCCTATCACCGCCTTTGTGGCAGAAAAGGAGAGTGGGAGTTGGTTCCTCTCCTCTAAAATTCTAACATTTGGGAGTCTGCTGTGTTCAGGTATGAATTTGCTCTCTGGGGGAGCGCATGCGTTTTCCTAGCGCAGTGTGCCTTTAATTGCTCCTTTAATACCTTTCTCTTTTGTGCCTTTTCAGCGCGAAAAGTTTCTAGGAAGACCAGGTACTGGTTAGCAGCCCGGTTAGAACTACATTTCCCACAACGCCCCAAGGAACATTTGTAGCCCGAGAACTACATTACCCCAAATGCCAAGCGGTGGCAAGAACGGGATTAGCTTCCACCCGGAGTTCAAACATCCAGTTTACCCACTCTACAGCCCAGATATAGTCACTTATTTCCCCTTTTAAGCCAGAGACTTCCGTTCCCAGCTGGAACTTCCGATCCCATTCTTCTCTCGGTGGAATGCTTGCGTGGGGAAAAAGAAACGCAATAGATCAGGCGAGGCGCATGCGCTTCCGGCAGCGGCTTCGGCTGGGAGGGAGGCCGGCTAGTCTCCGAGCTCCTCCCGCCTTGTGCATGCGCAGACCGTAAACCAACGCCCCGCGTCGAGGCGCGGGTTTGGTGGCGCGTTTTAGCGAAGTCGCACGTGAAGGATAGCAGTGGCCTGAGAAAGGTGAGTGCGGGCCGAGGCCGGAATGCGGGATAGCACGCAGGAAGGGTGGGCGGCAGCCGCTGTAGGCGGGACCAGGCAGATCCGCGAGGCCTGGAGGGTCCGAGTGGGGAGGGGTCCGCGCGCCCGGCGGGCGAAACAAACCGGGGACCCGGAACCTCGTTGCTATGCAACCGGGGGCGTCGTTTCTAGGCAACCCGGAAAGCGCACGTTTCCGGGGAGAGGAGGGTTGTAGCAAGGTTCCTAGGTCCGGCGGAGGTGGAGCGGCTCAGTGGCGTGGGGACCAGGCCAGCGCCAAGCCCGAGCCCCCAAGCCCCAACCCACCGCCCAGCCTCCTGCAGCCTCGGCTCGAGCCCCTCGGGGGGGGTCCCAAACTCTTGGGTCGCGCCTCATCTCTTGCCAGCGACGCCACCCCGCAGCGCTTGGCAGGGGACGCGACGTTCGAAATAGCACATGCCACTGACACCCTGTCTCCGGGAGGTTGGGCGCTGGGAAGGGCGCGGGGCGGCCAGGAAGCTGCCCCTTTGCTGTCGCCCTGCCCCCAAACAGTTGCTGGGCAGCAGCTGTCAGGGGTTTAGTGGGAGCTGCCCCCAACCTGCCAGGACGCTGACTTCATTCTCTGCAGTGGCGGCTTCGCCCTGCCTAGTACCTTCCTGTAGACTCAGCTGTGCTTCTCGTGTGGCTGCTGTATATTTGGATCTATTATTAAAATAACCTCCCTCTTCACCTCTCCGTGACTTTCTCTTTCTACCCTCACGGTTTCTTGGCGGGTCGCTAATATTCATTTAACAAGCATTTATTAGTCATCTTTCCTACTAGGTGCTGGGAATTCCAAGATGTCAAATTTAACCGGGAGGCGCTCAGTCTAATTGGAAAGACAGGTTGATAAACTGCGAAATTATGCTAGGATATACAGTCAGTGGTAATAGTTCACAAAGCTCTTGCTGCAGAAATATCTTCACTCATTGCAGCTACTCTTAACCTGGCTTCACTCGCTTTTACGTTTGAGGAGACTGCAACTCAGGAGGTGAAATAACAGGCGTAAAGGTAGTGGCTTCTAGTCTGGCACACTTGAGCCTGGAACGGAAGTCTGGAGTCCTTTACAGCTGCTGCACTTTTGAAGCTTTGCTTAGAGTAGACTTTTCCCTGAGGTGCTGGCTATGCATCAGAAATTCCTAGGGAGCTTTGCAAAACAAAGGGCTGAGCCCCTCTGGAAGAGTCTGAGTGAGTAGCCCTGGGTGGGGCAGACATCCTCGTTGAACGGGCTGCACAGCCGGCTCGGATGGGCAGCCAGAATTGAGAACCGCCGCTCCTCAGGGGCAGCTATCAGCTGCGGCTGGACAGTCAGAGCCGGCAGAGGGCACTTTTTGCCGCCTCTCTTGCTACCTGGTGATTCATAGCATGAAATGAAACTAACAGAAGGAAAGAGAAGAGGAGGAAGGAGCCTTGATGGGGGGGAGGGGGGCGCAAAATGCCCCACCCTACCCTTGCAGCAAACCACAGTAAACATTCGCAGTGGTGCCTTCTCACTAACACAGTAAGTAAAGCTGTTTCCCCAGCGAGGCTGGGCTCTCCAGACCCACCTGAGCCATATTGCAGCTGCCGAGCAGAAGTGACAGGTTTTATCCCCCACCTTCTGCTGTCCTCTCATACCTCTTGGTACAAAACTATGGCCTGTAAGCCCAGAAGGCAGATGATCTCCTGGTATGTGTTCCCTCCGGGGAGCCTGGATGTCCTTCCACTTTGTGCTTGTTGATAAACTTCAGCTCCTTGAGGGCAGGAACTGTGTCTTATCAAAGCAGCACGTGGCTATGGGACAAGCAAGAAGGCAAGATTGAGATCCTGGGTACTGGAGTCAAGTCCCAGCTTTGCTGTGTGAGCTTGGATAAGTCACTCAGCCTCTCTAAGCCATACTTTTCTGAGTAAAATGAAGAGGGTAATAATACCTTAAAAGATTGTTGTTAGAATTAAACGAAGTGATGAAATAACAAGCACTTTGTAAATTGTAAAGCACCACACAAAAATTATTATAACATATATGTATACAATTTTATAACATACATGTATACAATTATTATTATTAGTTGTTATTGAGTGCCTATTTGTCTGAGGCCAGGCATTGCAGAAGGTGAAGAAGCTTAAGACATGCTTCCTCCTCTGAGAGGCTGAGACTCTTTCCACCCCTTTAGTCAAAGTATTTGATTAGGCCAAAATGAGGAGGCATAATAGCAGTGAGTCCATACTGCCTGAGATTCATCTGGACAAAAATAAGAAGGAAACGTGTTAAATATAATTTGAGGCTGTGCGCGGTGGCTCACGCCTGTAATCCCAGCACTTTGGGAGGCCGAGGTCAGGAGTTTGAGACCAGCCTGGCCAATATGGTGACACCCTGTCTCTACTAATACAAAAGTTAGCCGGGCATGGTGGCAGGCACCTGTAGTCCCAGCTACTCTGGAGGCTGAGGCAGCAGAATTGCTTGAACCGAGGAGGCGGAGGTTGCAGTGAGCCGAGATCATGCCATTGCACTCCAGCCTGGGCAACAGAGCGAGACTCCGTCTCGGAAAAAAAAAAAAAAAAAAAAGAATTTGAAAAAGCAGACCAGCCAGCCACTCTCCGCACTCATTATCTCCACAGGGTATACCACACAGTCCTGTTTGATTTGGTTTCTGGTGCACTTCAGAATATCAGCTGGCATGATGATGCCACCCTCACTGGTAGAGGGCTTATTTCAAGGTCTCCTAGCTCCCTTAACTGGAGCAGGTGGCCACTGGAAGGTTGAGGCTGGCACAGAACAAGGCAGGCTGCTGTGGGAGGAACAGCTCATGGCACCCTAACCTCCTGGGGCGGAGGAGAGGACATTTGATCCCTCCTTGTGGCGGTCCTTGGATAAAGGATCCAACCCAAGATAGCAACCCTGCTCTTTAAGTCCCCAGCATGGTCATGGCCCAGATGGCTCAGGAATGACCAGTGCTTTCCTCATCTCTGACCATGGGCAGGCAGGAACAATCTGGTTCTTGATTTGTGCCAAAGAGAGTAGAAGCCTTTCCCAGCCTGAGGGCCTTCTCATGAATTGCATATTTTTCTGCCTTGCTTGACCCTCCAGACCTCAGGAGGGACTTAGAGCTGCTGTTTCTGGGCCAGAACATACCCTAAATGTAGTATTTTTAGGACCCTTTCCTAGACTCCTCCTTCCCACTAAACAAGAGTGGGGACAGCCTTCTCTTCCCAGTCTTCCATCCTCATGACTCTGGATTTATGGTCAACTCCCTGAGTGCCTGGGTAATTGCAAAAACTTCCAAAACCTAACTGCTCCTACCTCTAGGGCATGGCTTAGCCTCTGATCATCAGGTCTGAATCATGAAAACTCCTGGAGCTCCAGGTTCCTTTCTGAGCCTGGAGGAGAACAGGGAATTTGCCGGTGCTGACATTTCTCAAGCACAGTGACAAATTAAAGGTGAACTTGCGTCCTTTTTTCTTGGCCGATCCTTACCGGCTTCGATGAGCTGGTACTTGTGGGGTCTTAACTTGTCTGTGGCATTGTGTTACAGTCAAGACCGGAGCAGAGAGCACAAAGTTGTTAGGTAATTTTCACCAGTAATTCACTGAGATGATTGGTAGATGCCAAGTTTATTTTAACTCATGAATAATCTGTTGTGTGACTTTTTTTTAGAGTCTTGCTCTGTCGCCCAGGATAGGGTACAGTGGCATGATCACAGCTCACTGCAGCTGTGACCTCCTGGGCTCAAGTGATCCTTCTGCCTTAGGCTCCCAAGTAGCTGGGAGTACAGGCACACACCACCATACCTGGCTAATTTATTTTTTTTAAACAATTTTATTTTTTTATTTTTTATTGTACTTTAGGTTCTGGGGTACATGTGCAGATCATGCAGGATTGTTGCATAGGTATGCACATGGCAATGTGGTTCGCTGCCTCCATCCCCCTGTCACTTACATCTGGCATTTTGCCCCATGTTATCCCTCCCCAACATATCCCCCTGCTGTCCGTCCCTTGGCCCCCGTAATAGACCCCATGTGTGATGCTCCCCTTCCTGTGTTCATGTGTTCTCATTGTTCAACACCTGCCTATCAGTGAGAACATGCGGTGTTTGATTTTCTGTTCTTGTGTCAGTTTGCTGAGAATTATGCTTTTCACATTCATCCATGTCCCTACAAAGGACACAAAATCACATTTTTTATGGCTGCATAGTATTCCATGGTGTATACGTGGCACATTTTCCTTGTCCAATCTATCGTTGATGGGCATTTGGGTTGGTGCCAGGTCTTTGCTATTGTAAACAGTGCCACTATGGACATACATGTGCATGTGTCTTTATAACAGAATGATTTATAATCCTTTGGGTATATACCCAGTAATGGGATTGCTGGGTCAAATGGAATTTCTATTTCTAGGTCCTTGAAGAATCGCCACACTGACTTCCACAATGGTTGAACTAGTTTACACTCCCACCAACAGTGTAAAAGTGTTCCTATTTCTCCACATCCTTTCCAGCATCTGTTGTCTCCAGATTTTTTAATGATCGCCATTCTAACTGGTGTGAGGTAGTATCTCGATGTGGTTTTGATTTGCATTTCTCTAATAATCAGTGATGATGAGCATTTTTTTCATATGTTTGTTGGCCTCATATACATCTTCTTTTGAAAAGTGTCTTTTCATATCCTTCTCCCACTTTTGAATGGGCTTGTTTGTTTTTTTTCTTGTAAATCTGTTTTAGTACTTTGTAGATTCTGGATATTAACCCTTTGTCAGATGGGTAGATTGCAAACATTTTTTCCCATTCTGTTGGTTGCCGGTTCACTCTAATGATTGTTTCTTTCGCTGTACAGAAGCTCTGGAGTTTAATTAGGTCCCATTTGTCTATTTTGACTTTTGTTGCCAATGCTTTTGGTGTTTTAGTCATGAAGTCCTTGCCTATGCCTATATCCTGAATGGTTTTTCCTAGGTTTTCTTCTAGGGTTTTTATGGTGTTAGGTCTTATGTTTAAGTCTTTAATCCATCTGGAGTTAATTTTAGTGTAAGATGTCAGGAAGGGGTTTCTGCTTTCTGTACACTGCTAGCCAGTTTTCCCAACACCATTTATTAAACAAGGAATCCTTTCCCCATTGCTTGTTTTCGTCAGGTTTGCCAAAAATCAGATGGTTGTAGATGTATGGCGTTGCCTCCAGGGCCTCTGTTCTGTTCCATTGGTCTATATCTCTGTTTTGGTACCAGTACCATGCTGGTTTGATTACTGTAGCCTTGTAGTTTAGCTTGAAATCAGGTAGCGTGATGCCTCCAGCTTTGTTCTTTTTGCTTAGGATTGTCTTGGCTATGCAGGCTTTCTTTTGGTTCCATATGAAGTTTCAGGTGTTTTTTTCCAGTTCTGTGAAGAAGGTCATTGGTAGCTTGATGGGGATAGCATTGAATCTGTAAATTACTTTGGGCAGTATGGCCATTTTCATGATATTGATTCTTCCTAACCATGAACATGGAATGTTTCTCCATCTGTTTATGTCCTCTCTTATTTCGCTGAGCAGTGGTTTGTAGTTCTCCTTGAAGAGGTCCTTTACATCCTTTGTTAGGTGTATTCCTAGGTGTTTTATTCTTTTTTAGCAATTGTGAATGGCAGTTCATTCTTGATTTGGCTCTCTGTCAGTCTGTTATTGGTGTATAGAAATGCTTGTGATTTCTGCACACTGATTTTGTATCCTGAGACTGCTGAAGTTGCTTATCGGTTTAAGGAGATTTTGGGCTGAGATGATAGGGTCTTCTAAATATACAATCATGTCATCTGCAAATAGAGACAATTTGACTTCCTCTTTTCCTAATTGAATACCCTTTATTTCTTTTTCTTACCTGATTGCTCTGGCTAGAACTTCCTACTATATTGAATAGGAGTGGTGAGAGAGGGCATCCTTGTCTAGTACCAGATTTCAAAGGGAATGCTTCCAGGTTTTGCCCATTCAGTATGATATTGGCTGTGGGTTTGTCGTAAATAGCTTTTATTGTTTTGAGATATTTTCCTTCAATACTTAGTTTATTGAGAGTTTTTAGCATAAAGGGCTGTTGAATTTTGTGAAAGGCCTTCTCTGCATCTATTGAGATAATCATGTGGTTTTTGTCTTTGGTTCTGTTTATGTGGTGAATTACGTTTATATACTTGCGTATGTTGAACCAGCCTTGCATCCCTGGAATGAAGTCTACTTGATTGTGATGGATAAGGTTTTTGATGTGCTATTGCAATCAGTTTGCCAGTATTCTGTTGAAGATTTTTGCATCTATGTTCATCATGGATATTGGCCTGAAGTTTTCTTTTTTTGTTGAATCTCTGCCAGGTTTTGGTATCAGGATGATGTTGGTCTCATAAAATGATTTGGGAAGGATTCTCTCTTTTTGTATTGTTTGGAATAGTTTTAGAAGGAATGGTACCAGCTCCTCTTTGTACGTCTGGTAGAATTCAGTTGTGAACCCGTCTGGACCTGGACTTTTTTTGGGTGGTAGGCTATTAATTGCTGCCTCAACCTCAGCCCTTGTCATTGGTCTATTCAGGGTTTCAGCTTTTTCCTGGTTTAGGCTTGGGAGAGTGCAAGTGTCCAGGAATTTATCCATTTCTTCCAGGTTTACTGGTTTATGTGCATAGAGTTGTTTGTGGTAATCTCTGATTGTAGTTTGTATTTCTGTGGAATCAATGGTGATATCTCCTTTATCATTTTTTGTTGCACCTATTTGATTCTTCTCCCTTTTCTTTTTTATTAATCTGGTTAATGGTCTATTTTGATCTTTTCAAAAAACCAGCTCCTGGATTTATTGATTCTTTGAAGGGTTTTTTGTGTGTCTATCTCCCTCAGTTCTGCTCTGGTCTTAGTTATTTCTTGTCTTCTGCTAGCTTTTGAGGTTTTTTGATCTTGCTCTTCTAGCTCTTTCAATTTTGACGATAGGGTGTTGATTTTAGATCTTTCCTTGCTTCTCATGTGGGCATTTATTGCTATAAATTTTCCTCTAGACACTGCTTTAAATGTATCTCAGAGATTCTGGTATGTTGTGTCTTCATTTTTGTTGGTTTCAAAGAACATTTTTATTTCCACCTTCATTTTATTGTTTATCCAGTCAACATTCAGGAGCCAGTTGTTCAGTTTCTGTGAAGCTGTGCAGTTCTGAGTTAGTTTCTTAATTCTGAGTTCTAATTTGATTGTACTATGGTCTGAGAGACTTGCATTTGCTGAGGAGTGATTTACTTCCAATTATGTGGTCAATTTTAGA
The DNA here is from genome assembly GCF_001604975.1 of Cebus imitator. Lineage (NCBI taxonomy): Eukaryota > Metazoa > Chordata > Mammalia > Primates > Cebidae > Cebus > Cebus imitator. The sequence goes on from NW_016107384.1 coordinate 162,076, forward strand.
GTGGGTGTAATGTGGTGCTCAGAATAATGTATATTCTGTGGATTTGGGGTGGAGGTTTCTGTAGATGTCTATTGGGTCTGCTTGGTCCAGATCTGATTTCAAGTCCTGGATGTCCTTGTCAATTTTCTGTCTCGTTGATCTGTCTAATATATTGACAGTGGAGTGTTAAAGTCTCCCACTATTATTGTGTGGGAGTCTAAGTCTCTTTGTAGGTCGTTAAGAACTTGCTTTATGTATCTGGGTGCTCCTGTATTGGGTGTGTATATATTTAGGATCATTAGCTCTTCTTGATGCATCGATCCTTTTACCATTATGTAATGCCCTTCTTTGTCTCTTTTGATCTTCGTTGGTTTAAAGTCCATTTTATCAGAGACTAGTATTGCAACTCCTGCTTTTTTTCACTCTCCATTTGCTTGATAAATCTTCCTCTATCCCTTTATTTTGAGCCTATGTGTGTTCTTGCATGTGAGATGTGTTTCCTGAATACAGCACACCGATGGGTCTTGACTTTTTATTCAATTTGCCAGTCTGTGTTGATTGGGGCATTTAGCCCATTTACATTTAAGGTTTATATTGTTATATGTGAATTTGATCCTGCCATTTTGATGCTAGCTGGATGTTTTGCCCATTAGTTGACACATTTTTTCCATTGTGTCGATGGTCTTTACCATTTGGTATGTTTTTGGAGTGGCTGGTACTGGTTGTTCCTTTCTATGTTTAGTGCTTCTTTCAGGAGCTCTTGTAAGGCAGGCCTGGTGGTGACAAAATCTCTGAGCAATTGCTTGTCCATAAAGGATTTTCTTTCTCCTTCGCTTATGAAGCTTAGTTTGGCTGGATATGAAATTCTAAGTTGAAAGTTCTTTTCTTTAAGGATGTTGAATATGGTCCCCCACTCTCTTCTGGCTTGTAGGGTTTCTACGGAGAGATCCACTGTGAGTCTGATGGGCTTCCCTTTGTGGGGGAACTTTTTCTCTCTGGCTGCCCTTAGCATTTTTTCCTTCATTTCAACCCTGGTGAATCTGACGATTATGTGCCTTGTCGTTGCTCTTCTTGAGGAATATCTTTGTGGTGTTCTCTGTATTTCCTGGACTTGAGTGGTGTCCTGGCTTGCTAGGTTGGGGAAGTTCCCCTGGATAATATCCTGAAGAGTATTTTCCACCTTGGATTCATTCTCGCCATCACATTCAGGTACACATATCAAATGTCGATTAGGTCTTTTCACATAATCCCATATTTCTTGGAGGCTTTGTTCATTTCTTTTCACTCTTTTTTCTCTATTGTTGCCTTCTTGTTTAATTTCATTGAGTTGATCTTCAGTCTCTGATATCCTTTCTCCTGCTTGGTCTATTCGGCTATTGAAACTTGTGAAGTTCTCATGCTGTGTTTTTCAGCTCCATCAAGTCGTTTATATTCTTCTGTAAACTGTTTATTCTAGTTAGCATCGTATCTAACCTTTTTTCTAGGTTCTTAGTTTCTTTGCATTGGGTTGGCACATGTTCTTTTAGCTCTGAGAAGTTTGTTATTACCCACCTTCTGAAGCCTATTTCTGTCAATTCATCAGATTCATTCTCCATCCATCTTTGATCCCTAGCTGGTAAGGAGTTCTGATTCTTTGGAAGAGGAGAGGTATTCTGGTTTTTGGTGTTTTCATCCTTTTTGTGCTGGTTTCTTCCCATCTTAGTGGCTTTATCTACCTGTGGTCTTTGTAGTTGGTGACTTTCGGATGGGGTCTCTGAGTGGATTTCCTTTTTGTTGATGATGAAGTTATTTCTTTCTGTTTCTTAGTTTTCCTTCTAACAGTCAGGCCCCTCTGCTGCAGGACTGCTGGAGGTCCACTCCAAACCCTACTTGCCTTGGGATCACCTGTGGGGTCTGCAGAACAGTAAGGGTTGCTGCCAGTTTCTTCCTCTGTTATCTTCGTCCCAGAAGGGTACCTGTCAGATGTTGGCCTGAGCTCTCCTTTATGAGGTGTCTCTTTGGGTATACGGGGGTCAGGGAGCTGCTTTAGGAGACAGTCTGTCCCTTATAGGAGCTCCAGTGTGGTGCTGGGAGCTCCGTTATTCCGTGCAGAGCTGCTGAGCAGGTAGCTTTAAGTCTGCTGCAGTGGAACTCATAAACGCCTCTTTTCCCAGGTGCTCTGTCCTAGGAAGGTCAGCCTTATTTATCAGTTCCTGCCATGCTGCTACCTTTTTTCTCAGATGCCCTGCCCCACACGGAGTAGCCTAGTCACAGTCTGCCAGCAGAGGTGTTGCTGAGCTGCTGCAGGCTCTGCCCAGCTGCTGGGTGGACTGCCTCAGTGGTCGTCACCCTTCCCTTCACTGAGCAGAACCATCCTGGGTCCTATTGCACTTGCTGCAAAACTCTCAATCCAGAGCATTTCAGAGGGTGGCACCCGCCGAGCCAGATTGCCTGGCTCCCTGTCTCTGCCCCCTCCCTTTCAGTTGAATGAGCAGCTCTGTCTCCTAGGTGTTCCAGGCACCAGTTGAAATGGCCACCCAGATTTGTGTGAGTTTCTGTGCACCAACCCAGCACCAGCTTTCTGAAACCACTGTGGTGAAAACTCGTGGCGTTTTTCGGCCTGGGAATATGCTGGTCTGTGGGCAGTGAAAATTTGTTTAGAAATGTGGTGGGCACTCATCCTCTGCATTGCTCTTGCTGGAAACTGCACTCTGGAGCTATTCCTGTTCGGCCATCTTGGATCATCTCCCTGGCTAATTTATTTATTCTTTTTTTTTTTTTTTCTTTTGGTAGAGACAGGATCTCTCTAGGTTGCCCAGGCTGCTCTCAAACTCCTGGGCTCAAGCAGTCCTCCCACCTCAGCCTCCCAAAGTGTTGGGATTACAGGAGTGAGCCGCCGTGCCTGGCCTTTAGCCTGTATGACTTTCTAAATCACTTCTGAGACTTAGTTGGAGACAATACAGCAGAGTTGCTGTATGTGAGGGGTCCAATGTCAGATGTACCTGGATTCAAATGCTGGTTCCCCCACTCATTACTTAACCTGCCTCAGTTACTTCATCCATAAAATGGGGGATAATAGCAACACCTACGTGATGGCCTGTTGTGGCCGTTGAATGAGCTAGGTGGTGCATGGCAGGACCTGGCTGAATGTTAGCTTTTTATTAATCATATTTTTCTTTAAAGGTTGTTCATTATACCTTTGCCTAGTTCTAAAGCTTCTTCCACATATTCAGGTATTTGTTATAACAACAGCCCTACACTCTGGTATAAATTTTCTGTCTTAGTCTGCTGCTGTAACAGAATACCACTGACTGGGTAGTTTATAATGAACAGAAAGTCATTAGGGTCACAGTTCCGGAGGCTGAGAAGTCTAAGGGCATGGCGCTGGCTTCCGGCAAAGGTCATCATATGGCAGAAGGCACAAGGCAGAAGGCAGAACCCAGCACTTGAGACAGAGAGGAAATCAGGCCAAAGTCATCCTTTTCCTCAGGAGCTCCACTCCTATAATAACTAAGCCACTCCCAAGATAATGGCATTAATCCATTCATGAGGGCTGAGCCCTCGTGACCTAATCAACTATTGAAGGTCCTACCTTTTAATACCATCATTGTGGCAATTAAATTTCTTTCTTTTTTTTTTTTTGGTGGGGAAGTGGTCAAACTATTTTATTGAGGGGGATGGAGTGGCAAAGAAGTGCTGAAGACCACAAGATCCAACATCCTTGGCTGGGCTGGGAGCTCCCAGGCTCTGCAGGGAGTCCAAGGACAGTTAAACTTGAGCATGAGTTTTGTTCTTCAAACCATAGCACCTACATTGGGGTTGGGGGCGTGCAGTCACTCTGTATCAGTGGTTCTCAACTTTGCACGTGGAACCACCTAGGGAGCTTTTGCAGGTGTAAGGCTAGGCCACACCCAGACAATGACATCAGAAGCTCCGGGCTTGGACACAGACATCGGTACTTGTGAAGCTTCCAGGTGATTCTAGTGAGCAGCCATGGTTGAGACCCATGATATAGCTTGACTCCTAATGAAGATGGGATTTGGAAGCAGACGCCTGGGTTCAAATCCTGGCCTTCCTGTGTAGCCCAGTGACCATGGGAAAATGCTGAACTTCTGAGTCTGAGTTTCTTCTCACCTGTACCAGTAGGTGCCAGGAGCATAAAAGCCGCTTCACATGAAGGTCCTGCAGAGAAGATGGCGTATGTGCAGTTATTCTTGTTGGAGCACATAACTGAGCACTTTTCTTTATACCATTATATGGCAGTAATCTTACTTATGTGCTATTTTTAAGTTGTTTTTTATATCAGCTTTATCTTAAGTAGATTATAAGCTTCTTGGGACAGAACATTTATCGAGTCTCATAATTCTTTTATGCCCATAGCACCTACGATACAGGGACAGGCCCTCAGATTTTTAGAACTGGCACAAACCTTAGAGAGATCTTCTCACCCACTCTAAAGTGTTGAATAATACTTGCCAGTTAATTAACATGCAAGTGGTAAGGAATGTGAAAGAGGAACCTGTGAGTCAGATGGTTGTGCCCAGCTTAAATTGGAAGTCCCAGTCCTTCCTCTGTCAGCTAACAGTGCTTTCTTTCCAGGGTTAGCTTGATGCTTGCTGGGGGCAGGGGTGGAGGAAGATGTTGGGATAATCAGAGCTGGGAGGGTGAGAGTGTGTACCCTGGCACTCAGCTCACCATGTGCTCCTCTCCTGGCAGACCCAGTCATGGCAGCCTCAGGCATCCGTTCATCATGGGGAAAGCATCTGTTCAAAGCCATCCTGATTGTCCTCGTGGCCCTCATCCTCCTCCACTCAGCACTGGCCCAGTCCCATCGAGACTTTGCACCACCAGGCCAGCAGAAGAAGAAGAGAGAGGCCCCAGTTGATTTCCTGACCCAGATAGGTCAGTCTGTGCGGGGGACAGCGGATGCCTGGATTGGGCCGGAGACCATGCACGTAGTAGCAGAGGTAAGGAAGGTAGTCCCTGGGTGACTGCACACATTGAGGAAAAATCAAAGAGAGGTTGGTATCGGCCACCTTATCTTGGTTCCACATCTTCCCTGGTCCAGAGAGTCCCAAATTCCACAAAAAGTAGCCACACAGTCTTTGCCTTTGAATTCCTCGTTATTTTATTTCTATCCTTGGGCCTTTTAGCCCCATCCCTATCTTTTCCTGACTCCTGCCCTTTCTTTGCCAGAAAGGCTGGGAAATGAGCCATCTTTATAAACCCATGTTACTGGGTGACTGTAGAGTCTCACTTTGGCCTAAATCTGACCTCGAATCTTGAAATGGCAAAATACCAAGTCCTCAATCCATTCCTTTACCTCTAGAAGTGGGGTGGGCTTATTGGGAGCCTAAGGCAGGGTTGTCTTTTTTACCTAGTGGCCTCCCAAGCATGGTATCACATACTTTTGATAGGCTGGACTGAAGGGCTGAGATAGTCATTTATTAAATCTGTAATCTAGTCTAGCTGATAGGCTCTTTTTTCACTGAAACATCCTATCCCTTTACAGATGTTCTCCACGCACCTTCATGACTCCCTGGACAGCTAACAGGGCTCCAGTTTTATAGGGTGACTACTAAAAGTATTTGATTGTCTCTGTCGTTCACACAAAGTACACATACTACTCCCTCCAGAGTATCCCAGCAGAGCAGTTAAATTAAGTCCCAGATGCCCCGGTTTCCCATTCAGGAAGGGGAGAGATGGCCTGTTGGCCATCCCTGTACACTAGAAGGTGGATGTGGAAGGGACCCCTCAGCCAGGCCCAAGGCCCGTCACCACTGGGTGAGAAACAGGTCGGAGACATTCCTGCAGTCCTTGCCTGGACAATGGTGATCAGGCCTGATGGCGAGGAGCGTTGTTAATTATAATCTCACTCCATGTTGTTTCCACAGTCATCGTCCCAAGTCATGTGGGCCATGTCATCAGCCATTTCTGTGGCCTTCTTTGCTCTGTCTGGGATCGTGGCACAGCTGCTGAATGCCTTGGGGCTAGCTGGTAAGTATTGGAGCACTGGGTAGTCAGCCGGAGCTTTGCCTGTACTTTCCTACTTGTGGGAGTTCATCTTTGTCGGGGTCTAGCCTTTTCCCCAAGCTGCTTTACCCTTCCCAGGTTTCCACAGAGACGTGGCCTAAAAGCAAGCTGAGAACTACTATGGCCAGGCGTGGTGGCTCACACCTGTTATCCTAGCACTTTGGGAGGCCAAAGCAGGAGGGTCACTTGAGGCCAGAAGTTTGAGACCAGCCTGGGCAATATAGTGAGACTTTGTCTCTATTAAAAAAAAATTAGCCAAGCATGGTAGCGGTGTCTGTGGTCCTGGCTACTTGGCAGCTGAGGTGGGAGGATCGCTTGAACCCAGTGGAGGTTGCAGTGAGCCCAGATTACACCACTGCACTCCAGCCTGGGTGACAAAGTAAGACCCTGTCCCACCCAGACCCCCCCCAAAAAAGAACTACTGCCACCACCACCATGTGCCAGTTGTTCACTTCCTATCAGGCATCATGCTGAGCTGTAGTATCTCATTTAATTGCCAGCCACAGCCTAGGGAGGCAGTAGAATTGTTCCCATTTAGTAAATGAAACTGCATCTCAACAAAAGGAAGTTATCTATTCAAGGTCTCAGCCAGCAAGAATCAGAGCTGAGATTCCAACCCCTATTACTCTAAGTCTGCGGGGACAGCCTGCTCCTTTGCAGTGTGGCCAGTACTTCCCACCCTTTCGGCGCTGGCCCCACTCTCCCCTCACCACTCCTCCAGGTTGGCTGACTCTGTGACTCTCTTGGCTTCCAGGTGATTACCTCGCCCAGGGCCTGAAGCTCAGCCCTGACCAGGTCCAGACCTTCCTGCTGTGGGGAGCAGGGGCCCTGGTCATCTACTGGCTGGTGTCCCTGCTCCTCGGTTTGGTCTTGGCTTTGCTGGGGCGGATCCTATGGGGCCTGAAGCTTGTCATCTTCCTGGCCGGCTTTGTGGCCCTGGTGAGGTCGGTGCCCGACCCTTCCACCCGGGCCGTGCTACTCCTGGCCTTGCTGATCCTCTACGCCCTGCTGAGCCGGCTCACTGGCTCCCGGGCCTCTGGGGCCCAACTGGAGGCCAAGGTGCGAGGGTTGGAGCGCCAGGTGGAGGAGCTGCGCTGGCGCCAGAGGCGAGCAGCCAAGGGGGCCCGCAGCGTAGAGGAGGAGTGAGCAGGATGCCCCGCGCACCTCCCGTGTCATACCAAAGAGCTGAGCTGCTTCAGGGCCACACAGCCCTCCTGCCAGCCCCCTGCCCTTTTCTTGCCCTGTCTCCAAACCTTCAGAACCTTGATCCCTGCCCCAGCCCGCCTAGCCAAGAGAAAAAGAGAAAGGCCATTCCCCTTGCCAGTCCATTTCGGCCCTGTCTTCTGAGGTCCTCTGTCTGGGATTGGCTCTCTTAACCCTTTCTCTGCTCCCAGCCTGCCTCACCAGGGAAGGTTGGAGGGGCCTCCCTTCTGGCTTCTGCATCTGCGCCAGCAAACATCACTGCCATTGGTCTCTCGTGACTGAACTGGCTTCCCTCTGCTGCTGCCTTGGCTCTTGCTCTCCTGTCCTTCTGAAGTTGCTCCCTGGCCCAGTCTCCAGCTCCCTTCTTGTGTTCCTCTTCCTCCTACCCTGTACTCCCACCAAACCATGGTCCTTTAAGGCATGCTCCTGTCCTCTTCAGGGCCCAGCACTGGGGAGGGGCAGGGGTGATGGGACCTGAGGATAAAGTGGGAGGAGAGAAACAGGGTCCCCTGAGACCTGCGGGGGCTGGGGGGAAAGGAGGATGTACCTTGTGTCTGTTATAAGTGCCTTAATCCGAGCCAGCAGGGCCCTCTGCCATACTGTCTGTGGGAAAGTGCTCTGTGTCTGCTTTGTGTCAAGAAAAGAGCAGTCACTCTCAGAATCTTGATTCCCCGTCAGCCAGAGCCAAAGGTGGCTGCTGCTTTGCAGGCATGTGGCTGCTGCTTTGCAGGCATGTGCCTGCAAGTGGGACCTTGCCAGGCATCATATGCCCTGTGGGGGTTTCAGAGACCCGGAAGGAGGAAGGAGGACCCACCCGCCTTCTTGTCTGCACAACTGCATGTAATTCTCTCCCGCTCCACTCCCTGCAACCAAGAAGGAGCTACTGACCCGTGCCTGCTCTAGCAGCCCAGGAGGAATGCAGGCAGCTCCTCTTCCTTCCAGTGGTCTGCGGAGAGCAGGGTGAGCTGCCAGCTGCCCCTTTCCACCATGGTGCCCCATCTTGGTGGTCAGGAGCCACTTCTTCCTTTGAGGCTCTGGTGGAGGTGGGTGTCCTCCTCTGCCAGGCCTGTCACATGATGTGAAGAGTAAATGCCCAATTCTTACTGTTCAGGTTTGATGTGGAATCACAGCTGCAGTGATATATATTTTTATCAGCGCTTGGTTGGTTTTAAATAAAGTGCACGCTATTTTATTATCTTGTTCTGAATAAAATGTATTTACTCGAAGTCTGGATCGCTTCAGTGTCTCCTCTACTGCTAGACCCATTTCTGTCGTTCATCTCCGCCTCCCGACTTCTCCCTGTGGGGGCAGTGTGAAGCTGGCAGAGGGGAAAGCTGTAAAGGCAGGCTGGAACCAGGTGCCCTTCCCTCTGGCAGGGGGAGGAATGAGGAAGGCATGCTTCCGTTTCAAAACGTAGGAAGGGCTAGCACTGCTGGAAATGTGTGTACTTGCTGGGGGGAGGGGGCACCCCTTCCCTGCGATGTCTTGGGGTGGGTGGGCACCCTGAGAAGACTCGGCTGCCCTCCCCTTCACCATCCAGCTGAGGAGTTTCCTGTGCCAAGGTTCCTAGTAGGCCCACAGGCTGGATCAGTTTTGCAGAGGGCAAAAGGTTTTTCTTGGTAAGCTGCCCAGGCCATGAGAATATGCAGCTGGGGCCTCTGCTCTGGGCCTCTCCCTAAACTGCCTGGTGGGCAACGCTGGGCCAGGACCCCTGAGGCCCGCCTTCCCTCCTGAGTTTTGAGCAACCTCCGAAGTCCGCTCCCCAGGTGGGGCTGGGCAGGAGACTAGAGCTGTCCGCACCTGGAGCCCTTCCTCCACGGCGGTGGCCCAGGGCTCTGTCAGGGCAGGCTCAGGTGGTTGGCGTCTGGCCCCGTTTGGCCCCCGCCCTTCCCTCCTGTCCCTGCAGCTCCCATCCCATATGTCCCTGAATTCCTGTTCTGATTCAGGTGTCAGATGCCTTCACAGGTGAGCTGCTTGTGGGGGTGAGGCAGAGGAAGTGGCTTTTTCTTCCCTGGTCAGGAGCTTCCGAGAGGGAGCCGCAGAACTCACCGAGTCCCTCCTGGCAGAGGCAGCCACCCTCTGTTGCCTCCAGGCACGTGGCCCTCTTCCCGACCTGGGTCGCCAGAGCGCTCTGGGGTTGGGGATCCGTAGGGCACTAGGACCCGGCGGGGTGGAGGGGGCAGCCCATGTGCGGCGATTCGCTCCCTCCCACCCCGCTGCTCCCGCTCCATTGTCTGGGAACTGCAGCCGCGGGGCGGGTGGCGGCGGCGGCGGCGGCGGGGACCCAGCGAGCCAGGTGGGGCCGGCGCGGGAGATGCCGGGCGGGACCGGGCCCACCTGAGCCGCCCGCCTCGTCCCCGCCTTCCGTGGGAAGGATGTGCGCCTGGATGGCCGGGCGCGCGGCGGCGGCCCCTCAGGGGCCCTACGGCCCCTGGCTCTGCCTCCTTGTGGCCCTCGCCCTGGAAGTCGTAAGAGGTCAGCGGTAGGGGAGGGCCGGGCAGGGGGCGTGGGGCGGGGGGCGGCCGGGCCTGGCCGGGCCGAGAGGGCGCGAGTGATGCCCGGGAGCCACGAACCTTCGGATTCTCGGAGTGAACCCTGAGCGGGGTCGCCCCGCAGCGCCCTGAGGGTCGGAGAGCTCTTGCCCTCGGGAACCTGTCCTAGCTGCTTGCCCCTAAGGCTTCCTGCCTGGCACGACTCGGCAACTCCTTTCTGACCCGGGGGCAGCCTGGCGCAGGGGCTTCCCGATCCCGCGCCGTCTGCGAGGGGCCCCTCAGCCCGGCCATCCAACCTGGCGGCCTGGGTCCCGGGCGCACCAGCGTCACCCCTACTCCTTCATCTGTGGTCTGTAGCGCTGCACCTTCCTAGCCTCCTTCCCCCACCACCAACCCACCCCACCTCGGGAGTGGAAAGCAGTCCCTTTGCCTGGGACCTGCGAGATACGCAAGCCCCTCCTTCCCCTTCTCCCAGAGGCTCCCTGACCTTGGCGCCTCCAGGGATGCCTCATCCTTGCCTTCCAGAGCCCTTGGGAAGATTCCTGTCACTGGAGAAAGGGCAGCAACTTCCTGTGCTTCGGGGTGGGGGTCAGACTCTCTTGGCCTGGGCTAGGGAACCGGCTGTGGCTGCAAGGCAAAGGATGCCACAGAAGACAGAAGGACAGTGAAACATTCTCTGCCCTCCTCCCTATCGACGGAGCCCAGCGCTGGGTGATGGGAGTCCGTGGGAGTTGGGCTAAGAGCATCTTATAATTATGGAGGCAAAGGAGTAGGAGGCGAACCTGAAGCCAGTGGCTGCCCCCAGGAAGCAGTGGTCACCTGTTATGCTTCGGGCAGGGGGTGGGGGGTGGGAGGCAGGGGGCAGGAAGAGCTCTCAGGCATATGCTGCTTGGTGGGGAGGGCCAGGAAGGAGGTTGAAACCAATTCCCCCACCCCTGACCCACAGTCCAGCTGTGGGGCTGAGAGGGAGCTAGCTGTGGTGTTGCTTTCAGCCACCTGCTCCCCACCCCGAGGGACCCGGTGGAAGTCTTAGCAGAGAGGAGGAAAACCTTGTCAAATCCATTACACAGCAGGAATAATGCCTCCTCGCTCCAGACAGTGCTCCACAGTTACACAGCCCTTCCCTGTCCAGTGTCACCTAATGCTCCGTCCAGTGTCACCTAATGCTCCTGCCCCTTTTACAGATGAGGAAACCAAGGTTTCAAAATGTCAATGACTGACCCAAGTTTCATCTGTTTAAATTCAGGTCTCCAGGCTCCCAGGAAGTCCTCTCTGGGGAGAGCTTCCCAGTTTGGAGGAATTCCAGGATGAGCAAGACAAGGTCCCTGGTTGATAGGAAGATGACTAATTCCAGAGGAGGCACCCAGGGTTGCAAAAGACAGGAGACTAGTGGGAAAGCGCCAAGGAGGGCTTCCTTCAGGAGGCAGTATTCACTCCTGGCCCTGAATGAGGAGGGAAGAGCCACCAGGCAGAGGAGAGGAAAGGAGAGGCGGTCCAGGCAGTGAAGCCTGCAGGGTGCACCGTTGCAGTGGAGAGTGGGGAGAGAGGCGCAGGTGGAGACGCGGGGTGTCTAGTGGCTGATGCCTGGGATGGACCCCTAGCTCCTCCACCCTCCAGCTGTGGAACCACAGGCAAGCACCGTAACCTCTCTACCTCATTTTCTATGTCTACAAAATGGGATTCATCATAATAGAACCTGGTTCACAGAATTATTACAAAGACTCAAAGAGTTAATACACATACAATATTTAAATCCTCACCCCTGCAGATAGCATTCAAAAAATGCTGACTATTATTAGAGTTCATAGTGCAAACCAATATGGCCTTAGTGGTCTTTTGTCCTGGTGATTGACCATTTTCACCGTCTCCCCAGGCGCATGGTCCCCACCCCACCCCCAGGGCAAGCAAGTGGCTTCACAGACCTCTTCCCCCACCTCCTTCTGCACCCACCCATCCCACACTTGCATTCGGTACCAGTCGGTACAGGGAAGAAGGGAGCAAGCTTGGAAAGGTGGTGCAGGTTGCCATAGCAATGATGGGGGAGGCGGGGTGGATGCCCAGCAAGCCTGGCCAAGGATTCAGGGCAGAGAAAACTCACTTCATTGCCATCTTTTACCACATTAGTCCAGTCTGGGAAGAGCTGTCCCCCAGAAATGCCTTGGTATCAGAGGCGAGTAGATGGAGGGGAGGAGTGGGGAAAAGGAGACATCGAGAAGGCTGCATTGGAAAGGAGGCTGAGGTCCGTGGGAAGGAGAAGGAATGGCTGGGAAGCATCCAGTCCTGGACTCAGATCTGAATCCTGGCTTTGCTGCATACTACCTGTGTGAGGTTCTTTAAGCCTCAGTGACCTCATCTGTGAACTGGTGGTGAGAGGAAAAGGGACATTACAGCCTTTTTCTCCCTCCCCTGCCCACAACCACTGCCCCAGCATGGCACTCAGGTCAGCCCCTGCCAGCTCTGTAGCCGTCATCATGTCTCCGTCTTATCCCTCCTCAGTGGACTGTGGCCAGGCTCCCCTGGACCCTGTCTACCTGCCGGCAGCCCTGGAGCTCCTAGATGCCCCTGAGCACTTCCGTGTACAGCAGGTGGACCACTACCCACCTGCCAACTCCTCTCTGAGCTCCCGATCTGAGACCTTTCTGCTCCTGCAGCCCTGGCCCAGGGCCCAGCCACTTCTCCGGGCCTCCTACCCACCTTTTGCCACTCAGCAGGTAAGGAGGGGGCACCAGGGACTCTCGGCCTAACAGGACTCAGGACCTGAGGTCTGCTGGGTATGGCTTGGGAGCCTTCTCCAGCCCCGGCAGTCATCCTCATATTCTAGAGGGGGAAACTGAGTCCCCATAAAGGTTCTCTTCTGCTAAGCTGGGATCCCATCTTCCTAGATCTTCCCCCGAAACCTCTTTTGTTAAGCCCTGTCATTCTCCCTCAGGTGGTCCCCCCTCGAGTCACTGAGCCCCACCAACGGCCAGTCCCATGGGATGTGCGGGCTGTTTCAGTGGAAGCGGCTGTGACGCCAGCGGAGCCCCACGCCCGGGTTCTCTTCCACCTCAAAGGACAGGATTGGCCACCGGGGTCTGGCAGCCTGCCCTGTGCCCGGCTCCATGCCACGCACCCTGCCGGCACTGCTCACCGAGCCTGCCGCTTCCAGGTTAGTGGACCGGCCCCACCTTGGCTGGTCCTGCTGCTGCGTCAGCCAGGTGGTGGTCCCGTGGCACAGAGGAAACCCCCACTCCTGGGATGCGTGGGGGTTGTGGACCATCCAACTCCCCTTCTGCCTCACTAACTTTCAGTGCTGTGAAAAGGTTATTCAGGGTCCGATGGGGAGTTCAGTCCTTGGTGTGTGACTTTGAGCAAGTAACTTAATCTCTCTGAGATTCAGTTTCCTCATCTAAAGAATGGGGTAATAACAATTCCTACCTCATCTGGAATTGGAGTAGGGAATAAATGAGATGAATGTCAGAAAGCTTATGGCAGAGTAATCACTCAGCCAGTGTGTTTGCATAATTATTAGTATTTTACAGTTGCTATTTCCACTGTTCTAGAGTCTAGCACAAGAGTCCATGGGAGAGGCGTCTCTTGGGCGTTAGGATTCTGAGAAGACTGGATTCTAGGCAGGCTAGGGCTGGGCTTGGTTAGGGTCAGGCACTGGGTTGGCTTACTTTTACTTTGTAGTAAGACCTTTCCCAAGGGCCGAAGAGTGGTCTTCGGATGTGCTCTTAAAACCTAGACCTGGTTCAGGCCCTGGCCATGTCGCCAGTTTACTGTGTCACCCAGGCTGTCTCCGGCCCAAGCTGGCCCTCCGTTTCATGAGCCCCTCCAGCTCTGGGTTTCCTGCCATGGGTGCTGGGAATCCTGTTCCTCCCCGGCCCCCACCCGCATGTCAATTACTGCTGTCGTGTCTTCACAGCCATCCCTGGGCGCCTGCGTGGTGGAGCTGGAGCTTCCCGCGCACTGGTTCTCCCAAGGCTCCAGCACACGGGCCGAGCTGGCCTACACGCTTGAGCCTGCGGCCGAGGGCCCGGGGAACTGTGGCCCCGGTGGGGAGAACGACCCTGGGGAGCAGGCCCTCCCAGTGGGGGGCGTGGAGCTGCGCCCAGCAGATCCCCCGCAGTACCGGGAGGTACCTCTGGACGAGGCTGTGACTCTGCGGGTGCCCGACATGCCAGTGCGGCCCGGCCAGCTCTTTAGTGCCACCCTCTTGCTTCGGCACAACTTCACAGCCAGCCTTCTGACCCTGCGGTGAGCACCGGGCCGTGGGGGTGGGTGAGGGTAGGAATCTCTGCAGGAAGACTAGGGATGGCTTCTGCTCCTCTTGGGATCTTTGCTGGAATCCTTGACCTCTGCAAAACATGTGTGCACCAGATTCCTACCAGGTAAAGAGCTGTGATCGTGCATGGTGGGACCCCATGATGGGCACAGCCCTAGAATTAGAATCAGAAGTAGGAAGCTGCCCCTCTCTCTGGCACCTCCCTGAGATTCCTTTGTCCAGTGGGGCTAACATGGTCCACTTTCGGGGCAACTGCAAGGCTCCAGGGAGGGGAACCCGCAAAGGGCTTAGAAACTAGAAAGTGCAGTAACTAGGCGTGGGCTCTTGGTCCAGTGCTCCAGAGAGGGATATTGCCCCAATCATGTTCACCTGCGTTCTCTTCCTCCTAGCCGCCCTAGCTGCAGGTCTCTAGTCTTTGGACAGAGCCTGCTCTTCCCCGCAGGAAGGCCCTCATTCTTTGTGTCATTTTCTGTAATAAGTTCCCCTAAAGCAGCTCCCACCCAGCTACCCAGTTCACCCGGCAAGGACTTGCAGAGTGTGACTTGCTTTTGGAGTCTAGCACAGGAGTCCGTGGGAGAGGCCTCTCAGGCTTTAGGATTCTGAGAAGAAGCCTGAGTTCTAGGCAGGCTAGTCGTGGACTTGGTCAGGGTAAGGCACTGGGACTGGCTCACTTTGTAATGAGACCTTTCCCGTGGGCTGCAGAGTGGTCTGCGGACAGGCTCTGCAACCTACACCTGGCTTCCAGCCCCTGGCCTGGGTTTGTGTGTGTCCCGTCTCAGTGTCTCCCCATCCCCACGCCCTCCTGCGCACTCTTATTAAGCAGATCTTTCCTAGACACTTAGAGCCTGCCAAGCCCTGTGTCTTCACTCTGCAGATCCAAACATGAGCAAGGCCCAGTCCCCATCTGGCAGAAAGGGGCCCGCAGTGGTAGGGAAGGGAGCTGGGTGGGCATGAATTGGATTAGAAGGCACGTGGGTGTGTACGCGCTGAGGGAGGTCCAAAGTGCCTCGGAGGCTTGGGTCGGGGGGGCCGTAAGGGGGAAATTCTTCCCAGCTTTCCAAAGGAAATAGTCTGTGAGTTGTTGGAGGCTTAAAGCATCAGCAGGTAGAGGAAGGTAAAGGGCAGAGCAGGCTGAAGGTCACAGCCTGGGCAGAGGCTTGGAGCCAGGAATGAGTGCTGTGTATGTGGGGAGGAACTTGTGTGTAGCCGAAGCAGAGAGTGCGTGGAGAGATGTCACAGCCGAAGGTAAGGCTGGACCAGACCCTGGAGGGCCCCCAAATGCCAGGCTAAGGTTTGACCTTATGGGCAAAGGGAAGTGGTTTCTGGGTGGGGGAGAGCTGTAAGGTGTGAGCTGTAGTGAGGCGGGGTCCTTCTGGGTTGGAAGATGGTGAAGAGGAGATTCAGACTGGAGCCTGGGAGTTCAGGCGGCTTTGGCCCCGTGTCTTCCCCTTCAATCCAGCCCACAGTTCGGCATCCACCTTGCCAAACT
The DNA here is from genome assembly GCF_001604975.1 of Cebus imitator. Taxonomy (NCBI): domain Eukaryota; kingdom Metazoa; phylum Chordata; class Mammalia; order Primates; family Cebidae; genus Cebus; species Cebus imitator. Next base: position 177,518 of record NW_016107384.1, read on the forward strand.
GAGCCTACATGCTCTTCTTCCTCAGGATCAAGGTGAAGAAGGGGTTGCATGTGACAGCCGCCCGCCCAGCCCAGCCCACGCTCTGGACTGCCAAGCTCGACCGCTTCAAGGGCTCCAAGCACCATACCACCCTCATCACCTGCCACCGTGCTGGGCCCACAGAGCCAGATTCCAGGTGGGTAGTTTCCCTCCACCCAGGGGCCAAGGGAGGGAGGGCTGGTTATAGAGTGGAGGTGGGCAGATTTGGGGGCTGCCGTGCTGCCTCCAGATCCCCAGGTGAGCAGACCCAAGGACAGACCTTTTCAAGAAAGCAGCACAGGGCACGCATAATCCACTCATTCATTCATCCATCTCGCTACCATTTTCCCAGCCCAGCCATGTGCCAGGCATAGCAAGTGTCTGTGATTCTTATTCTAAGCGATATAACCAATCCTGTCCCCCAGGTATAACCCTCATAGCCACTACCCCCTCCCCCTGCTTCCACCAAATGATCCCTTCTCTGGGACATTCACATTCCCCCAAAAAGCCCAGCTGCAGTCCTGAATATTTGTGAACCCTTATTCATGCCCTGACTCGGTACCCCTTTTGAATTCTGGTTCTGATGCTTTTGGATGGGCAAAATCTTGGGCAAGCCAGTTAATATTCCCCAACCCGAGCCTCAGTCTCTTCACTTGTGAAATAGGAATCATAATGCATCCCTTTAGTGTTTTCGAAAATAAAATAAGGTACCGCATATCAAGCATGCAGGACAGTTCCCAGCACATAGTTTTTTGTTTGACCAAAGGAAGCTTATCATTCAGAGGGCCAAGTGACTGGTTCTGGGACCTGGAAGTAAATCGTCCTCATGCCACCTCAATGGCTGTGGAAAGCGGAAGTCTGGGTGAAGAGGGTCCAGGCAGGCAGGGAAGCCAACGAGCTTGCCGGGTGGGAGGTGGTTAGTGGCTGCATGGATCTTAGAGAGGCCGAGAATGGGTCAGAGCTTGGGGTCTGGAGCGAGGATGCTTGGGTTCAGATCCCAGCCCTGCTACTTTTTACTGCATGTTCTTAAATGAGCTACATAATGTCTATGCCTCAGTTTCCTCCTGTGTAAAATGAGGATAATCACGAATGCAGGAAGTGCTGAGGCCATGCCTGGCAGCTAGCAAGCACGCACTTGGCTTCTCTCTCTTCTGGCCAGCAGTCCCCTTGAACAGTCTGAGTTCCTATGGGTGGACTTCATGGTGGAGAATAGCACTGGCGGGGGCGTAGCGGTCACTCGACCCGTCACGTGGCAGCTGGAGTACCCAGGCCAGGCCCCCGAAGCAGAGAAGGACAAAATGGTGTGGGAAATCCTGGTGTCGGAGCGGGACATCAGAGCTCTTATCCCACTGGCCAAGGTAAGGAGACCTCCCTCTCTGCCCGGGAAGGCTGGAGGCCAAGTCCCAGGAGCCCCATAAGCTGAGGGGCCTGGGGCTGAGCCCCTCCTCCACCCCCAGGCTGAGGAGCTGGTGAATACAGCGCCACTGACTGGAGTACCCCAGCGTGTCCCCGTGCGCCTTGTCACCGTGGACAGCGGGGGGGCCTTGGTGGAGGTGACAGAGCATGTCGGCTGTGAGTCGGCCAACACACAGGTCCTGCAGGTGAGTGGCAGGTCCCCAGCTCGTGTGACTCTGCATTTGTGTGGGCACAGTTAACACACGCACACCTTTCCTCCTTCCTCATGTGCGCCCCCAAGAGAACAGCTTCTTCTTGAGACCAGAAACCTCATGGGAGGAACCACAGCTTCAACTTCTGCTGTACCAGCTACCTCTCTCCTGAGTGGGAGCTACGTAACCCTAACAGCCCCCCCACAACCTTAGACACTTTTACACTCATTATTGCACTGGCAAACGAGCTGGCCTGAGACAGTTGAGAGCATGTACTTTGGGAGCAGAAGGTTTGAGTTTGAAACACATCTTTGTTGTCAACTAGCTGGGTGATCATGGACTGGTCTCTTAACCTCTCTGAGCCTTGTTACCTAAACTTTAAAATGGGAACATATCTTTGGGTTGTTGTAAAAATTAAAAGCAGGACAGGTTCGGTGGCTCACGCCTGTAATCCCAGCACTTTGGGAGGCCGAGGTGGAAGTTCGAGGTTGGAACTTTGAGGTTGGAAGTTCGAGACCAGCCTGACCAATATGGAGAAACACCGTCTCTACTAAAAATACAAAATTAGGCGGGCATGGTGATGCATGCCTGTAATCCCAGCTACCAGGGAGGCTGAGGCAGGAGAATTGCTTGAACCTGGGAGGCGGATGTTGCAGTGAACCGAGATCGCACCATTGCACTCCAGCCTGGGCAACAAGAGTGAACCAACATATCAAAACAAAACAAAAAAAGAGTTAAAAGCACCTTAAGACAGTATTCGGCAGATAGCGGGAGCTGAAACGACATCAGCTACTGCTATTGTAATATGATGTAATAATTATATAATGGTAAAATTTATTATTATTATTTGAGACTGTGAAGCCAAAAAAACAGGAGTAGGGCAATTTTCTCTTGAAGTTCTGGAGGGGAAGCATGGAGCCTGCGTGTTTGCAAATCCCAGCCACCTGAATGGAGGAAGTGCCTTTCCCCGCTTGTGGCGCCCTTTGCTCAAATGCGTGTGGTTCCTGCTGGAGGGCCCTCGGTGGGGAGATTGGCCTTGCCCACCTCTGCCTTCTTGGCTGTAGCTGGTTGCCAGGTGGGTCCAGGAGCAGTGTCAAAGGCCAGCACGAATCAGGAGCCAGAGTTATGGCTTCACACCCCTGCTCTGCCAGGGGGAAGACAGGTATGCAATGACCAGTTTCCCTGACTGAGCCCCAGGGGAACTCAAAGAATGGCCCCTACAGTAAAATCTTAAATAAAGAACAGCGGCTTCCCCAGCAGTCCTGCCGCAACATGCATTCCAGTGAAACACAGAGCTGAACGCAGTGGGAGCCCGGCCTATGGCCTGAGGTCAGGACTGCTCTCTTCTGGCCCATGCCTGTCTCTTTTTCTTTCCTTCCTTCCTTTCTTTCTCTCTCTCTCTTTCTTTCTCTTCTTTTCTTTCCTTTTTAAAATCTATTTATTTATTTTGAGACAGAGTCTTACTCTGTCCCCAGGCTGGAGTCCAATGGTGCAGTCCAGCTCACTGCGGTCATGGCTTCCCAGGCTCAAGAGATCCTCCCACCTCAGCCTCCCCAGTAGCTGGGACTGCAGGCACGTGCCACCATACCTGGCTGTTTTATTGTAACTTTTTTTTTCTTTTTTGACATGAGGTCTCACTCTGTTGCCCAGACTGAAGTGCAATGGCATGATTTTGGCTCACTGTGACCTTCGCCACCTGGGTTCAAGTGATTCTCCTGCCTCAGCCTCCCAAGTAGCTGGGATTACAGGCATGTGCCACCTCACCCGGCTAATTTTGTATTTTTAGTTGAGACGGGGTTTCACCATGTTGATCAGGCTGATCTTGAACTTCTGACCTCAGGTGATCCGCCCACCTAGGCCTCCCAAAATGCTGGGATTACAGGCGTGAGCCACCGCGTCTGGCTGATTTACTATATATTTTGTAGAAAGTGGTTTTGGCCATGTTGTCCGGGCTGGTCTCAAACTCCTGGACTCAAGGGATCCATCCACCTCGGCCTCTCAGAGTGCTGGGGCTACAGGTGTGAGCCACCCACAGGCTCAGCCTCACACCTGTCTTTAGTGGCTTAGCCCGCCTGCCTGCCTTCTGCTCCCTCACAGGTGTCTGAGGGCTGTGATGCCGTGTTCGTGGCTGGCAAGGAGAGCCGGGGCGCCCGGGGGGTGCGGGTGGACTTCTGGTGGCGCCGGCTCCGGGCCTCGCTGCGGCTGACCGTGTGGGCCCCACTGCTACCGCTGCACATCGAGCTCACCGACGCCACCCTCGAGCAGGTCCGCGGCTGGAGGGTACCTGGCCCTGCCGAAGGGTGAGTGGAGGCCTGAGGAAGCTGGCAGGCCTTGGCGAGTCACACTGGGACAGAGAGGGCGCAGGGGACACAGCCGTGGGCCCAAGCCAGGGTCTGAAAACTGCCCTGTTGCCTGCAGCCTCTTCTGCCCAACTCCACCCTGGACCACCCAACCAGTGACCACTTTCTGTGAAATTGCTGACCTCTGCGTCCCTCTCCTCCTTCCCTGCCTCACTTCTCCCCAGCACCCTCCACTTCCTAATCTCCATCCTTTCCACACTGCTCCCCTGAGAATGTAAGCTCCTTGAAGGCAGGGTCTGTCTATGCTGGTCACTGCTATACTCTCAGAGCCTAAGAAGGCACAGAGCTCAGGAAGTGAACATCCTTGGAGAGGGCACCCCAGAACCCAGGCAAGGCAGCCCAGGCCTCTGGAATCTAGCTTCCAGGCCCTCCAGACAGTAAGCGTGCCCAGGGTCCCCGTAAGAGAGTATCTCCCCCCGGTGTCCCTTTGGGAGCAAGAGTGGTGTGGTCTGGATCAAGGAACATCGCCAGTCGGGAGTGGACTGGGGCGGCTCACCTGCAGGTGGAAGGGCCTGACCCCAGGAGGGGCAGATGTCTGCGTTTGAGAAACAGGAGCCGCTGGTGATTAGGAGCCTCCGGGGAGGAGCTGGGGGTCTCCAGCAGCTGGGCCCAGGGCAGGCAGGAGCTGCGCAGCGCTGATGTCCTATCCCTATCCCCACTGCCTCTTCCACCCTGCAGGCCTGTGGAACCTGCTTCAGAGGCGGCAGATGAGGCCGAGCGGCGCGCCCGAGGCTGCCACTTGCAGTACCAGCGCGCCGGCGTGCGCTTCCTTGCCCCCTTTGCGGCCCACCCACTGGACGGCGGCCGCCGCCTCACGCACCTGCTCGGCTCAGACTGGCTGCTGGACGTGTCCCACCTCGTGGCGCCGCATGCCCACGTGCTGGACCCGCGTGTAGCCTCACTGGAGGGCGGCCGCGTCCTTGTGGGCCGGGAGCCCGGGATCACCTCCATTGAGGTAAGCAGCCAGCCACCAGGAGAGCGGACCCCCTAAGAGGGGTGTAGGGGTCCCCAGAATGTTCACAAGCGGGAGTGAAGAGTGTGGAGAGCTCAGGGCGTCTGTGGGGGTGCATGGTCTAGGCTGAGTGCAGTGGGATTGGGGATGGGCTCTGAATGGGGTGGCCACATAAGGGGGGAGCCCTCTAGCTATGAAGGGCTGAGGTGTGGGTAATGTGGAGACCAGGTCTTGAGGGAAATGGGAACTGTCCCCTAGATGTGCGATTGGGGTCCAGGTATGCATTAAGGTGCAAAGAGTGGAGGGAGAGAAGCCTGTGGGGGTGCTGGGAGCACCTGGTTCCCTCTGGGTGGGGGCTACCTGTGCGGAAGGCCCCCCCACCTCCAGAGAGCAGCCTGTGAGGGTATTGGGAGCACTGGTTCCCTCTGGGTGGGGGCTATCTGTGTGGAAGGCCCCCACCACTTCTGGCCCCTTCCCACCCTCAGGTCCGTTCCCCACTGTCAGACTCCATCCTGGGGGAGCAGGCGCTGGCCGTGACGGACGACAAGGTCTCGGTGCTGGAGCTGCGGGTGCAGCCGGTGATGGGCATCTCGCTGACCTTGAGCCGGGGCACGACCCACCCCGGGGAGGTTACAGCCACGTGCTGGGCGCAGTCAGCCCATCCCGCCCCAAAGCAGGTGACAGCTGGGGGGTCAGGGGAATGAGGTCAGCATCTCCAGATGGGGGCTGTGGTAGAGGGGGATGGGAGGAAGGGGACCCTGGCACCTCCACTCCTTACCTTAGGGTTTTCAGAGTGAGGACTGACTTCCCTGTGAGGTAGTGAGCTCTCTGCAGCTGGAGGTGATCAAGCAGAGGCTGGAGTAAGGCAGTGGGAGGTTGGTTAGATGGCTCTGAGGACCCTCCCAGTAACTCAGACCCTGGGGCTGGGTGGCAGACAGGTGATTGACACGCGTCCCCTCTCTCCCTGTGTTGTGTCCATCTGCCTGTGTGTTTCTCTCTGGTCTCTCCTCCGTGTGGCCTGTCTCTGTGGGAGTGGTTTCTCTGTGCATGCGTGCGTGCCCTCGCGTGTCTCTGCCTGTGTCTGTGTGCCCCACAGGAGGTGGCCCTCTCCCTGTGGCTGTCCTTCTCTGATCACACTCTGGCCCCGGCTGAGCTCTACGACCGCCGTGACCTGGGACTGTCCGTCTCAGCCGAGGAACCCGCTGCCGTCCTGCCAGCGGAGGAGCAGGGCGCTCAGCTTGGGGTGGTGGTGAGTGGGGCAGGCGCTGAGGGGCTGCCGCTGCATGTGGCTCTGCACCCGCCCGAGTCCTGCCGCCGGGGCCGCCACCGTGTGCCTCTGGCCTCTGGCACTGCCTGGCTGGGGCTGCCCCCTGCCTCCACACCGGCCCCTGCCCTCCCATCCAGCCCTGCTTGGAGCCCGCCAGCCACAGAAGCCACCGTGGGCGGTGAACGGCAGGTGGCAGGCAGTGTCGGGGGCAGCATGGGCGTGAGGGGCAAGTTTGATCAGGCAGAGGAGGAGGCCAGGAAGGAGGAGACTGAAGCCAGGGAGGAGGAGGAGGAGGAAGAGGAGGAGATGGTCCCCGCCCCTCAGCGTGTCACCGACCTAGAGCTGGGCATGTACGCCCTGCTGGGAATCTTCTGTGTGGCCATATTCATCTTCTTGGTCAATGGTGTGGTATTCGTCCTGCGCTATCAGCGCAAAGAACCTCCTGACAGCGCCACCGGCCCCACCTCCCCCCAACCCCACAACTGGGTCTGGCTGGGCACTGACCAGGAGGAACTGAGCCGCCAGCTGGACCGGCGGTCCTCTGTCCCACCCAAGGCGGAGGGAGGCTGCCCCTGTGAGAGTGGGGGAGGAGGGGAGGCCCCGACCCTGGCCCCTGGCCCTCCTGGGGGCACCACTGGCTCCTTGAGCACCCTGGCCCGAAAGGAGGCTGGGGGACGGCGGAAGCGGGTAGAGTTCGTGACGTTCACGCCTGCCCCTCCAGCCCAGCCACCTGAGGAGCCCACAGGGGCCCCTGCTGTGCAGTCCATCCTGGTGGCGGGTGAGGAGGACATCCGCTGGGTGTGTGAGGACATGGGGCTGAAGGACCCAGAGGAGCTTCGCAACTACATGGAGAGGATCCGGGGCAGCTCCTGACCCTCTGTAGCCACCTGGTCAGCACCAGCTGGGGCAGCGAGGGTGGAGGTCCCACCGAATGTCTCGCCTGGCCCCCTGCTCATCCTCTGGCACTTGATCCAAGTCCCCTGCCTGGTGCCCCGCAAGGACTCCCACCCAGGCCTCCTCTGCCCTGCCCCTTGTCATGGACCATGGTCGTGAGGAAGGGCTCTGCCCCTTATTTATGGGAATCATTTCATTCCAATGTTGGGTACAGAATAAACCGAGAAGGAAGCCACAGCTGGGTCTGCTTCTGTCTGGTGGAGTGAAGGGAGGGGGCTGGAATGGGGCATGTTCAGCCCCTGTCCCGGCTGAAACCGCTGTGGGAGGCTGGGCCCTGGGTCACCCTCTCGTAGCGTCCAGCGATCCAGATAAATAGGAGGGCCGTGACGGCCTGAATGCCAGCCAGCAGGAAAAAGTAGAGGTCCATCCGGCAATTGTTGATATTCCCTGGGGAAAGGAGGAGTTGGATTTGAGTCAGGACGGGGATGGGGATCCTCTGTCCTGCACCGTCCCTGCCAGTGTCCCCACACTGGACAGATAACCGCTAATCCCTGACTTCCTGAAGTTCTCCAGGGGTGCCTGCAATTCCTCTTTAGCTATTCAGAGGAGGGTGTGAAATACAAATACCATGAGAAAGGTGACCCTCCAGCCAGAAATGGCAGAGTTCCAGAAGCCGGAAGGAGCCTTGGAGGTCCACTCAGTTCAACAGTTGGGGAAACAAAGGCCCAAGGAGGGAAGCTGCACTGTGGGTGACTGGCCAAGCCGGGGCTAGAACCCCAAGCTAGAACTCTGCTTGATTCTGCCCAGAGTCAAAACACTTAGCAGTTGCCACCTTCTCTCCACACCTCCCTCCACCCATGTCCCATTCCTGGGGAGGCTCCCCTACTCACCGAAGTCCTTGGGGCAGTGCAGCCAGCCCCCGGGCAAGGACAGCAGTGCCACTAGGCTGGAGCCCAACAGTGAACCCACTCCCGACAGGCAGAAGAAGATGCCCATGATGGCGCCCTGCATGGAGCGCGGGGCCTCTGAGTAGGCAAACTCCAGGCCTGCAGAGAGGGAGCAGAGAGGATCTCAGGGGCTGGTGCAGGCGCAAAGAACAGGCCCGGGCTCCTACCTGCTGCCCCCAACTCTCCCCCCACCAAGCCACCCTCCAGGCTTCCCCTGGATGCCTGTCCACTCAGTGGCAATGACAGCACCTAAGTGTCAATGCTGGCTTCCCCTCTGCCCTGCTCACCTGGCTGCTGGCTGACCCCCCATACCTGGGTGCTCCACTAGCTCTGTCTCCCCTCCTCCTCTTCCTGCTGGGTCTCTCTTTTCAGTGACAACACCATCTTTACCTCCTCTCTCTCCCCTCCCTCTCTGCCCAGCTTCAACATCATCAAATCATTTTGATACAACCTCTGAAATCTATTCTAAATCGATTCTAAGTGTATGTCCTTCTCTCTGTTCCCTCTGCCCTGGAGGTCCAACCCCCCAGCCCTGGTCATTTCCCGCAATTTTTTTTTTTTTTTTTTTTT
>NW_016107384.1:186350-207041 GCF_001604975.1 Cebus imitator
TGTATTTTAGAGAGACTGGGTTTCACCGTGTTGGCCAGGACGGTCTTGAACTCCTGACCTTGTGATCCTCCGCCTCGACCTCCCAAAGTGCTGGGATTGCAGGCGTGAGCCACCACGCCTGGCCCTGCAAATGCTTTTTAAACTCCCCTGACTTCTGACCTCCTCACACAGCCAGGATCGTCTGTCTAAACCCTCTCTGATGGGGTCCTTTCGGGGCCAAAACCCCGTGGAAGCGTGGGGTGCTATTGCCTTCAGGAGAGATTCCGAAGTGCGGGGCTCAGCCCACAAAGCTCTTGGAGACCTCCACTCCCTACACCTCCCAGGCCTCTCAAGCCCTATCCTCCACACTTCCCAAGGGCTTGGATCTTTACTTATGCTGTTCCCTCTGCCTGTAAGACCCCTCCTCCTAGCTGCTCGCCTGCCCGCCTCCCTCCATGCTTCAGGGCACCCACTGCACTGTGCCCTGACTTCGGCAGCACTCCACTGGTTCACTATTTGCACAACTCTCTCCCCACCATCTGAGTAAGCGCCCAAGGTCAGTTTTCTCTTTATGTCTGACCCAGCCTAGCCCTGGGCCTGCAGCTGAGGATGCCCTTGCTCCTTTGATGACTGAAGGGTCTGCCCAGCCTTGCAGCTCTAGCTCCCAGCCCGGGGAAGGGGGTTGGGAGGGTGGGGAGGGGAGGACATAGAAATGCATTATTAAGGCCAGGCAGGATGGCTCACGCCTATAATCCCAGCACTTTGGGGGGCTGAGGCGGGCAGATCATGAGGTCAGGAGATCGAGACCATCCTGGCCAACATGTTGAAACCCCATCTTTACTAAAATACAAAAAAACCCAGCTGGGCATGGTGGCACAAGCCTGTAGTCCCAGCTGCTCGGAAGGCTGAGGCAGGGGAATCACTTGAACCCGGGAGGTGGAGATTGCAGTAAGCCGAGATCACACTACTGCACTCCAGCCTGGCGACAGAGCAAGACTCCGTCTAAAAAGAACAAAAAAGAAATGCCTCATTATGCCCCAGAGTACTGTGTGCTATGATAGAGAGATGAACACGGGGTGGGAAGGGAGGACACTTTCTGCCCAAGGACCTTGGTATTTAGGCTCAGAACTGAAGGGGAAATATGAGTTCACCTTCAATCTAAGGTAGAGGCGACAGCAACTTCAAAGACACAGAGTGTGGAAAGCCCGGCCCTAGGGGACCGTGTGGAAAGCTGGTGTGGGAAGTGCCTTGCTCGCCTCCCAATCCCAGTGTCTGTCATACTGGCTGACTTGAAGCAGGTGCCAATAACAGATCCCCGTTGGGTGAATGCCGTCCTGGTTGGAAAACACCACCTTCCCCCATGCTTCCTCCATGGAGGCTGCACCCCTGTAGCCCAAGACTTGGAGGTGCCACCAGGCAGAGCCCCTCATTGGTGCAGGAGCAGGGGAGGGTATCCAGGGTACCTGGGATGCTGGCAAAAATCTCGCTGACCCCAATGAGCAGGTACTGAGGGATCTGCCACCAGACGGACAGTGGTGCCGCGTTGTACAGGACCTCCCCAATCTGCTGGGACACTGTCTCGTTGTGGTGGATGTAGTGTAAGCGCTCCATCTCCAGGACTCCTGGTGGAGGAGCAGAGGGGTATTACAGTCAGGCCCACCCCAGGCAGCTTAGCCCACAGCAGAGCTTGTACATAGTCTTGGGGAGGTTAAGCAGCCAAAGATTGACTGAGAAGCAGCAGGTAAGGTAAAGAATACTGGACTGCGAGGGGGGAGTGGGTAGAGGAGGGGCCAAGATTTGACCAACTTCTCCCTTTTTGTCTTGGCTGCTAGGAAGCTCAGAGCTGAGCTTTGCATTCTATAACGGTAACAACTCTCATTAACGGAGAACCTGTTATGAGCTAGGCATTTGGTATGCGTCCCTCCTGGTAAAGAAAGTGAAACAGATGAAGAAACGAGCCCACAGTCGCACAGCCATAAGTAGTCAGGGCTGGATTTGAGCTCTGGTATGTCTGGTTTCAGAGCTGACCTACTTTCCATCATATCACATGACTTCTCGACTGCAACGTCAAGTATTTCTGTAGCATTTCTAACCTGGTTTTCAAGTTTAACTATGTTATCTCCTTCTCCTGCGTTGCTTGGGAGACAGCTGTGCTCTAGTGGAATGAATAATAAACACAGAGTTAGAGGCCTTGGGTTCCTAGCCTGGATAGCTGTGTGACTTTGGGCAAATTACTTAACCTCTCTGAACTCTGTTCCCTTATGCAAAAAGCACGAATAACATTCCCAGAATTATTGTGAGGATAAAATAGGACAAAGGATATAGCTGGGGAAAAAATCTAGTTTGCTTTTCACACTTTCAATACAATATCGTTTATGGAGGTTTCATTTCTCCAGCTCATACTTGTGATCCAGGCGCGCAGCTGAGTGCTTTGCAGACTTCATCTCCTTTAAATCCTCACGACACCCCCATCAGGCTGAGTTCCATGAGAGCAGAGCCCTGCTCAGGGTCTGAATGACACCTATCCCCATGGAGTCTCACTCTGCCACCGAGGCTGCAGTGCAGCAGCACAATCCTCGGCTTACTGCAACCTCTGCCTCCCGGGTTCAAGTGATTCTCCTGCCTCAGCCTCCCGAGTAGCCTGGGATTACAGGCGCATGCCACTGCACCCATCTAATTTTTGTATTTTTAATAGAGGTGGGGTTTCACTATGTTGGCGAAGCTGGTCTTGAACTCCTGACCTCAAGCTATCTGCCCGCCTCAGCCTCCCAAAGACCTATTCCCATTTTAAAGATGCAGCTCAGAGACTGAGTAACTTCAGGGTCATAAAGTTATTAAGTAAAAAGGGTTCAGGTTTGTGCAAAAGGGTGAAAGACTTCTTTAGCTGAACACCCCCCACTCACCCCCCCACTTTGCAGCAAATGGCTTCAGATCCTTTTGAAATGGAGGAAGAAAGAGGATTTTTTTTTAAGTCTTCATTTGCCACTAAGTGCAAAATTCATTCAACACTTTTATTGAGGGCTCTCATGCATGATTCACAGTAGTGAATAAAAAAGAAAAAAAAGTCTTTGCCTTCAAGGAGCGTGTAATTCACTGGGGAAAATATCTGTTCCTCTCTTGGCCTGAGTTTCCTCTTCTGTCAAAATGAGGGGAGGCTGGATTAGTTAGGAGGGTCTCTTTCAGCCTGCACTTCTGGGAAGCCAACACTGACGCCCACTGGGAGAGGCTGATCTTGCCTAGGCTACCACTTCAGCACTAGCCCGCGGTGGCGCCAGCCCAGACGAAGTCCAGCCCCCTGCCCCACACCCCTCCACACACCTGCCACAATGACGGAGGCGAAACCAAAGAACATCCCCAGCGCCATCTTCTGCAGAGCAGAGGGTAGCAGCTTGCACCGCAGCAGTAAAGGGTCGATCAAGTGGTCCTTCAGGGGGACCAGAATCAGCACCACCACGACGTTGGCCAGGAGGAGCCAGGCTTCTGGGATCTGGGCAGGAAGAAGTCACGAGAGGCAGGCTAGCAGAGTGGAAGGAGCCCGCTGCAGTCGGGAGATCTGGACTCTAGACTGGCCCGAGGTGACCTAGGGGTTCAGCTCCTTCCTCTCTCCGGAACTCAGGCTCCTCAGCTGTGTAACCAGGGAGTGGGATTATAAAGAGATGGCAAATAGGTTCCTCTTGTATTCTAACTTTTATCAATTGGTAGTGGCGGATTGTGGAACATTCATGTGCTCAGCATAAAAAAAAAGTCATGATTGACTAGTGATGTCTGCCATGGGCAAGGAAATGGAGTACGATTGCAAATTTCTCATTTATCTGCCAGCTCTGCAGATCATGCATTTCATGAGTCTCTGACATGCGAAGGAGCTGGTTTAGAAAGTTCTGGAAAAGGCAGAGATCTAGGTATCCAAGAGTCCCAGGGAAAGAGGGGCCAAGGAAGAGCTGAAAAGGGGCCTGAGTGTGCTTGATCTTAGGGTGAAAATCAGGCCATGAGACCTGCTTCAGAGCAGCAGCATGAGGGTGTGCAGCTGGCCTGAATTCTTTCGAGCAATGAGCATCTTGGCAGGATGTCTGTGCCGTGGCACAAGTCCGCCCTCCTCCAGGTGCTTTTCCTGTATACTGAGGTTGCCTCGCAGCCAGGAAAGAAGAGTGTGATGGTAGTTTCATCCTCCTCTTCTCAGAGGAAGCCGCTACCTGGGCTGAACTGGGTGCTGAACACATGCTTTATCTCTCACCGTGTAGTTGCCGCCCTGGGCTCTCAGGGCTGTGGAGATGTTGGCTGGGTTGGCCGGGAAAATGTTTGGGATGTGGAGGTGAAGACCCTGCAGGACGTAGGTGGACTGCATCTGCCAAGAGAGACAGGGGTGAGGCTAGAGCAGAACCGACTGTGCCCCTCCCAGCTCCCAGGTGGCATTCCTCAGCAGTAGCACAGGGCAGCTGGGCAGCTGTCCCCTCTCCCAGTCTCAGGGAAAAAGTCACCTTTCCACCCTCATTTCTCCGAGGTAGCTGGGCTGGGCAGGGAGCATTCTGTGCTCTGCTCTCAGGCCTGTGAGCAATGCGCAGCCTTATCCCAGAGCCCAGGCACAGCTGGTCTGATTCGTATTTGTGTCCCCAGGGCCCGGCAGAGAGTAAGCATGGATAAATGTTTGTGGCAACGGGAAAGATAATGGCTGCCCGCACAGGGAGTTCTCATCTGACACTGGAGCCAAGCTGAGTCCCACAGGTTGACACAAGAACTGCATAGACACGGACTTGCCAGAGTGGCTCTGGACACAGCTGCAGGAGCAGGGCCCAGGGGCCACCTCCCGTACCAGGCATTGCCCGTTTAGTTGCCATATAAATGGAGTGGGATTCAGGAGACTCCCACAAGAAGGGCGGGGGCAGGAGAGGGCATGGGGGCTGCTCTGGGCAGCAGCCATTTATTTGCCAACTGGTATGGAAGGAGGTCAGTATCTGACTGGTATGACTGAGAATCAGCCATGGATACCCCCCGACCACACGTCCCTGACTCATCATAAGCATACTTTGTGCACCCCTAAGTAGCAGGCTGGGAGTGCCAACAAATGTTCCTATGAAGGTGGTATGGACGGCAATGACCTTATGACCTGGGGGCTAGCATTAAGCTGCTGCCCACCCTCCTAACAATCACACACACACACACATCACTAACCTCCCCACTGGGGAGTAATATGATGAGTGGGAGGCAATAGTTCTTAACCCTGAGTATCAGTATCATTTGAAAAGTTTCTTTGTTTTTCTTTTCCTTTTTTTTTTTTTTGAGACAGAGTTTCACTCTTGTTGCCCAGGCTGGAGTGCAATGGCACGGATCTCGGCTCACTACACACTGCCTCCCAGGTTCAAGTGATTCTCCTGCCTCAGCCTCCCCAGTAGCTTGGATTACAGGCATGCGCCACCATGCCCAGCTAATTTTTTGTATTTTTAGTAGAGATGAGGCTTCTCCATGTTGGTCAGGCTGGTCTTGGACTCCCGACCTCAGGTGATCCACCTGCCTCGGCCTCCCAAAGTGCTGGGATTACAGGCATGAGCCACCGCGCCCAGCCTGACACAGTGTCTAGTCTTCTTAGAGACTTCCCCAGCAATTCTGATTCAGTAGCCTGAGGTTGGACTTGGAATCCGTTTTTAAAACAGAGAGCATGTTTTTAAAAGCTCTGCAGGTGCTTCTGAAGCACAGCCAGTTTGGGGAACCACTGCTGGAAAGTACTCCACACACAGAGCTTGCCCTGACCTGCCTGCCGTGGGGCCTCGGGCAACCAACACACCCTCTCTGGGCCTCAGGTACCAAGCCAGGTGATCTGAATGCGGCAGAGCTGGAAAAGCCTCTCGTTTAAGCCACCTGTTGCTCACATGGGGAAACAGGCCCAGAGAGATGCAGTAAGTTATTCAAGGACCTAACCTGGCACAAAGCCATCCGAGTACTTCAACTCCCGCAGGTGGCACAGAGGACGAAGGCGTCTCCAGGGTTCCTCTTACTGTGCCACCCGAGGGAACTGGATTGCTGAGATGGCTCTGCGCCAGGCCCTATGCTAGCTGGTACAGGGCAGCAACTTGCTTTATTCCCCCGGCTTTCCCCCTTTCCACATGCCCTGGGCCTCTGTGATGAGAACTGAGGCCATCTAGGTGGTGACGGGGGAGCCAGGCCCCCAGAGAAAAAGGGCGGGGCTGCTCACCTGGAAGTAGACCATCCAGTAAGGCACCAGGGTCACCATGACGGGCAAGATCTTCACCAGGACCTGGAAGTTGGCGATGTCCTCTTGCGGGGAAGGTCCGGGCTGGGGAGACCTCTGGTCAGGCCGTAGTCGGGCACCTTGAGGGTCTCTGTGGGACCCCAGGGTAGTAGATAAAACAGCAGCCAAGGCTGGGTGCGGTGGCTCACGCCTGTAATCCTAGCACTTTGGGAGGCTGAGGCGGGTGGATCGCCTGAGGTCAGGAATTTGAGACCACCCTGGCCAATATGGTGAAGCCCTGTCTCTACTAAAAATACAAAAATTAGCCGGGCGTGGTGGCAGCGCCTGTAATCCCAGCTACTCAGGGGGCTAAGACAGGAGAATTGCTTGAACTCGGGAGGTGGAGGTTGCAGTGAGCCAAGATCACACCACTACACTCCAGCCTGGGCAACAGAGCGAGACTCCATCTCAAAAAACAAACAAACAAACAGAAACAGCAGCCATAATCTTCCCCACCACCTCAGCCACGTCTTCACTTCCATCATCGTCCCCTAACTGAATCCTCCTCCCAGTATTAGGACGTCTCTGAAATCAGCGCCCTCCTCCTCTCTGCCCTGCTGTTAGCACCACTTCACCATCATCACCACCATTGCCAAAGCCAGCATCCTTACTGTCATCACCTTTAGTAAGGTGACTGCTGTCAGCAAAGCCATCCTCTCCACGGAGTCTCCATTCCCATCAGCATCACTCTTTTTCAATGTTGGCACTGCCACTGCCAATATTATCCTATCCTCTCTTTTGTTGCAAAGGTGCCTCGCCAAGACTCATCCCACTCTAGATTTGTGGCCCCTCTGGGTCCTGAGGGAAGTAAGACCAGAGACCGTGGCAAAAGGAGTCAGAAGGGATTTTTTGGCTCATAGCATCAATTTGCTACGGGAACCAGGGGAGTCCCAGTCCAAGCCTGACTCAGAGAGAGACGGTGTCACAGACTGGATGCACCAAAATTTCCCCCACTTGCTGTCCCAAGTCCATCCTCCTCAACAGTCGACGTGACAACCCTCTGCCTCTATGACAAGGGCTAGAGAGTGGAGCAGTAGGGAGGGGACATCGGCAGGCGACGGGATTGATCAATCCCTGCTGCAACCTCTACCCTTTGCCCTTTGTCCTGGGAGCTTTCTGACCTCCTTCTGTCCAAGAGCCTTGCATTGTCCTTTGAGACTCCAAAAGGGATAATACTTGTGCGGTCATCTCTAAAGACAGACACCGTCAACTCCACCCTTTTCAGCACGTGCTGCCATTCTGCCACCAACAGGTGGAGTTTATTTTCCCTGCCGTTGTTTCCCTGCTGGCTTTGCGGCGTTTTTGACCTGTTAGAAAGAAGCAGAAGTGGTGGTCTGGGACTTCAGTGCCTCTTAAGGGCCTTAAGAAGACCCATAACTTCTGCTTTCTTCCGCCACCGAACATTCATTCTTGGAATGCTCCCTCCTCTTGCAGCCCTCACAAGGTGATGTGAGAAACTCGAGCCACATGGTAAGACCACATGAAGGGGAACCAAGGTACTCTGGCCAACAGCCAAAGCTGAGCTCTCAGCCAACAGCCCACATTGACCAGCAGCCGTGTGAGTGGACTCAGATGTTCCAGCCCTTTCCACATCCCAGATGACTGCATCCCCAGTGCCATCATGAGGACCAGAACTGCCCGACTGGGCCCAGTCACTCACAGAACTGGGAGAGGAGGTAAAAAGGTCATTGAAGTCACTAAGCTCTGGTGTGGTTTGTTAGGCAGTGACAGATCATTAAAACCACCACACTTCTTTGCTCCCGACAACTATACTTACAAACCTCAAGCAATAACGTGCCAGATTGTGGAAAGCATTTTCTTCACCTTTTTCATCTAGATCCTACTGACAGAAGCTGTAACTGACTGCAAGGTCTGGAGGCAGAATTGCTTAGCATAAACAGATAATTAATTTAGGAAGGTGAGGGGCAAAAGGAAGTCACTCAGAACTTTCCTCCCTTGGATGTCAGCTAATGGAGGAGCAAGTCTGGCCGATTTCCTAAGACGCTGTGATAGGTAGTAACAGGGTAATGTGGAATTATTCATATTATATCCCAACGACCTTCACTGGAACCATCATCCCCATCATCCCCTCCTTTAATGCCACTGTCACCCCCATGGCCAATGTTTGTGCCTTTAATGTAGATACCACCGCCATCATCTTCATCCTTGTTACCATCAGCACTGTTGAGACCATGATCATCCTCACAGTTTTTCTTTTATTTCTGCTCTGTCACCCAGGCCGGAGTGTAGTGGCACCATCATAGCTCACTCTAGCCTCAACCTCCTGGACTCGACTGATCCTTCTATGTCAGCCTCCCCAGTAGCTGGGACCATAGGCACATGCCGTCACACGCCGTTAATTTTTGTTTTTTTGAGATGGTGTTTTGCTATTATTGCCCAGGCTGGAGTGCAATGGCACAATCTCAGATCACCACAGCCTCTGCCTCCTAGGTTCAAGCGATTCTCCTGCCTCCGCCTCCTGAATAGCTGGGTTTATAGGCATGTGCCACCATGCCCGACTAATTTTGTATTTTTAGTAGAGACGTGGTTTCTCCATGTTGGTCAGGCTGGTCTCGAACTTCCAACCTCAAAGTTCCAACCTCGAACTTCCACCTCGGCCTCCCAAAGTGCTGGGATTACAGGTGTGAGCCACTGCGCCCAACTAATTTTTGTTTCGTTTTGTTTTGTTTTGTTTGTAGAAATGGGGTTTTGCTATGTTGCCCAGGCTGGTCTCAAACTCCTGGAATCAAGGTAGCCACCAGCCTTGGCTTTCCAAAGAGCTGGAATTAGAGGCATAGCCACTGTGCCCAGCCCCATTTTCACACATTCTATATGTAGATGGCCTCCAATAATACCACCACTGGCACCACAACCTTGACCTTCATCCTCAGTCACAATGGACAGTTCTAGCCCACTGGGGAGCAGATCATCATAAAAACCTATCACTGTAGCTGAACCAGAACATCTGGCACCTGGGCCATGCCTCCCCAGGAGTAGTCCAGCACTCCTCCAGGCTGGGAGGCTCCCTGCACCCAGAGTCCCTCCTTACCTGGCCAAGTGTTGTTGCCGCAGCCGGGGACAGCAGTTTTGGAGAGCGAGCTTAAGCATGGAGGACACTTGGCTGCCCATGGGGGGCTTGGTGATGAAGATGGGGGTGGCAAAGAGGAAGATGAAAAATGCCAGGCCCACACAGCCCACGGGGATGCTGTAGCCCAGCAGGAAACTGATGTTCTGCTGAATAAAAGCCACCACCAGCAGTGACAGCACAGCACCCAGGTTGATGCTCCAGTAAAACCAGTTGAAGAAGCGGCGGGTGGCGTCGCGGCCGAGATCCATCACCTGCCAGTCAGGAAGGGACCACCGTGAGGGCCCAAGGGGTCGGGGACACTCTCCATACCCATACCCCTCCCTCCTACAGAGACACTTCTTGGGTCAGTGGGTGGTGGGTGTTCTGACACTTTCCTAGTCTCTGATCACTAAATAGATGCTGGAAAAATATTTGCTGAATGAATGAATGAAGCGACTCTTGGGAGTCACTTGCTAAAGATCAGGACAGTTGGCCTAGCTGCTTTTGCATACCCATGACACACCTTGCTTTTTTATTGTCGCAGAGAAGCCCATACAACAGATGTCTCAGATGCCACTTGTTCATTTCTGGTTGATTTATCCCTTTGTCTTTGAGCAACCTACACCATTCATTACTTTTATAATCAGAAAAAAAAGCCAGCGAAGATATCCATTTTGTTGCACATTATTAAAAATAATGTATGCACATTATCGAAAGAACAGAAGTGTGAGTGAGGATTTCCTCTGCAGTTCGGAAAGGCAAGCAGAGAAGCCTACTGTGACCCATCCTTTCACCCAACTTTCATCCCTCTGATATATGGCAGAGGTGGTCCAAGGCACAGCCCCAAGAGCGAGTTCCACGCTGATGAAAAAACATTTTTTTTCAGGCCTCCCAGCAAGGGCAGATGGGCTGAAAATCTTTACCCAGGATTTAGATCAATCAGCAACAGCCAGGCCCCAGGCCCCTTCTGGTCCGTTAGCTCCGGTCAGGGGCACTGGCTGCCCCCAAATCTCTCAGACCCAGGTGCCAGATCCTGACTCAGCAGGTCTGGGGCAGGACCTGGGCATCTGCATTTAAAAAAGCAGTGAGGACTGGCGACCATTTTAATGGAGAGAATAAATGCTTCTCTAGATTGCTAAACCAGCCACCTTTCGATGCCCCTGCAAACCTCAGGATTCATTACTGCCTTCCACCTAGAGATTTCTAGCTCCACTAGCTAAGGAGATTTTGTCAAACTTTACTTTCTGTAGTTGCATTGGGGAAACGATAAGTTTTTTTTTCTTCCTTTTCCAAATGTAAAATCATAGTCCATACAGATGCACTTAAAACTGCATTCCATTGGAGATTCTGAAGGGTCCTTCTGGCAATGGGGAGGGAAGGACATGCCGGCTCACTGATAATTCTTGCTGTAGACTTTCAAGCAGAAAAATTGAATAGGACCCATTAGAAGCAGCCACTTGTACTTATTAATTGGAAGTAAATGAATATGTCTATTGTAACTAAGGGGGAAGACCAGGCAGCCCATTCAGGATATAAATGAGTTCTTTTAGAATGAGCAGACACTTTGTCGAGAGTGATGGATGATGGTCCTTTCTGAAATAAGCAAGTGTGTGAAACATGCAGCTCCTGGGGTATAGCTGTTGCCAGATGGTACCAGTCCCACCCACCCCCACATCCCCCATCTGACTGCCCCCCTGAATCCTGCAGCAGCTTCCTCCCTGTTGTGAAACATCCACTCTTGTTAACCCATACGCTGTCTACACTGCAGCCAGAGTCATTTTTGAAGAGCTCATTTCCAGTGATGTCCATTCCTGCCTCATACCATTTCGGTGCTTCCGCACTGCCCTGGGGTCAGATCCTGACTTCACAAGGCAGCCTCACAGCCGGCCCTTGCTCCACCCAAAGCTCGTGCCCAGCCAAGGGGAGAATGTACAGCAGCTGCTGCCACTGTTGGTGCCATGAGAGGCTCTGCTCAGTGGCCTGGCCTCCAGAAGACCAGTTTTGCCACAGGGGGCACTGGATGGGTGAGGCTCTCTGGAGGTCAATAGGGTCAAGGACAGGTTAAGGTTACTGGGTTGGGGGTGTTAGTGGCATATCAATGAAACAAGAGGATTAAGGGAAGATGAGAGATTTCCACTGACAAATATTGGGGTTCTCTAGGTCTGAAGGAATGTCAACAAGTAAGAAATAGCCAGGGTTGGCCAGGCGCAGTGGCTCATGCCTGTAATCCCAGCATTTTGGGAGGCTGAGACAGGTGGATCACCTGAGGTCAGAAGTTCAAGACCAGCCTGGCCAAGTGGTGAAGCCCTGTCTCTATACTAAAAAAAATACAAAAATTAGCCAGGTGTGGTGGCAGGCGCTTGTAATTCCAGCTACTTGGGAGGCTGAGGCAGGGAGAATTGCTTGAACTGGGAGGTGCAGTTTGCAGTGAGCTGAGATGGCAGCACTGCACTCCAGCTTGGGCAACAGAGCGAGACTCCATCACAAAAAAAAAGAAAAAAAGACCAGGGCTGTTCTGGGGCACAAAGTCCTCATCATCAAAGGACCCTAAACAAGCTGGACAAGTGACTCCTTGTCAAGGACACTGAAAACTGCTGGGCGCTGAATTGTGGGTTCCAATGGGACAAAATGATCCTCTCGAAAAAGTCCCTTTTATGAGTATAACATGTGCAATCAAAGAACATTTAAAAAACGGAGACAATTAAGAAAAAAGCGCAGTGAGTCCAGTGTCCTGACCATACTACTGCGACAGTCCTTCTCATTTCCTTTCGTGGACACCTCGTCTTTCCACGTGGCTGCGCTCCTATCTGTATGCAGACCTTTTGCTCATTCCAACTATATGTGGTTATTTTAATTATATTACATTTTAGTCTTAATTATTGCCTAATATCCCACTGGGCACAGCTATCAAAATAGAGTCGTGTTGTTGGCATTTACTCATTTATTGAGCAGATATGTATTACATTTATTCTATATGCCATGCTCTGTCCAAGGGGGAACAGAGGGAGGCTCAGAAGTCGAGCTGTTTGCCCATGTGCCTCCAGCTAGTGAAGGGCAGAGCTGGGATCTCAGCAAGCCGGCCTGACAACCTCCAGCTCTGCTAGTGGGAAGAGGCTGGCTGGCTCCTGCCCTGCGCTCACATCCCCATAACACACCGAGACGGGGCTCATGGTGGGACCCGGAGTCCAGCTGCCCTTACTCGGCTCCTCCACCTGCTCTCCAGGTTACCTTGGACAAGTTGATTAATGCCATGAAACCTCTCAGCGTCTTTCTCTGTAAAACGGGCATAATAATTCCTATCTCCTGGGTAGTGAAGAGGATTAAATGAGTTAAGCAGTGAAAGTGCTTAGCATAGGGACTACAAGTAGCTCAAAGAAGACCAATCAGCCTGGCACAGTGGCTCACCCCTGTAATCCCAGCAGTTTGGGAGGCGGAGGCGGGCGGATCACCTGAGGTCAGGAGTTCAAGATCAACATGGTGACACCCATCTTAAAAAAAAAAAATACTGAAAGTACACTTCATTTATGGTAGGAGGAAGAAAGAAAAAAAAATACAAAAATTAGCCAAGCGTGGTGGCGGGCACCTGTAGTCCCAGCTACTCAGGAGGCAGAGGCGGGAGAAATCGCTTGAACCCGGGAAGGCGGATGTTGCAGTGTGCTGAGATGGCGCCATTCACTGCCGCCTGGGCGACACAGGGAAACTCCGTCTCAAAAAAAAAAAAAAATTAAGAAAAACCAGCCATGGTTGTTCCCACTGCTGTTGCCATGTTCTGCAAGGGCTAGCACCCCTCTTCCTTCAGGAAACGAGGCGCAGGCAGGGGAAGTGGTGTGTGCCGGGTCACGCCGGGGGCCAGCCCTTCTTCCCCCGACACCCGCGGGAGTCGGCCGGGGCAGGCCTCCCGCCACCCACTCACCTGGTCGGCCCCGAAGGAGGTGAGGTTGCTCCGGACGGAGCTGGCGGCCAGGCCGAGGAGCAGCAGCCCCGCGTAGAGGACCGGCGCGCAGTAGAGGCTGGGCGAGGCGCGCGGGCAGCCGGGCGAGGGGCAGGCGGGCCCCAGCGGCGACGCGGGCATCTCTCCGCAGAAGGAGCTGCGGCCGTCGGGGAAGGCGGTGGCGGGCAGCAGGCCCGAGGCGACCAGGTAGAGCAGCAGGCTGAGCGCCACCGCGCGGTAGCGGCCCAGGTACACGTCGGCCAGCCAGCCGCCCACGGGCGCCAGCAGGTAGGAGGCGCCCAGGAAGACCAGCGCGGCGCGCGACGCCTGCTCGCCGGTCCAGTTGAAGTTGGTGCTGTTGAGGTAGAGCACGAGGTTGGCGGCGACGCCGAAGAAGGCGGCGCGCTCCAGCATCTCCACCAGGAGCACCGTGGCGCCCGCCGCCCGCCGCCACCGTCGAGGGCCCCGCGTGCCGCGAGGCAGCAGCGGCCGACGCTCCCTGGGCACGCGGGGCTGCTCCCCCAGGGCGCGCGGCGCGGGCATCCTGGCTCCGTGCCGGGCCCCCCGCGGCTCTCCTCTGCTCTCCCACACCCAACGGGCTGGCCCTCCTCTCTCACCGCTTTGGCCCGCCCTCCTCTCGCGTCCCCTCTCCCTTTCTTGCCCTACCCTTCTAGTCCTTCTCTGCTCACTACCCGGACTCTACCACCTTCTCCCTAATCCTCAACCCCCCTCCCTCCCCCACCCCAACCCTTCCTCTCCGTGCTCCCCCTCCTCTGACTCACACTGCCACCCTCCCTGCTCCACCTCGAAGCCCCTCCGCCTCCTCTTTCCCCCTGGCCTCCCCGTCTGTCGCCCCTTCCTGTTGTCCCCTCTCCTTAGGACAGCTGGCCTGCCCTGGGGGTGGGGTAGGGGCTCCCTCTGCCCCGGTGACCCTGCTGCCCCTGCCGTCTTCTCTACCTCTCCCTGTCCCCCTCACCCCCACTGCCTCCACTCCCCTCCCAGGCCCCTCCAGCCCTCCCTCCAGGCTCAGCCTCTGTCTCTCTCTCTGCTTCTTGAGAAACTCTGGGCTCCCCCGGCTTCCCCTTTCACTGGCCCTATCCGCAGTCGCCGGCCTGCATCACATGGCGCAGTTGGGTGTTTAGGAGAAGTGAAAGCCTGGGTCCCAGAGCTCCTGCTGGGTCAGCTTTCTAAAAACCTCCCTCCTCCTCTACCTCTGCCTGTTACTCCAAACCCCCTCTGCCGGCCTCCCTAGAGCCAGGAGGAATTTTTTCTTTCAGTTTCACTTCTCGCCAGGATCCCGCTGTGGCTTCATCCTCTACCAATCAAACTCCAAGGCTCCGTGGGTAGAAAGAAGTGGAAAGGCGGCCTGCGTCATTTGGACGTGCTCAGCCACTTCACAGATGCAGAGACTGAGACCCAGTGGGGGTTAGGGCAGGAAGGTGGAGGAAGACTGGTTGCTGGTAACTGAACTAGGGGTCAAGCCCTGCCCAGGCTCCTGAGTGACAGGGAAATTCACTATGCAATACGGATTGCGCAGAGGCTACTATGAGGAAGGAAGTGGGGCACTTTCAGCAAGCCTGCGGGCTATAGAGGACCGCAAGTGAGTCGGATTGAGAGGGACACCGACCTCAAGCTGAATCAGAGTCAGCCTTAGCACTCCTACGAGCCAGCCCCACCCTGACCTAGGAGGCCAGGGGGATCTGGCCTCTGCCCTCCTCTGACCTCAGCTCAGCCCCATGTTCACTGGAGTCCGGCCAGCCAACCTTCCAGGTTCCCCTCCCGTGCTAAGCTCCTTCCTGCCTCAGGGCCTTTCTCTTTGCTGACCCCTCTGCCAGAACTGCTCTCCCTCTAGATCCTTGCATGGTTGGCTGCTTCTGTTTATTAAGGTTTCAGTAGATATGTCTCCTTCGTAGGGACCTTCCCTGGTTTTCCCATGTAAGTAGTTGCCTACTGGAGTCTCATCATCCTCTGTCACATTGTCTTGTTTTACTGTCTTCAGAGCACCAGCAGAATAGGCCCTCCGTCAGATCAGAGACCTTTCCTAACTTTTCACTGTTTTATTTTCAGTTGCTGCCCAGTACTTGCTAAATAGGTGCTCAGTAAGTATTGGCTGAATAAATGAATGGAAAGAGTGTCCCCAGGCAACATTTGTAAGAATGATATCAGGAAGGCTAAATGCTGAAAGAAATGGAGTCTCGCAAAAGCTATAGATTCCAGCAAAAAAAAAAAAAGAAAGCGCCATAGATATCAGCAAAAAAGTGAGTTTTGTCGCCCAGGCTTCAGTGCAGTGGTGTAATCTCGGCTCACTGCAACCTCTGCCTCCCCAGCTCAAGTGATTCTCCTGCCTCAGCCTCCTGAGTAGCTGGAATTACAGGCACGTGCCATCACACCTGGCTAAGGTTTGTATTTTTAGTAGAGACGGGGTCTCACCATGTTGTTCAGGCTGGTCTCGAACTCCTGACCTCGTGATCCACCTGCCTTGGCATCCCAAAGTGCTGGAATTACAGGTGAGAGCCACCATGAGTTTTTAACATGTTAGAGAAGCCAGGCGGAGAGGATGGTGAGAAATCAGAGCTCTCCACCCCAGGTCTTCCTTTGGCCACTGTAGTCAGGGCCATGTGCTCTCCGCGAGGCAGAGAGAAGAGGAGGCTTCAATGGAGCTGCACCACCTCTCAACTTGGAGGAAGCTTAGGTCACCAGCTGTGACGGTATGGGTGACGAAGTTCAGGTCACAACAGACCCAGTTCCTTCCTCTCTTGGCAAGATCACTAGGCTGGCAGATGAGACAAACGCCATCCCAGAGAGCTGAGAGAGTGCTGGCCTGCCATCAGTGATGTTCGAGGGGTGGTAGATGAAGGGATAGACTTCTAAAAGCAGTGTGGCCTGCAGAGAAAAACCCAGGAGAGGAAAGCAGCAAAGAAAAGAGGAGTGCAGCGTCTTTTTTACCTCCCAGCCTCCGTCTCCAAGGTACAGGGGGCCAGGGCCTGGGCCGGTTCACTGGGGAAAGTCCCGAGGACATGTTTATCTGGGGAGAAGGTAGGGGTGACTTGCCTCTTGCAGATAGGGGAAGTAATGTTCCAAAAGCAGATGTGACTGTCACCCAGGGCACAAGTCACAACACTGATGACCAGCTGGAGAGCAGAATCTTAGAATTGAGGAGCCCAGAGCTGGTGGGCCATGGCCATGACCTGCAGACCTATGTGGCTTGGCTCTGATGGAGTTTAATCACATGATGTTGAGTTTTTGTTGTAGCCTTTGTTATTGCTTCTCTTTTCTCTCTTTTTTTTTTTTTGGGGGGGGGGTTGGAGTCTCACTCTGTCACCCAGGCTGGAGGCTGGAGTGTAGTGGCATGACCTGGGCTCACTGTAACCTCCGCATCTGGGGTTCAAGCAATTATCATGCCTCAGCCTCCTGAATAGCTGGGACTGCAGGTGCCTGCCACCATGCCGAGCTAATTTTTGTATTTTTAGTAGAAACAAGTTTCGCCATGGTGGCCAGGCTGGTCTCAAACTCCTGACCTCAGGTCATCCACCTACCTCGGCCTCCCAGAGTGCTGGGATTGCAGGAATTAGCCATATTGTTTTTTAATTTAAAAACATTTTTGAAGTTTTAATTATCTCCTTAAAAATTCAGAAATATTAGCTGGGCGCAGTGGCTCATGCCTGTAATCCCAGCACTTTGGGAGGCCGAGGCAGGCAGATCACCTGAGGTGGGGAGTTCAAGACCAACCTGACCAAGATGGAGAAACCCCCTCTCTACTAAAAACACAAAATTAGCCAGGCATGGTGGCACATGCCTGTAATCCCAGCTACTTGGGAAGCTGAGGCAGGAGAATTGCTTGAACCTAGAAGGCGGAGGTTGTGGTAAGCCAAGATCCTGCCATTGTACTCCAACCTGGGCAACAAGAGCAAAACTCTGTCTCAAAAAAAAAAAAATCAATCAGAAGTATTGGCATGAAGATCCAGACTTTTGTCTGCTCCTGAAATTGCCGAGGGTCTTGCATCTCTGGGGCTGCATGCCCACAGAGAGCCAAGGGGCAGCAGCGCTGTCTGGTGTCGTGGCATGCCTAAGTGTCCCTGCAGATGCCTTGGTTGGAGGCTGGTGAAAACGGGCCTTTTTACCTGTGCCTCTAACGCAGCTACTGTTGAGTGTGGGAAGCACAGAGGCTGCTTCGTCAGCAAGCGTTCTTAGAGAGATCATGATGAGGATGTTAGGTGAAGTGGCTTCTCGAGCCTCCTAGTTTCTCCTGATGGCGCTCTGCCAGGGCAGGGCGAGAGATGTCAGGTTTTAGGAAGTTCAGATGTACGACTTGACTAACCGGTTAGGTCCCCAGCTCCACCTTCTAAAACCCAGCACAATTACTTTATGTGGTTGAAAAAAGCGAAGCAATGAAACCTTGGTCTAACTTTCAGTTTACAGATACAATTTCATAGTAATGCCCTGCCACTATCCTGCTACATTGCCCACAGGTTTTATAGTCACAGGTGAGCATCAAATACACGCAGCCTCATCACGCCTCCATAAGGAGGACTGGGAGGTGGTCCCTGCAGCTGGGGCAAGGTTATCTCCCAGATCCAGCCAAGGTCAGCCTCACACATGCAGAACAATTTGGATTTCTCTTGCACCTGGCCAACCTACTCTCCACCCCTATAGGGTAATCCTGGGCTTGACAATAGGTGGAAATCAAAAAATTGAGCCACCTGGATGAAAGCGTAATAGCCACAGAATGAGGAGAGGCAAAGCAGAGGGAAGGACAGTGACAGTCTCGGGGAATTTTTGGACTGCTGTGCAGGCATTCCTCCACGCAGCTTCTCATGCTGGAGTGGCCGATCCTAGCATCCTGCTCACGCCAGGGTGGTCCGTCCCAGCATGCCTTGGTGTGTAGCAGGTGCACCAGGAATTGCAGGTAACCTGCAGCTGAATTGTCCACACAGCATTCTCATTCCTGCTGGAGGCAGGTGGCTGCCCGTGGAATATCATTTACTTGTGGTGTGGCAGGACAAGGTTGAGAACTGCTGTTTGACTCCATCCCCATGACTACCAGGACAGCCAGGTGACTTTAAAGGAGTAGGACAGAGCAGACACCTTTCCAAGCCTATGGGGCCAGAATGAATCAGCAGGACATTCCCGGGGCCACAGCTGAGAATGAGACACAGACTGTGGGCTGGCCTGTGGAAGGCCACGGCCCCTAGCGGGGAGGATGACAGTAGAGGATGCATCCTCACATTGTCTTCCCTGTCCCCTCGCACCAAGGAGGAGTGAGGCCATCCACAGACTGGGGTCTGGAATGGGAGGCAACATTTTACCAAAGATAGTTTTTTCTTATTATATCATTTTATTAAGTGTTCATTCTCACTGACCTTTTAGAAAACGGATTGCTGCCATGCCTGCCCCCTGTTGCAGATATCCCCAAGGGTCCTGCCCCTACGTTCCATTGATGCTGCCTGGCAACTCTCTTTTGTGTCCACCCATCTCTCTCTCACCCCCTAACACTGCCCCTGTTTGGGCAGCCAGCATTCCCTGCCTGGACCACTGTAGTAGCGCCTTTTGGTTCACGTTCAGCGCTGCAGCCTTGAAACCCTGCAAGGACCCCTTCCTGGTTCTGGATTCTCCAGAACAAACTCCCAACTTCTTTGCTCCACTTTGCAGGTCCTCCAGGATTAACCCCTTCCGGACCAACTCCCGAGCTCATCTCTTACCTCTTTCTCTCCACGCCTCCTGCTCCCACCCTGCCTCCAGCC
The DNA here is from genome assembly GCF_001604975.1 of Cebus imitator. Taxonomy (NCBI): domain Eukaryota; kingdom Metazoa; phylum Chordata; class Mammalia; order Primates; family Cebidae; genus Cebus; species Cebus imitator. The sequence continues at coordinate 205,310 of NW_016107384.1, forward strand.
ACAGTCCGCTTCCAGCTCTTTCTCATCTGGAACGTGGCACATGCTGCTCCTCCAGCCTAGAACTCTCCATGACTCATGAATATTGATCCCTTGGGACTTGACCCAGATGTCACCTCTTCTGAGTGGTCTCCCCTGTTTTCTCAATCTGTTCTTCCATGGCCATCAAGAAGTACCTGAGGTAGAAAAGAGGTGCCAGGTGCCGTGTCTCATGCTTGTGATCCCAACACTTTGGGAGGCAAAGGCAGGTAGATCACGAGGTCAGAAGTTCAAGACCAGCTTGACCAAGATGGTAAAACCCCGTCTCTACTAAAATTACAAAAACTAGCTGGGCGTGGTAGTGGACACCTGTAAGCCTAGCTACTCAGGAGGCCGAGGAAGGAGAACTGCTTGAACCCACTGGTAGATGTTGCAGTGAGCCGAGATTGTGCCACTGAACTCTAGCCTGGCCGACAGAGCAATTGGCACCATTGGCACTTTGGAGTAGGCACTTCTTTGCCATGGGGAGCTGTCCTGTGCGCTGTAGGGTGTTTACCAGCGTTCCTGGCCTCTATGCACAGGATGCTCGCTGCACGCCATTCCCCACAGTCGTGACAACCGAAAAATGTCTTACACATTACCAAATGTCCCCTGGGGGCAAAATTATTCCTGGCTGAAAACTGCTGCCGCGAATCAAGGTCTGCTGCATGGTGCCTCCCCCACAAAAGTATATGTCCACATCCTAATCCCTGGAACCTGTGGATACTACTTCATAGGGTGAAATATTTGCTGAAACTAAAGATCTTGAAGAGGGGAGCTTATTCTCAATTATTGGATGGGCCCTAACAGCCTCCAGAAGTACCCTATGAAGTGACACAAGAGCTTTGGGAAAAATTAAAATAACAAGTGCCTGAACAAGAGAAAGGCAGAGGGAGATTGGATAGACCCTCACAGAAGAGAGGCCACAAGCCAAGGGATGGCAAGGAATGCCCGCTGCCACCAGGAGGGAGAAGAGGCCTGGAACAGATTCTCCCCTAGCAACTCCTGAGGAAGGCAGCCCTGCCAGCACCTTCATTTCAGACTTCCAGCCTCCACAACTGTTAGAGAATACATTTCTGGTGGTTTAAACCACCGTGTTTGTAGTAATTTGTTACAGCAGCCTAGAAAACAAATACAGAAGGGATACGCCATCAGTACCGGTGTTTTCACCCTCAAAAGTTATAATACAAGATTCAAATTCCCATGGGGTGTAGGAGGGCACCAAGGGGAAACTTCCCTTTTGCCCTTTGAAGGTTCACTGAAAAATCACGGGCAAGAGGCAGATAAATAGGAGAAAAGGCATACAGATGTATTTAACGTGTGTACACGGGAGCCCTCAGAGTGAAGACCCAAAGATCTGAGGGAACTCGTCCACTTTTACGCTTAGGTTCAACAAAGTATGGAGAGCCATGTAGATATAGAATTGAACAGGCTGAGCTCAGTAGCTCACACCTGTAATCCTAGCACTTTGGGAGGCCAAGGCGGGTGAATCACCTGAGGTCAAGAGTTCGAGACCCGCCTGGCCAACAAGGCGAAATCCTGTCTCTACTCAAAATATTTTAAAAAATTACCCAGATGTGGTGGCATGCACCTGTAGTCCCAGCTACCCAGGAGGTTGAGGCATGAGAATTGCTTAAGCCCAGGAGGTGGAGGTTGCAGTGAGCCAAGATCGAGCCATTGCACTCCAGCCTGGGTGATAAGAGCGGGACTCTGTCTC
>NW_016107384.1:207750-238811 GCF_001604975.1 Cebus imitator
AAGAAGAAGAAGAAGAGGAAAAAGAAAAACGTTTGCTTCTGAGGCTACTGTGGAGGACTTTATTTGGGGTATTGTTTTCTAAGCCCCAACAGGGAATTTAGGAAAGAGCCATTGACATGGATGCCTTCTGTGTGCAGATCACAGGAAGCTGGAAGGGTTAGACCATTCGGCCAATGGATTATGGACCATTGACAGGGCAGCTGTATATGAATGGAGTGGACAGATGTGAATATCAGGTCCCCCTCTTGGGAACCTAAGACCTGACTGGAAAAGGCCAGAATGATGTGACTTAGCAGCATCAAGACAAAAACAATAGCCTTGGGATTTTTTTCAACAACAGTAACTTCAAGATGGGTTGACCTTTGGGCCACCCTAGGCTACAGCATGGCAGTGGTTGTCAAGCTAATGTGATGATAGGTGACTTTTTTCTTTTCCTTATTTTCCAGAGTCCCTCTAATGTAGTTCTGAGACTTTGATTTTTGTATAAAGGTTAAATTTGGGATCAGGGGACATCACTCTGCTAGACCCCAGGCTGATTAGTTCCTTCATGGAGTGTTCAGATCAGTGAACACCACACCTCAGTGGAAACTGATCAGGCACTTTAGAATCCTATACATACGGGAGAATGGACAGTTGGGCTTGCCCCTTGAAAATGGCTTACGTGTCTCAGGCAATGCTTAGGAGAAGAACTAGCTCAGATATTCAAGATGCTAAGTTTCAGCTCTGAGCACCATGTTTCTTCTCTCCCTTCTTAAACGGAGGTTCATGGCCCTCTAAGGATTCCTGAGACCCTTTCAGTGGTCCACGAGGTCAAAATTATTTGCATATCAATATAAAGATACAATTTGCCTTTTTCATTGACATAATTTGCCTGGAGCAAAAGCAATGTTGAGTAAAACTGCTTGTGCCTTCACATGAATCAAGGCTGTGGCACCAGGCCAGGCGCGGTGGCTCACGCCTGTAATTCCAGCAGTGTGGAAGCTATGACAGGCAAATCACTTGAAGCCAGGGGTTCAAGATCAGTCTGGCCAACATGGCTAAACCCTATCTCTACTACAAATACAAAAATTATCCAGGCATGGTGGCACATGCCTGTAGTCCCAGCTTCTTGGAAGGCTGAGGCAGGATAATCATTTAAACCTGGGAGGTGAAGGTTTCAGTGAGCCAAGATCGTGCCACTGCACTCCAGACTGGGCTAGAGTGAGACCTTGCCTCAAAAAAAAAGCAGTGGCGTCAAGCTGCAGTAGGAGCTGTTGGATTTTTCATCCTCATGCATTCAGAAGATGCATTCTGTTACTTAAGAATGTCCTAAATGAAGCGGTTAAATTGTTAATATTATTATTATTATTATTTTTTTTTTGAGACAGAGTCTCGCTCTTGTCACCCAGGCTGCAGTGCAATGGCGCCATCTCCACTTACTGCAACCACTGCCCTCTGGGTTCAAGCGATTCTCCTGCCTCATCCTCCCGAGTAGTTGGGATTGCAGGCACTCCCCACCATGCCCAGCTATTTTATTTTTGTTTACTTAGTAGAGACAGGGTTTCACCATGTTGACCAGGCTGGTCTCGAACTCCTGGCCTCAAGTGAGCCGCCCGCCTTGGCCTCCCAAAGTGCTGGGATTATAAGCGTGAGCCACCATGCCCAAACAAATTATTAATATTCTTAAAGCACAATATTTATTCTATGTGACAAATGAGAAGTAAGCACAAAGACTCCTGCCGAATACTACAGTATGAAGGTTGCTCTGGGAAGAACACTTGTGCTATTTTTGGATTGCCAGCTGAACTAGATTTTTCCCCCATGGAACACCATTTTTACTTGAAGCTATGGTTATTCAGACTTCAAAATTTGGCAGACAGCTCTTTGAAAATGAACAAAACGAGCCTGTCACTTGAAAGAATACGACAGTATTTGTTGCCAATGAGGAAATTAGAGCTAAGTAAAAATTCAAATGTTAGAAAACCCATGTCATGATCTTGACATCTTCCCGATACTTAAGGTTTTCTGATGGGATCAGAGATGATATCAACGAATGTGATTTTCGATGTTGTGTAACGAAATATGTCAGCATTTGGAAGATCCGAGTAACTTCCGCATCTGTGAACCAGTATGTTCAACAGTGACAGAGCCATGTTTTCACAAAATCATGCCTGGATAAGAGATCCATTCAAAGTACAAGATAGAACAATGGACTTTAAAAATATGTAAAAGGTCATTGATATGATTTCACATTTCATATCGGAACTAACCTTTAGAAACTATCACTTGCCAACTTTTGTCATGGTATCAGAGAAGAATATCTACAATTACTTTTAAAAGCCTCTTAAAATACTCTTCCTTTTATCTACTCCATATTGTGATGCCAGATTTTTTCCCCTATACGTCAACCTAAATAACATATCTCCACAACTTAAAAGAAGCAGATATGAGACTCCAGGTGGCTTCTACAAAGCTGGATGTTCAAGACATTTTCAAAAATATAAAATAATATTGCAATAATTTTTTTTTTTTTTTTGAGATGCAGTGTCACTCTGTCACCCAGGCTGGAGTGCACTGGTGCCATCTCGGCTCACTGCAACCTCTGCCGCCTGGGTTCAAGCAATTCTCCTGCCTCAGCCTCCCGAGTTGCTGGGATTACAAGCACCTGCCACCATACCTGGCTAGTTTTTGTGTTTTTAGTAGAGACAGTGTTTCATCGTGTTAGCCAGGCTGGTCTTGAACTCCTGACCTCAGACGATAGGCTTGCCTTGATCTCCCAAAATGTTGGGAATACAGGTGTGAGCCACTATGCCCGGCCCCCAATAATTTTGTGAGGTTTGGGATATATAGTAATTTTTCACAGAAAATGTTATCTATATTGACGTATAATGAGTTTGTGGTTGGTATTTTAAAATTAATTAAGTAAATATTTAAAATATCTCAGTTTTCTATTTAAACTCTTTTTTTTTTAATTTTTGTGGGTACATAGTAGGTATATATATGTGTGTGTATATGTATGTATATTTCTGGAGTACTTTTTTTTGTTCGTTTTTTTTTTGAGACAGTCTCACTGTCACCCAGGCTGGAGTACAGTGGTGCTCTCTTGGCTCACTGCAACCTCCGCCTCCTAGGTTCAAGTGATTCTTCTGCCTCAACCTCCTGAGTAGCTGGAATTACAGGAACACAACACCACGCCTGGGTAATATTTTTGTATTTTTAGTAGAGGTAGATTTTCGCCATGTTGGTCAGGCTAGTCTCAAACTCCTGAGCTCAGGCAATCCACCTGTCTCGGCCTCCCAAAGTGCTGGCATTACAGGCGTGAGCCACCGCACCTGGCTCACCTGAGGTATTTTGATGCAGGTACAATGTGTCATAATCACATAGGGTAAATGGGGTGTCCATCACCTCAAGCATTTATCTTTTCTTTGTGTGACAGACAATTCAATTACATGCTTTTAGTTATGTTTAAATGTACAATAAATTATTGTAGACTGTAGTTACAGTGTTGTGCTATCAAATATTAGTTCTTATTCATTCTATATAGCTCTATTTTTGTACCCATTAACCATCCCCACTCCCCCAACCCCACTACTCTTCCCAACCTCTAATTTTTTTTTTTGAGACAGAGTCGTATTCTGTTGCCCAGTGCAGTGGCACAATCTCGGTTCACTGCAACCTCCACCTCCCAGGTTCAAGGGATTCTCCTGCCTCAACCTCCCAAGTAGCTGGGACTACAGGTGAGTGCCACCGCGCCTGGCTATTTTTTTTTTTTTTTGTATTTTTAATAGAGACAGGGTTTTATCATGTTAGCGAGGATGGTCTCGATCTCCTAACCTTGCGATCTGCTCACCTCCCAAAGTGCTGGGATTACAGGTGTAAGCCATCTCGCCTGACCAGTTTTAATTTTTAATACGATAAATATCAGTAGATAAGACCCACATGAACAAAAGCTCTTTGGGGTTCCTCTATAATTTTTAAGACTATAAAGGGGTCTTCTGATTAAAAAAATGTGAGAACTGCTGCCCTCTGTATGCTAAAAGGGGAGAGATAAGCTCCGTAAGGATCTTGGTGGCTGCCATATTGGGAAAGATTTGAAGCGTCCCAAGGTCTGGGGCATGTTGAGACATTATCTGTAGGGTAAAAACAAGCTTTTGTACCTCGCATCCCCCACCACTAAGAACGAGACACAGCACAGGGTAGGTCCTTCTAGGTTTTAAAGCGTCCTGGGGAATTCTGTCGGACCATTTATCACGTGACCTGGGGGACTGCCAGTGCTGAGTAGGACCCAGCACAAGAGAAAGCTCCGTGGCAGGTCCAGGCAGTGGTGCAAGCTGCTATGCCGCCCTAGTACAATCGTGTCTGGTCACATCTGAGATACCCACATGGATAAGGGCGCCATATGGACTCTCTGGAAGGCTTCAAAAAAGAGGATTTTGCAGCACAAATCTCTAGGGTGCCAAACCAAAGCCATGGCTCCTGCAGCAGAGAAATGCTTGTCATTTTAAAACCACATCCTGGGGTGCTGCTGGGCCCTGATAGAGGCTTGTGCCTGACGATGGGTCACCAACAACTAGGGGACCACAAGACCCCATCACAAGCTGGGTATTGCCATACACACCAGGTTATAAGATCTGAGGAGAAGGGCAGCAGCTGTCCAATTGCTTCAAACACAAGCAGAACCAGAAGGCACAAGCAAGTTACATGAACAGATGGCACCTGCCTCTTTGCATCCATATTTCTCTTTTGACTCACATCTATGGCCTTGACAGAGCTCCTTTTGATAGAAGAGGGAAACTTCAGACCTGGTTCACAAATGGGGCAGCACAAGAGGTTGTTACTAACCAGAAATGGACAGAAGCTGCACTACAGCCTCACTCAGAGGTGGCTCTGAAGGACAGTGGTAAAGGGAAATACTGGCAGTGGGCAGAGATGGGAGAGTACCTTTGGCCATTCACTGTATATGGAAGGACAAGTGGGTTGATGTGTGGATATACATGGGCTCCTGGGCAGGGGGCTGGAAGGAACAAGACTGGAAAACCAGAGACAAGGATATCTGGGGTAGAGGCATGTGGATGGATACAATGTGTGTTAATGCCCAGCAAAGAAGCTCTACCACAGGGAGGCCTACGGCTATCAAGAGGACATTAGGCTGGGTGTTGTGGCTCATGCCTGTAATCCCAGCACTTTGAGAGGCTGAGGTGAACGGATCACAAGGTCAGGAGATCGAGACCATCCTGGCTAACAGGATGAAACCCTGTCTCTACTAAATACACACACACAAAAAAAAAAAAAAAGAAAAGGAAAAGAAACAAACCAGCCAGGCGTGGTGGCACACACCTATAGTCCCAGCTACTTGGGAGGCTGAGGCAGAATAGCTTGAACCCAGGAGGTGGAGGTTGCAGTGAGCCAAGATCGTCTTGCTGTGCTCCAGCCTGGGCAACAGAGCAAGACTCTGTCTCAAAACACAAAAAAGGACATTAGGCAGCTTTTCTCCATGGCCGCATCAGTGCTGGTGCAATGGGACCACACATGGGGCAGACAGTCACGAGAACCATTTCGGAAGTCTAAGATCAAGTACCAGTTGTCCGTAGTGTGGCCAACTCAACAATGCATCCTTTTATTGACTTTCCTCCTTTTCCTATTTCTTTCTCTTTGTTCCTCAACCCATTCCCTTGGATCACATTCCCATATCACCTGTCGCAAACAAGCCCTTGTTCCAGGCTCTGTTTGAGGGAGAAGAGGCTAAGCTAAGACACCATGTATGTACAATTGTAACCCCTGTTCAGCACTCCCAGCCTCTCTTACACGGCTCTGCCTCTTTTTTTTTTTATATATAATCTATTTATTATGTCTATTATTTATATGTTTCTCTCCCACTAAAATGTAAGCTCTGTAAAAACAGGGATATTTCTCTGTTTTGTCCCGTGTAGTGTCCCCAGCACCTAGAACACATGATAAAGTTGTGTTGAATGAATGACTATGTGATTAGAGCTAATGTATATACAATTAGATGTTAAATATTTAGAACATGGTAGAAAATTCTGGGCCTCAGGAAAGACAAGGTTTGGCTGTGGCTGATTTGGAGACTGTGGACAGGATAGAGGAATTTCAGGATTCAAGAGACTAAGGAGTGTGCGTGGCTTGGCCCAGGAGCAGGGCTGGTCCAAAATTCAGAGTCTGATAGAACCAAACCTTTTCCTACCCATGGTGCCATGTTTCAGCCAAAGCCCGTATGCTTGTACCACAATCTCCCCAGCCCTCCCCATAAAGGCTGAATTCCGTGTGGTTAAAAGCCCAGGGTCTTCATCCAAACAAACCTGAGTTCGAAGCCTAGCCCTACTAGTTCTTAGTTATGGGATCTTTTTTTTTGAGATGGAGTTTCACTCTTGTCGCCCAAGCTGGAGTGCAATGGTGCAGTCTCAGCTCACTGCAACCTCTGCCTCCCAGGTTCAAGCAATTCTCCTGCTTCAGCCTCCCAAGTAGCTGAAATTACGTTTGCTCACCACCAGGCCTGCCTAATTTTTTTGTATTTTTTAGCAGAGACGGGGTTTCATTATGTTGGCCAGGCTAGTCTCAAACTCCTGACCTCATGATCTGCCCGCCTCAGCCTCCCAAAGTGCTGGGATTACAGGCATGAGCCACCACACCCGGCCAGTTGTGGGATCTTGAGCAAACTACCTATCTAACTTCAGTGCCCTTATCTGCAAAGCTGTGCTAAGGACACAGTCTATTTGGTTGAGTTGCAGTCAGAATTGAGGGTTAAGATTCCATGTAAAGTATTTGGCACAATAGGAAGTGCTCACTGAGTATCCGTCAGCATTAAACTCCCCTGTGCCACATGGTGGGGGTGGCGGCCTTTCGGTTCTAGGTCCTCTCTTCCTTCTGGTGGGAGAGTCAGGCTTCCCTCAATAATGTTGTTTATTCCATTTTGCTGGGTCAAGGTCAGGAGGGAGATACGGTCTGGATGAAAAACTCCTGAGTCCTCTACAGGATGCAGAGCCACTGGGTGTCCCTTGCAAACTGAGTTCCGAAGGTCCTGCTCCAAGAGCTTTAAATAAAAATGAGCTCACTGATTTGGACACCCAGCTGGGTACACCTTTCAGCTTCCGTTTTGAAGCTTCATGTCTGTGAAACATGGGCTGCTTGAGTTGTTTCATGTCAATCTAGCTGGAACAAGATTCACATTGTGCTGTCTTGCCTCTACTTACCCTGTGTCCTTCCAGGGCCCCCTCCCGCCACCGAACACCGGAGCTACCTGCTGAAACCTACCAATCCTTCAGTTTGTCCTGTTCTCCCTATTTCATTTCTTTCTTTTCCTTTCCCGCCTCTTTGGCTTTACAGCAGGCTTCTCTCGCCCAACAGGTTCCATTTTATTGTTCAACTAGTTTAACATGCATGTTTAATTGAACAAGGTCAAACGGTAGTCAATATTTTGCCCTCCCACCAAATAATAGAACTTTCCCACTCTGTCATTCCTCACCAATTTGTTATTGTTTTATGGTTTCTTTAGTTTTATCTCATTTTTTTCTTTTTCTTTTTCTTTTCTTTTTTTTTTTGAAACTGAGTCTCGCTCTGTTGCCCAAGCTGGAGTGCACTGGTGCAATCTTGGTTCACTACAACCTCTGCCTCTCAGATTCAAGCAATTCTCCTGCCTCAGCCTCCTGAGTAGCTGAAATTACAGGCATGCCTGGCTGATTTTTGTATTTTTAGTAGAGACGAGGTTTAGCCATTTTGGCCAGGCTGGTCTCAAACTCCTGACCTCAAGTGATCCACCCACCTCAGCCTCCCAAAATGCTACAATTACAGGCATGAGCCACCAAGCCCAGCCTATCTCATTTTTTCCTAACCCCATAAATTGGTCAATTTTGTCATTGTTTTATGCTATCAATGCTGATTCAATCCACTTCTGTGTTGACATATTTCTTTGCTCACCATTCTTACTTGAATCTTAGCCTTGTTTTCTGAGATTACTTTTTTTACTCTTGAAGAACATCCTTTAGAATTCCCTTAGGTGAGAGTCTATTAGTTATAAATGCTCTCAATTTTCATCTGAAAATGTGTCTTTTAAACTTTATGCTTGAAATAATAGTCAAGTTGACCATCAAATAGATAGTCAAGATTGACAGCTATTTTTCATCAGTACTTCGAGACGTTGTTCCATTGTCTTGGGGCTGTAATAGTTGATATTGAGATGTTAGCTGCCCATCTTCCTCATCATCACTCCATCTTATGTCTAGTGATCAGCAGTTTTGCTACCGGAAAGTTTGACGTAGATTTGTTTCTATTTATCATGCTTGGGTTGGGGAAGCTTCCAGAATCTGAGGATTGTGTCGTTCATCAATTCTAGAAATTTTTCATTTCCTTCTAGAACTCTTAGTAGACATATTTAAATCCTTGTTCCTTGTCTATGTCTCTTAACCTCGTTCAGATTTTCCATCACTTTGTCCTCCTCTGCTCCATTCTGGGTAAGTTCTTCAGATCTGTTGTTCAGCTCACTAGTTGTCTATTCAGCCATATTCATCTGCTGTTTATTTTTATTTATTTATTTATTTTTTGAGACAGATTCTCACTCTCTCAGCCAGACTGGAGTGCAGTGGCGCAGTCTCGGCTCACTGTCACCTCCATCTCCTGGGTTCAAGCAATTCTCATGCCTCAGCCTCCCATGTAGCTGAGATTACAGGCATGCGTCACCATAGCTGGCTAAGTTTTGTATTTTTAGTAGAGACAGGGTTTCACTGTGTTGGCCAGGTTGGTCTTGAACTCCTGGCCTCAAGCCATCAGCCTGCCTCAGCCTCCCAAAGTGCCGGGCCTTAATCTACTGTTTAATCTGTACATTGGGCTTCTATTTTCAAAAATTATGTTTTTACATAATTGCTTGCTTCTTTTTCCTAAATCTTCTTGGTCATTTGTAGTAGTCTCTTGTTCCTTATCAATACTTTCAGTTAACAGCTTTTAATTCTTTAAGCATATGAAACATCCTGATTTCACATTCTGTATACCATAATCCAATAGCTAAGATGTGTTTGAAGGTCTACATGTTTAGTTTATTGCTTTGTGCCACCTCGTGTCCCGTGTTTTATGATTTTTCTTTTTTACAGCCATGTGAACTCATGTTCCATGGAACTTTTTCTGTGGGATTTCTTTGCATCATGAATATAGGGTGAGTTACTCCAGAGAGGATTTTCTGCCACGTGCTTAGGGAGCTATTGTTTACCTTACTTTAAATGCTTATATTACCTTTTGTTTGGTTGGTTGGTTGTTTTTTGTGTGGTTGTTTTTGCCATACAGGTACCGTGAGTTCCACCTCCAGGGCTGTTAGTCAGTAGACTTGTGGTGAGGGGCATTCAGGGTTGACGTTTATTTTTCTCCCACTCAGAGTCCATGCAGAGTTGGGCAAGCTCTGTGTCAGCTCCCTTTAAGGAATTTTTCTCTCCAAGTTCTCCGCTGTGGATGTTATATTTCAGTGCTCTTTGTTTAAGGTAGAGATTTCACATTTTGTTTTTCACTTTGATTTTGTTTTTCAGCTTTAACTTTTGTCCATGTTTGTAAGACTGAAGTTCTTGGTCAACTGGATCAACAGACAATTCGCTGGCTGTGATCTCTCTGGATTTTTGTTTTGTTATCTTTATATATTAATATATACAGGGTCTCATTATGTCCCCCAGGCTGTAGTGCAGTGGCACAATCTTGGCTCACTGCAGCCTCGACCGCCTGGGTTCAAGCAATCCTCCCACCTCAGCCTCCCTAGCAGCTGAGACCACAGGTGTACACCACCACGGCTGGCTAATTTTTGCACCTTTTGCAGAGATAGGGTTTCACCATGTTGCCCAGGTTTGTCATTTTTGACCTCGGATAATTTTCTTCATTTCTTGCCGCCTCAGGTACACATTTGAAAACACGGTTTACAATATTTTTGTGGTGTTTTGTATTAGGAGAGTTTTTCATCATATACTGTCTTCCATATTGTCAGAAATGGAGTCTAGCCATCCTTCCTGGCCCATTTCAAACGGGTTTCTCTTAGGATCAGGAGACCTCACATGATGTGTGTCCTACCCTGGCCTGTGGTTTGGTCACTTGTGTGTGAAATCCATGCTCCTTGAAGTCAGGAATATGGTTTCCTCTTTTTCCGTTCCACAGAGTCCAGTCCAGAGTTCTGCACACCAAGTCTTTGTAAATGAATGGAATTGCATATGGGAGCTCAGGCACCCATGCAAACCTGTACTGCCACCAGAGGGCAGCAGCAGCAGGTGTCAGCACTGGGGCAGGACTGGGTGGGGTCTCAATCTGGTGGGCGGGGGGTGGGGGGTTGGCTGGCTCCATGTGGCTCCAATACCTGCCACATCAAATGCCTACACCCACCTTTAAGACCAAATCCAATGGAGGAATACTCCTCCCCATTCCACATGTGGGGGAAATGAAGACAGGCAAGGATGCAGGAAGTGGAAGGCCAGGGGAGCTGGACCCGGGATGGGGTCAACTGGGGCAGGGCCAGGATTTGGAACCAAACCCTTTCTGGACTTGACCGCTTTCAGGGTCCTGCTTGGACAACCAAATTATCTATTCCTATGTTCATTCAAGAACATTATTCAGAGCCTACCGTATGCTCCACAGGGAGGACCGTGGTGAATTAAGCACACTTGGTCCCTGCCTTCTTCACATCGCGTCAGTCTGCTGCAATGCAATGGGACAACTCAGGGTTTCTCAGGCAGCCCTGGGCGTCCTTCCTTCAGCCCCTCGCTCCTGCTGTTCCTCCTGGCCCAGAGGCCTCCCATCACTGCTGCTTGTCGAAATCCTGCTCAGCCTTGTAGACCCAGCTCCCATGCCTGACTCCCGCAGAGGCACGCCCATTCTGGTACCTGGAGATGGGAGTGCTGGCCCCACTGTGCCATCTCAGGGGCGGCTCCCACCGGGCCTTGGCTCCCTTCTCTGTAGAAGGACTTGTGGGATGGTCATCTCTCAGGCCTTTCCCAATTATGTTTCTCAGAGGAGAGACTTAGGGCATCGAGACTACACCTTCCTTTGCAGCCACCATTGCACCTAAGGTTAAGGTAAAACTCGGATTTAATCCATGGGAGCCAAATTCCGTGGACTGGGACAGGCCATGGGTCATTCACTCCCTCTTCCAATATGTATTGATTGATCAGCTACTACGTTATCAGTTCTTCCTTTTGGGCCACCAGAAATGAGGCATGGCCCTCCACTTCCCTTCTTAGAAGACCCTCGGGGAAGTGTGTTTGTGTGGAGGTATGTGCATGCGTGTGTCTGGCTCTGTGACTCTCAGGGTGCAGCCTGGATGGGTGGGCTCTCAGCACAGGCAGCTGGGGCTCTCCCCACCAGCCCCTGTGACAGCAGCCCAGCTTCCTGCAGACCAAAACCACAAGCAGAACAGGGAGGCGTGAGAGACACTCACAGGCTGGGTTTGGTCGCATGCGTGTCGGAGCAGAGAGAGTAGAGAGACACAGGAACAGGAACAGCAAAGGGCAGAGCAGACCCGTGCCAGGGCCGCACAGAGACCGTGTCCGCCTCCCGGGCCCACGATGGTGCTTCCCACGGGCAGCCACGAGTAGCCGCCAGAGACAGCTCCAGACATGTGGCTCTTCGTCGGGATTGCTGGATTGCTGATGGCCGCCCTCTCAGGTAGTCCCCCTTCCCTCGTCTCCTGCCACTCGTGCTGGAGGAGCTGGGTCCTGCCCTCGCGGTCCCCTTTCTGGTTGTTTCCTTGTGGTCACCTTTCTGGGGTCTTTTAGCCAAGGCTATACTCAGGTACCAGGGAGCTCCAGTTTCTGGGGCTTGGAGAGGACACAGGAGCCCTCGAAGGCCCAGGGCTGTGCCTGGACAAGGCTCCCTTTCTGAGACGCCTCCTGGAGTGAGAGCATGCGGGAAGCATGCTTTGTGCCTTACCAGCGGGTCCCCAAGGTATGAGGTGGGACGTGCCTCTCCCACCCTTAAACTCAGGAACTCCCCCATTTTCTATTTCTTGCCAAATCTTAGGAAGGAACACTTCACCTTCCAGAGAGGCAGGACCATCGATGGTGGTACTTTCAATGCTGAAGCTGAGGCTTGGGGTCCATCAGGCTTTTGCCAATCACGGGAGAGCACCGCCCAAAGCAGGACTCAGGGAAGCCAAGGGTAGTTGTGGACAGCCAGGTGCTAATGGCTTTGGCACAACCAGATAGGGTAGTCTAGAGCATAAGTGAGCAGGAAGGCCACCCCCACATCTCAAGCTTCCCCCACAAATGACAAGGCACCCTGGCCACCTGGGCCAGGGAATCAGATGGCCAGAAGGTTTGGGGCACTGGGCTGTGCCCCCCAGATACTTGCTGGCCCCTGTTGAGTGCAAGGTCCAAGCTGGCAGGACCTGGGCAGGGGCCTGGAGATGCAAGAGAGCCTGACCCCATTGAGCTCTCACATTTAGGGGGTTGGGGAGACTGGTATGGAAACAGAATTCTGGGCCATGGGAGTCTGGGCCCACCCTGCAGCCGGGGAGCCAAGTGCTTTCATTTTGTGGTGGGGGAGACCCAGGAAGACCCTGTCAGGAGGGGCCGTTGAGCTGGCTTGGAGGATGGGTACATGTCAGGAGACTCTGGGCAGGGGGTTCTCTCCTCTTTGCGCTGATCCGCAGGTGTGTGTTCCAAGCCCGTGGCCTCATACTGGTTCGGGGAAAGCCATTCGGCTCTGGGAGCAGGCGCTTGTGTGCCTTCAGCCCTGTGCATGTAGCTTTGCCCCACTAACTCTACCAGGAGTTCCCAGAGCAGCTGCTCTGGGAGTCCGGTTGCCTTCTGCCCCTGAGCTGAGACAGGCTGTCCAAGAGTGGCCCCCTTTCCTCTTCCCCACGAAGCCCAGCCACAGGCTTAGGAGCAAGTGAGATCCAAAAGATCTTCAGACCAGCTCCTTCTCAGCCTCCCAGCGGGAATGAGAGCCAGGGGCTGAGCTAGGCACCGGGTGCCCTTGGCGTCCGAGCCATGGCAGCTGGCTCAGCAGCCAACTGGGAGAACTGGCTTTGCATGGTGCCCACAGGAGAGGCGGGAACCCAGGGGACTGGGCAGAGCTCAGGGAGGTCGAACAAAGTAGCCCTGGAGCCTCCGAGCTCCCTCACTTCAGTCTGCCCCACCCCCGGCAGCTCCTGCCGGACCTGCTCCTTCTCAGGACTGTCATCCACTTTGTGCTTTTGAAACTGTGTTGATATTTACGTGACTCACTTGTTGTTATCAATGCAAGCTCCGTTTTGAAAGGAAACTTGACATCACTTTTGTAAGTGGAAAATCAATATCATTTGCCATAAGTAAAAGGTAAAGGGAAGCATAAAAGTAAATGGTGGCAAAACCCAATTTGTATTATGCTTTAGCAAAATGTGAAAAGATGGTGAAGACCCAGAGCTCGCCCTGTGAAAGGCGAGACGAGGGAGGGGAGAGGAGATGACCTCTGGCTCCAGCAGCCACTTTCTTCTTGACTTTGCAGAAGGACTGAACACACCGTGGGCAGGGAATAATTTTCTCACTCTGCCATCTCAGAGCATTAAACACGGCTTCCATAAACTTTCCCGAGGGTTGCCAGGGGTGTGTGTCCTATGAAAAATATGGCCTCTCCGGGCAGAAGGAAGACTGCACCTTCAAGCCGCCCCCTGCCCCTCTCCGGGGCTGATGCAAGGGACACAGAGCTGCTGCACCCCAAGTCTGGCTGAGCTTTTCTTCCTCTGTGTCCAGCTCAGCAGGTGCAAACCCTACAGAACCTGACCCTCGGAGGGCAAGGTTGACCCACCTCTACTTGTGGGGAGCTTGTGTTGGGCCGACCATACCGGGGAAAGGAGACTAGGGCCTCCAGGGAGAAAAAGAAGGGGAAAGAAAAATGACAGCAAAGAGGGAGGAAAGAGAACTGGGAGAATGAAGTGCCTATGGAAGTTCCAGGCCTTCACCCCAAGAACTATGTCGGGGTGAGGCTGCCTGGCTCTGCCCTGGGACCACAGGCAGGTGGAATCCTGCCCTCCTCTGCCCTGGCAGACCTGGCCGAAGCCTCGCGGTGCTTGGGCAAACCTCCCCTCTCCTTTCCTTTCTAACCGCAGCACATGGTCTATCTCCTCTGCCCGGGCAGCCTGGGTTCTGGGCCTGGACTTGGTTTGTGTTGTTGGTTTCTATTGCTTAGAGATTCAAGCCTCTGGTTCTCTGCCTCAGTCTCCTAATCAGCCAACTGAGGATGAATGAACAGAGAGAATGAGTTAGAATCCCTTGACGGGGAGGGTGGGATGGCATCATGAGACCCCAGGTTCTGCCCTGGTCCTGCCTCTATTCATTGTGTGGCTGTGCGTCTTTTCTTCTCCAGCCCTGTTTTCTCATCAGTGGAATGGGGGTGCTTTGTTCAGACAATCTATAAGAAAGGTTTTGTCCAGGCTGGGCGCAGTGGCTCACGCCTGTAATCCCAGCACTTTGGGAGGCCGAGGCGGGCGGATCATGAGGTCAGGAGTTCCAGATCAGCCTGGCCAACATAGTGAAACCCCGTCTCTACAAAAAAAAAAAAAAAAACCAAAAAACAAAAATTAGCCGGGTGTGGTGGCACATGCCTGTAGTCCCAACTACTCAGGAGGCTGAGGTGGGAGAATCGGTTGAACCCAGGAGGCAAAGTTTGCAGTGAGCCGAGACTGCGCCACTGCACTCCAGGCTGGGTGACAGAGTGAGACTCCACCTCAAAAAAATCATAATAATAATAACATAAAAGAAAGATTTTGTCCAGGCCTGACACTATGATGCAGTAACAAAGACCCAGGCCTTTCCTGCCAGGGCAGTGCTGAGTCCCATGGCTGTAACAGGCCTCTCCCGCCAGGGCAGTGCTGAGCTCCGTGGCTCTAATTCCAACCGGACTGCTTTTGTGTATGAGAAGGCTGTTTGTGATTACTTTAAAAAAAATAGTAATTCTTTAAGTAACAATTTTTTAATTCGTCTTTTTCTTGATTTGTGAGTTCAACATATTAATCATATTTTATTTATAAGTCCTGTAATTTTGATCAGTGATTTTCGATGGGCCTTTGATTAATATTTGAGCAAATGACGTTGAACAGAGGAAGCTTCCTTAAATAATAAATACCCTTACAAATGTAGCTAATCAAACTCCTTTAGTTCTGTGCTGTTCAGTAGGTAGTCACTACAATCATGCATTTAAAATGTGATAGTCTGAATTGAGATATGTAAAGTGTAAAATATACGACAGATTTTGAAAATGAGTTTAAAGAAAGAATGTAAAATATCTCAATAAGTTTTATGTGATTTATGTCGAAATGATAATTTTGATAGGATGAGCTAAATGAATTTTATTATCACAATTAAGTTCATATATTCCTTTTTACTTTTTAAAAATGGGGTTCTTGGTCTGGTGTGGTCATGTACGCCGGTAACCCCAGCACTTTGGGAGCCCAAAGCAGGAGAATCACTTGAACTCAGGAGTTCAAGACCAACCTGGACAACATGGCGAAACCCGATCCCTCCAAAAAAAATTCAAGAATTAGCCTGGAGTGGTGGTGTGAGCCTGTAGTCCCAGCTACCCGGGAGGCCGAGGTGGGAGGAAGGTTTGAGCCCAGGGGTCTGAGGCTGCAATGAGCCGTTATTGCGTCACTGCACTCCAGTCTGGGCGGC
The DNA here is from genome assembly GCF_001604975.1 of Cebus imitator. Classification (NCBI taxonomy): domain Eukaryota; kingdom Metazoa; phylum Chordata; class Mammalia; order Primates; family Cebidae; genus Cebus; species Cebus imitator. The sequence goes on from NW_016107384.1 coordinate 223,350, forward strand.
AGAGGAGACCCTGTCCCAATAAAAAGTAGGGGGAGGGGGGCCCTGGAATATTTAAAATTACATACGTAACTTGCATTATATTTATATTGGATAGCACTGCCTTTGATACACTAAACCACATTTACAAATATAATGAATTCCACATTTTATAGAGTAAGAAACAAAATGTTCCCAAGAATTTCAAAGAATGCTTTCAGAACTAAAAAACTAGCATAAGCGAGGTGAGTATTAAGTTATTTTAAAAATTGTTTACAGATATAGGTGGTAGAAGAGCAGTTTTCTTACGTGGATATATTACGCAGTGGTGAGGTCTGGCTTGTAGCGTACCCAGCACTGAAATACTGACCCTTGTACCCAAGAAGTAATTTTCATTCCTCACTCCCCTCCTGTCTTCCCACCTTTTGGAGTCTCTGATGTCTCCTACTCCATTCTGTAGGTCCGTGTAGACATGCTGTTTGGCCTCTAAGTGAGAATGCGGTGTTTGACTTTCTCTTTCTGAGTTATTTAAAGCAAATATTACGTTCTCTTAAATATTCTAATGTTACAGACATTGTCAAATTCTCTTACATTTTCTACTTCAAAATTGAAGTCAATATCCTGCTCATTCATGAGGAACTCAATAGCCAAATGTTTTTAAATATCACAAATATAGGACTTTATACACCAACCCACGGAACTTGACCCATCCCCTGGGCTGCTGATGGACGCACGTGTGCCCTTGTTGATAGCCCGTGCCCTCCAGTTGGGCTGGCTCCTTTACCTATGACCTCTGAATCCAAGTTATACGAACCTAATCCCCTACATCTGCCCTTCATCTGGCCTTACTGCTTGATTGGACTGAATTAAACACACGTGTTGGCTTTTCTATTCTGACCTCTTTTCACATTCTTCCTGCCTGGCAAGACTTCATCTCATAGATGCATAAATCATGTATGACAGGCTTCTGCATCCTTCTTCTGGCTTAGCTTGGCTCTCTGGCCACAGGTCAATGACTGATGAGGACAGTTAGCGTGGTCTTCACTGTTTTGGGGCCATGGAAAGGGGTAGTTCCTAGGGCACTGGAGCTCGAACTTTACAGAGGGATCTAGAAGGAGTGAGAAACACTGCCCACGGCCCTTCTCGTTCAGACCTTATTTATTTATTTATTTATTTTATTTATTTTTGAGACGGAGTTTCGATTTTGTTGCCCAGGCTGGAGTGCAGTGGCGCGACTCACCACAATCTCTGCCTCCTGGGTTCAAGCGATTCTTCAGCCTCCGGAGTTAGCTGGGATTACAGGCGTGCACCACCACACCCGGCTAATTTTTTTGTGTTTTTAATAGAGATGGGGTTTCTCCATGTTGGTCAGGCTGGTCTTGAACTCCTGATCTCAGGTGACCACCGCCACCTCGGCCTCCCAAAGTGCTGGGATTATAGGCGTGAGCCACCGTGTCTGGCCCAGACCACATTTATTAAGGCCTTATTTATTATTTGTATAGAATACTCAAGAATTAAATTCAGCCCCCAGCTGTTAGATTCTGAGCTAAGGAATCAGCCTTCTCCCTGGGGCAAGGAAGAATAAATAGGTGTCCCCAGTTGTCCTTGGGCCTGGAGCTTGGAGGGTAGACTTCCCAGGTATGTGGCCACCCTTTCCCTGCCTGGACCACAGATGGGACACCACGAACGTTAACATCCATGCCATGTGCTCAGGCCTGCCCTGAGCAGACCCTGGTGAGGCTGGGATCCCCAGGTCACATCTACTTCCTCAGCCACTGTGGCCTCCAGGCCCTCCGTCCTCTGCTCGGCACTGGCCCCTCTCCAGACTCAGGGCATGGTAAGTTTTCCAGAGTAGATCTTCCCAGGGAAATTTTATTCCAGTCCACCTTCCTGGTGTTGGCCAAAGTGTCATCCATCTGGCAATTTCCTTAATGTGATTTCCCTCCCTTTCTTCCTTCTTTTCTATTTTTTTTCCTTTTCTTTTTTTGAAACCAGGTTTCACTCTTGTTGCCCAGACTGGAGTGCAGTAGTGCGATCTCTGCTTACTGCAACCTCTGCCTCCCAGGTTCAAGCTATTCTCCTGCCTCAGCCTCCCGAGTAACTGGAATTATAGGCATGTACCACCAAGCCTGGCTAATTTTATATTTTTAATAGAGATGAGATTTCTCCATGTTGGCCAGGCTGGTCTCGAACTCCTGACCTCAAGTGATCTGACCACCTTGACCTCCCAAAGTGCTGGGATTACAGGCATGAGCCACCATGCCCAGCTGTCCTTTTCTTTTCATCTTTTCTTTTATTTTCCTTTCCTGTCTCGTCTTGTCTTGTCTCTTTCTTTCAACAGTCTCACTCTGTTGCCGAGGGTGGAACACAGTGGCACGACCATAGCTCACTGCAGCCTCAAACTCCTGGGCTCCAGGCATCCCCCCCACCTCAGCCTCCCAAGTAGCTGGGATTACAGGCGCCTTACACCATGCCTGGCTACTCTTTCTTAATTGATGTTTTAAAATGTAAATACATCGGCCGGGCGCGGTGGCTCAAGCCTGTAATCCCAGCACTTTGGGAGGCTGAGGCGGGTGGATCACGAGGTCAAGAGATCAAGACCATCCTGGTCAACATGGTGAAACCCCGTCTCTACCAAAACTACAAAAAATTAGCTGGGCATGGTGGCACGTGCCTGTAGTCCCAGCTACTCAGGAGGCTGAGGCAGGAGAATTGCCTGAACCCAGGAGGCGGAGGTTGCGGTGAGCCGAGATCACGCCATTGCACTCCAGCCTGGGTAACAAGAGTGAAACTCCGTCTCAAAAAAAAAAAAAAAAAAAAAAAAAAAAAAAATGTAAATACATCTATTTTGAGAAGAAACTTTATATCACTCCCTTAAAGGGAAAGCCATTATAAATCACCATCATGATTATAATGGTGAAAATAAGCACAATGGAAATAAAACAATGTCATTACATTCTAGCCAGATGCATTTGCTGCTTGCCATTTCCTCAAAAGGGTGGGTTGTAGATGTCAGAGCGATATTAAAGGCTAACCCCATGGGAGGGTTTCTCCTCCAAATCTGTAATCAGAAAGCCTGAAAGGGAAATAAAGGGCGAGCATAACTTCCTCGCCATGTAATACAGTGGTATATAATGCCAAGTCAATGACCACTTAAATCATTATGCATAGTTTTGGGTATGTGTCCTTTGGAAATACTGATCCAGAGAAAGGACAAAAGGGGTGGGCGCTGTGTCCCCCGACAACACGGAGCCTGGGGACACTGACTGCTCAGCTGCCTGGGGTGACATCCTGGACATGAGACCCCCATTTCAGGTGCTCCCAAGCACCCTGGGAAGTCCCTGAATTTTCCCAGTGAGTCTTGAGGTTGGGGGGCACCCAAGCTCATGTCCCCTGATTCAGCTCTCGGAAATGGCCCCTGCAGTCTGGGGAGGAGAAGGAACCCTGAGGAGGGGTGAGGTGGGTGGGGACTTCTACAACTAGCTCTGGTCCTAACTTGCTGGGGGATCTTGGGCAAGTTCCTTCTATCTCTGGCCCTAGTTTCTTTCTTTCCGGGAAAAAATGGGTAAATTGAACACTGAGGACCCAGCCCAAACATACTTGTACTTTGTGTATGTTCCTTGAGGCTTTAAAGGTTATGGAGCAGGGCATCTGGCTGTACAGAGCAGAGATCCAGCCACTAGATATTTAGTGTCATAACCCCAGCCGCCATCCTGCCGTATAGAATCGTGGACCCTGGCATGAGGCAGATGTGGGTTCTGAATTCCATCTCTGCGTGGCCCCAGGGTTGTTTCTCTGCCTGATGCTAGAGATAAAACAGCTCACCAAAGTAGGCAAGTTAATTTAGGTGATGTATCTGAAAACAGCCGAACAAAACGCAGTGCTCAAAGCTGTTAGCTTATAAATCCTATGCAGCAAGACCAAAGATAACCCCTCACTTATGTGGTGGTTAACGTAGTGCTGTTTGCACAGGGAGCTCCGTTACCCACATAGCAACCTCATTTTATAGATCAGGAAACTGAGGTTTAGCGAGGCTAAGAGGCTTGTCCAACATTTGTAGCTAGTAAGTGTGAGGACTTGAGCTTGGGTCTCCCAGCCAGCAGGCTGGTGCTTTTTCCGTTGAGTAGGAGTTGCCTGGCTTGTTTGTAGCTGGCCGCCCTATAGGCTGTATCCTAGTACAGGGTTTCTCCCCAGACACCATGCCCTAACCTTGCAGCCTCACCCCTGAGTCTAGGGACAGCCCTGAGGGGCCTCTGAGGTCCTGGGCCCCCGGAAGTCTTCTTAGCAACAGATGGGATCACATGTGGCTGCCTCCCTCATCATGGCATGCCCTCATGGGGTTTGCCTGGGGGCTGCCATGCACCTTGGAGCCAGGAGGGAAGGCAAAATTAAAGAGGTACCATAAGCTGGGGAGAGCCTGCTGGGCTGGAGGCTCTCACTCTACATCTTTTTTAGATGGAATCTTGTTCTGTTGCCCAGACTATAGTGCAGTGGCACAATCTGGGCTCATTGCAACCCCTACCTCCCAGGTTCAAGTGATTCTGCTGCATCAGGCTCCTAAGTAGCTGAAACCACAGGTGCACACCACCATGCCCAGCAAATTTTTTAAATTTTTAGTAGAGATGGGGTTTCACCATGTTGGCGAATTTGGTCTTGAACTCCTGACCTCAGGTGATCCGCCTGCCCACCTCAGTCTCCCAAAGTTCTGGGATTACAGGCGTGAGCCATGGCCCTGGGCCTAGGCTCCATATTTTCATATTCATTCAGTGCCTACTGTGTGCCAGGCCCTGTGCTGGCACTGCCATGGGGCATGAAGGTTTTCCCTTGAACACTTTATAAAGTGTCATGGTAAGACACACCAGCACCAGTCTGGGATAGGCGTGGCAGCAGGTGCAATCCAGTGACATCTGCAACTGCCACCCGCTGCTGGGGGCTTAATATTCTCTGAGCACCAGCTATACGTATGCTGTTTCACCCTGACAACGTGGGGACAATCACTCCTTTTTTATAGGTGGGGAAACTGAGGCTCAGAAAGTTATGTACTTTGTCCCAGGCTGGTAGCTATTGCCAAATTTAAATCTATGTCATGATATATCACCACTGGGGGAAGCTGGCTGATGGGGACACAGGATTGCTCTGCGCTATTTTGGCAACTTCTTGTGAGTCTATAATTTGAAAATAAGAAGTTAAGGGGAGAAAATGGATTTCAGCCTGTTCTGGTGGCACATGCCTGTAATCTCAGCACGTTGGGAGGCCAGTGTGGGAGGATCGCTTGAGTCCAGGAGTTCCAGACCAGCCTAGGCAACACAGTGAGACCCCATCTTTATAAAAAATTAAAAAGTTAGCCGGATATGAGGTGCATGCCTATAGTTCCAGCTACTCAGGAGGCTGAAGCAGAGAATCACTTGAACCCAGGAGGTTGAGGCTGCAGTGAGCCATGATCTCACCACTGCACTCCAGCCTGAACAGAGCAAGACCTTGACTCAAAAAAAAAAAAAAAAAAATTCAGAAAGAAGGACCCATTCCAAGGCTGGGCACAGTGGCTCACGCCTATAAACCCGACACCTTGGGAGGTTAAAGCGGGCGGATGACTTGAGGTCAGGAGTCTGAGACCAGCCTGGTCAACACTGATCTCACTTGTAGTGTAAAGAAATACAAAAATTATCCAGGTGTGTATGGGGGGTTCGCCTGTAAACCCAGCTACACGGGAGGCTGAGGCAAGAGAATCATTTGAACCCCATTGCAGTGAGCTGAGATCGCACCACTGCACTTCAGTCTGGGCAACAGAGTGAGACTCTGTTTCAAATTAAGTAAGTAATTAATTAAATCAAAAGAAAGAAGGACCCATTTGAGCAGAAACGTGGAGGTGGGACAGCCCACGAGGAGCCAGCAGAGGGGAGGTGCTGACCAGCCAGTCCTGCTGCTCCCATTGGTCATGCTGGGTGGGCAAGACTGAAATTCCCACAGGAGCTGAGGTCCAGGCTCTTTTCTGCCTTCTGACCCAGACTGGTGTGCCATGAGGATCGATGAATGCCAAGCACAGGGAGTGGCCCAGGGAAAGTGCGCCCCAAAACGTACATTTACAAATGTTAGGCAGGCAGTCCCAGGATCACGTGCAGCGCTCTGCAAATCTGTGAACCTGCCTTCCCCTCCTCACAGCCCTGGGAGGCATGCGCTACTGCTGATACTTTCATTTTACTGAGTAAGTGACAGGCTCCGAGAGATAAAGTGACTTTTCCTAGATCCCACCACTAATAGATGACAGATATTTGGTTTGACCTCATGACTCCAAATGCGATGCTTTTTCCCAGCCCGGGAATTGGGTAGGGTTTGGGCAGGGGACCCCTCCCCACCTCAAGACTCCTACAGGAAAGGTCCGCCCTTCCTCCAGGGACTTTTCACTTCACCACCATCAGCTGGGCTGTCAGGGAACGTGGAGCCTGAGTTCTCCCACTTCGGGCTGAGTGGCCTTGCCCAGCCTTTGTTTCCCCAGCTGTAAAGCAGGGCCCATGAGAGCTCAGGGCTGCATGGGGCTCCCTAGATGTTGGCTGTGGCATGCTTGGGGAAAGGCCGGGCTCCTTGGGGTATTGGGAGAGACCAGTGGCCACAGCTGCTGCTTGGACTGGGGCCGGGCAGGTGCTCCCGGGGTCAACAGAGGGAGACAGAGGTTCCACCCTCCATTTTGTAGGCTCCTGCAGCCCGACCGCCTTCTGCCTGAAAATGGCAGCTGAGAGAGGCCAAGAGGCAGGAGGCAGGGTTGACGGGCTGAGGAGGAAGCTTCGGGGCTGGGGCTCTGGTCCCAGGGAGATGCTGGGAGATCGGGAGATGGCCCCCTCATAGGAATGTGGTCCCCTGTTTTCCCTTGCATGGGAGAGTGGGTGCCCCTGGGCCTCCACCATGTGTTAGGGGTGGGAGCACATACAAAGCTTTAGCCAATCAGTGTCCAGTCCACCCCCAATCTCCATCAGGGCCCTGACCTGGGCTGGGGTCTCCAGGAGGTGCCAGCAGATATGGGGGTAGGAGTCTGTGCATGGGGCTGGGGACTAGAGTCACGTGGGGACACAGGCTGTAAGAGTGAGGAGGGGTCTCAGGGCTAGGGGCTTCTTGGGGTATCTTGGGGTTCCATCTGAGCACCCCACTTCTGATTTGGAGTCATCTACTGAGCCCTGTGGCAGGGAGGATGCAGAGATGACACTGTGTCCTCAGAGCCAGATGTAAAACCAAGCCTGGCTCTGTTCATTTTACAGAAGGACAGACTGATGCCCAGAGAGCCTAAGTAATGCCACCAGTGACTGGCAGGGCTGGGAGCAGAGGCACTTCTGGTCACTGGGGTTTGGAGGGGGGATTTTTATCTGCACTTCAGAGCCCCTTTTGCTCAGGTGTTCGCCTCTTTCAAGAGGGGTGCCTGGGAGCAGTGGGGGCAGGGACAGGGCTAAGGAAGCCCCCCAGGCCTGGAGGAGGCCCATCCCCCATGCAGTTTGGTGTGCTCTGATTTTCCCTCCCTCCCTCCCTCCTTCAGCCAAACTAAAGGACCCACAGTCACCAAATGGATTCTGCTCTTGGAGAAATGTGTTGCTTTGCCAGGATGGGATTCTAGAAATATCACGACAGTGTCTGAGCTGGAAGAAACCCCAGCAAGCTGCCAGCCTTCTCCTCCTGTCAGAGGAGGGAAGCGAGGTGCAAAGCGGGGAACGCCATGCACAGGGTGTTGGAGCCGGCCTGAGGGGCCCGGCCTGCAGGCCCTCTTCCTAGCAGGGCATGGCGGGGCCTGTGGGAACCAGGCACAGGCTTCACCCCCCCACCCCGGGGAGAGATTGCAGGGGACAGCTGTGGCCCAGTGTGGCCTGACGTGGTCTGACATGAACGCAGGCGACCCCAGGCAGTGACGTGCTGGCTTCATGCAGCTGCTTTGCCCAGCCCCTCCCATGGCTCCTCCAGACCTCAGGCTCTGCCTCCTCTTTGTTTTTATTATTATTATTATTATTTTTAAAACAGAGTCCTGCTCTTGTTGCCCAGGCTGGAGTGCAATGGCGTGATCTCAGCTCACTGCAACCTCTGCATCCCGGGTTCAAATGAGTCTCATGCCTCAGTTCCCTGAGTAGCTGGGACTACAGGCTGGTGCCACCACGCCTGGCAGGGTTTCATCATGTTGGTCAGGCTGGTCTTCAACTCCTGACCTCAAGCGATCCTCCCACCTCAGCCTCCAAAAGTGCTGGGATTCAGACGTGAGCCACCAAGCCCGGCTTGGTTTTTCACTTAACTTTCAATTTCAGCCTAATTTCAGACTTACCAAGAAGTTGCAAGAATAATACAAAGAATTTCCACGTGCTCTTCCCCCAGACTCTCCAAATGTGCACAATTTTCCACATTTGCTTTATTATTTTCTCTCAATATGTCTATTTTTCTATTACTTTCCCCTGGAATTGTGAGAGTAGGTTGTAATGTCCCTTCCTCCTAAATACTCCAATGTGTGTGTGTGTCTTTTTTAATAAAGACTTTTTTTTTTTTTTTTTTTTTTTAAGACAGGGTTTCACCATGATGGCCAGGCTGGTCTTGAACTCCTGACCTCAGGCGATCCACCCACCTCGGCCTCCCAAAGTGCTATGATTACAGGTGTGAGCCACTGCACCCAGCTCTTTTTTTAAAATATATATATATATTATTGCATTTTAGGTTCTGGAATACATGTAAAGAACATGCAGGATTGTTGCATATATGTACATTGCCATATATGTACGTTTGCTGCCTCCATCCCCATCACTTATATCTGGCATTTCTCCCCATGTTATCCCTCCCCAACTCCCTCCCCTAGTCCCCCACCACAGATCTCAGTGTGTGATCCTCCCCTCCCCGTGTCCATGTGTTCTCATTGTTCAACACCTGCCTATGAGTGAGAACATGCGGTGTTTTATTTTCTGTTCTGTGTCAGTTTGCTGAGAATGATGGTTTCCAGGTTAATCCATGTCCCTGCAAAGGACACAGACTCATCGTTTTTTATGGCTGCATAGTATTCCATGGTGTATATATACCACATTTTCCCTGTCCAGTCTATCATCTTTGGGCATTTGGGTTGGTTCCAAGTCTTTGCTATTGTAAACAGTGCTGCAATGAACCTATGTGTGCATGTGTCCTTATAATACAGCAATTTATAATCCTTTGGATATATACTCAGTAATGGGATTGCTGGGTCAAATGGAATTTCTATTTCTAGGTCCTTGAGGAATCGCCACACTGTCTTCCACAATGGTTGAACTAATTTAGACTCCCACTAACAGTGTAAAAGTGTTCCTATTTCTCCACATCCTCTCCAGCATCTGTTGTCTCCAGATTTTTTAATGATCACCATTCTAACTGGTGTGAGATGGTATCTCAATGTAGTTTTGATTTGCATTTCTCTAATGACCAGTGATGATGAGCATTTTTTCATGTTTTTTGGCCTCATATATGTCTTCTTTTGAAAAGTATCTCTTCATATCCTTTGCCCACTTTTGAATGGGTTTCTTTGTTTTTTTCCTATAAATCTGTTTTAATTCTTTGTAGATTTTGGATGTAAGTCAGATGGGTAGATTGCAAAATTTTTTTCCCATTCTGTTGGTTGCCAGTTCACTCTAATGATTGTTTCTTTTGCTGTACAGAAGCTCTGGAGTTTAATTAGGTCCCATTTGCCTATTTTGGCTTTTGTTGCCAATGCTTTTGGTGTTTTAGTCATGAAGTCCTTGCCTGTGCCTATGTCCTGAATGGTTTTGCCTAGGTTTTCTTCTAAGGTTTTTATGGTGTTCGGTCTTATGTTTAAGTCTTTAATCCATCTGGAGTTAATTTTAGTGTAAGGTTTCAGGAAGGGGTCCAGTTTCTGATTTCTGCACATGGCTAGCCAGTTTTCCCAACACCATTTATTAAACAGGGAATCCTTTCCCAAGTACTTGCTTTGTCAGGTTTGTCAAAGACCAGATGGTTGTAGACGTGTGGCGTTGCCTCCAGGGCCTCTGTTCTGTTCTGTTGGTCTATATCTCTATTTTGGCACCAGTACCATGCTGTTTTGATTACTGTAGCCTTATAGTATAGTTTGAAGTCAGGCAGCATGATGCCTCCAGCTTTGTTCTTTTTGCTTAGAATTGCCTTGGCTATGCAAGCTCTCTTTTGGTTCCATATGAAGTTTAGGTGTTTTTTTCCAGTTCTGTGAAGAAGGTCATTGGTAGCTTGATGGGGATAGCATTGAATCTGTAAATTACTTTGGGCAGTAGGGTCATTTTCACAATATTGATTCTTCCTAACCATGAGCATGGAATGTTTTTCCATCTGTTTGTGTCCTCTCTTATTTTGTTGAGCAGTACTTTGTAATTCTCCTTGAAGAGGTCCTTTACATCCTTTGTTAGTTGTATTCCTGGGTATTTTATTGTCTTTGGAGCAATTGTGAATGGCAGTTCATTCTTGATTTGGCTCTCTTTAAGTCTGTTGTTGGTGTATAGGAATGCTTGTGATTTTTGCGCGTTGATTTTGTATCCTGAGAATTTGCTGAAATTGCTTATCAGTTTAAGGAGATTTTGGGCTGAAGCAATAGGGCCTTCCAAATATACAATCATGTCATCTGCAAATAGAGACAATTTGACTTGCTCCATTCCTAATTGAATACCCTTTATTTCTTTTTCTTGCCTGATTGCTCTGGCTAGAACTTCCAGTACTATATTGAATAGGAGTGGTGAGAGAGGGCATCCTTGTCTAATACCAGATTTCAAAGGGAATGCTTCCAGTTTTTGCCCATTCAGTATGATATTGGCTGTGGGTTTGTCATAAATAGCTTTTATTATTTTGAGATACATTCCATCAATACCTAGTTTATCGAGAGTTTTTAGCATAAAGGGCTGTTGAATTTTGTTGAAGGCCTTCTCTGCATCTATTGAGATAATCGTGGTTTTTGTCTTTGGTTCTGTTTATGTGGTAGATTACATTTATAGACTTGTGTATGTTGAACCAGCCTTGCATCCCCGGGATGAAGCCCACTTGATTGTGATGGATAAGCTTTTTGATGTTCTGTTGCCATCGGTTTGCCAGTATTTTATTGAAGATTTTTGCATCTATGTTCATCATGAATATTGGCCTGAAGTTTTCTTTTCTTGTTGAGTCTCTCCCGGGTTTTGTTATCAGGATGATGTTTGTCTCATAAAATGATTTGGGGAGGATTCCCTCTTTCTGGATTGTTTGGAATAGCTTCAGAAGGAGTGGTACCAGCTCCTCTTTGTATGTAATAAAGACATTTTCTTACATAACCCCAGTTCACTTATTATTAATTGTATCAATTGATATTGATACAATTCTATTGGATAGTCAACAGAATTTATTCAGATTTCGCAAATGGTTCCAATAATACCTTCTAAGGCAAAAGACAATTTCATTCAATAGGCTGCATTTAATTCTTGTTTCTTTATTCTCCTTGAATCTGGAATGGTTTCTCAGATTTTCTTTCTCCTTCCTGACATTGATCTTTTTGAAGCATAGAAGCAGTTATGGTGTAAAATGTCCTTCATCTGGGTCATCTGATGGTTCTTCATGATTCGATTAAGTCATGCCTCTTTGGCAGGAATATCACAGAAGCAACTTTTGGCTTTCCCAGTGAATCACATCAGGAGGCAAATGGGCTCAGCCTGTCCCCTCTCCAGTAGTCTAACTGGCTTGGCTAAGGTGTTGTCTGCTAGATTTCTCTGCTCTAAAGATAATTTCCTCCTTTGTAATTAACATGTATCTTGTGAGAAGATTCTTTGAGAATATGTAAATATCTTGCTCTTCCTCAAACCTTTGCCCACTAGTTGTAACATTGTTGATTCTTACCGGAATCAGTTATTAAAAGGATGATTGCCGGGGGGTGGTTATAATTTCATCATTCCTTTTGCATTTATATCTGCTGACTCGGCTCTCCTTGCTGCCTCGGTGAGACGCAGGTGGCTCAGTACATGGCAGGCTGGTACTAACGAGGCCAAGGATTGAGCTCACCTTCCACTGAGCCTCTGGTGGCTGCTGTCTTTCATTCACCCTGCCTCAAATACTGGGGGTCAGCAGCTCTCCACACCAGGGCCAGTTCTGCCTCCATCTTTACCATTTTGCCATTCATTTGTTGAGCTACTGTTATGTGTTGGGCACTTTTTTCGGCCACTGAGGATATGGGACAAAGTCCCAGTCTTCAAGGAGCTTCTATTGTAATGGAGAAAATAGACCAAAAAAGTAAACCCATTTTTAAAATAATATTTCAGGGCTGGGCGCAGTGGCTTACGCCTGTAATCCCAGCATGTTGGGGAGCCGAGGCGGGTGGATCACGAGGCCAGGAGATCGAGACCAGCCTGGCCAACAGGGTGAAACCCTCGTCTCTACTAAAAGCACAAAAAATATCCAGGCGTGGTGGTGTATGCCTGTAATCCCAGCTACTCGGGAGGCAGAGGCAGGAGAATCACTTCAACCCGAGAGGCAGATGTTGTAGTGAGTGGCGATCTTGCCACTGCACTCCACCCTGGGCAGCAGAGCGAGACTCCATCTCAAAAAAAATATATGTATAGTATCATTTCAGAGAGCGATATATGCACCAAGGAAAATCAGGCCAAGTAAGGGGACTGACAGCAGTTGCAACAAAGACCCAGGCAGAGCCTCCAAGGGGATTTGAGCAGAGGCCTGAGTGATGACATGAGCTGGGAGTGCTGAGATCACGGAGGGGACATTCCAGGCAGAGGGAGGAGCAAGGACCGAGTCCCTGAGGCAGGAATGAGATTGATTTCAGACGGTTGGGGGAGTGAAGGAGATGGAGTTGGAGAGGGTGGCAGGGCTTGAGGGCATAGATGATAGGTTTGGAATTAATCCAAGGAAAATGGGGGCTCATCAGAGAGTTTTAGGTATAGAAGGATGTGATTTAATTTGCCCCTTATGTATATACAATTACTTAACAATTTGTTACATCAACTCCTCTTTTAATTCTTTTTTGAAACAAAAGTAATGGAATGCTTCATGAATTCACGTGTCACGCTTGTACAGAGGTTGTGCTGATCTTCTCAGAATCATTCCAGTTTTTGTATATGTGCTGCTGAAGCTCGCATCCAATCCATTTTTTTCTTTTTTTTTTTTTTTTTTGAGACTGAGTTTCACTCTTGTCGCCCAGGCTGGAGTGCAATGGCATCATCTTGGCTCACGGCAACCTCAGCCACCCAGGTTCAAGTGATTCTCCTGCCTTAGCCTCCAGAGTAGCTGGGATTACAGGCATGTACCTCCACGCCCGGCTAATTCTTGTGTTTTTAGTAGAGACAGGGTTTCGCCATGTTACTCAGGCTGGTCTCAAACTCCTGACCTCAGGTGATCCACACCCCCTCGGCCTCCCAAAGTGCTGGGATTACAGGCATGAACCACTGCACCCAGCCACCCACTCCTTTTTTAAACCGAAGTTTATTTGAACTTAGAAATCTTCTATCACTACCACGTATCTCAAAGCAATACTACTTTAGTAAATAGAATACATCCATATAAACAAATAAAACAGCAAAAACAAAAATGTCATTACATAGCCTGCTGTCCAAGCCTGAACTGGCTCTCTCTTCATTAGAAAGCGTTAGGTGGCCAGGCACGGTGGCTGATGCCTGTCATGCCAGCACTTTGGGAGACCAGGGCAGGCAAGTTGCTTGAGTCCAGGAGTTCAAGAGCAACACTGCAAGTCTCCATCTCTGCAAAAATGAAATGTTTTATGAAGTGTTAGGTATTAAAGACTGGGTGGCACCACAATGAGACTTTCTCCTTAATGCAGTCAGGAGTGAAACATTGGAAAAGGAATAATTTGTTTACTGCGTTATTCAATTCCATTTAATTTCATATCTTAAATTGTCTTTGTCTCAGACCTGATTTGAGAAGCATTTTGCTAACTGGTGGAAAGATTTGATGGGCCCAGCCCACCCATTTAACCATGGAGAAACTGAGGCCTTGGAACAGGATAAGGACTTACCCAAGGTCATGACAATTTCCTCCTTTGTAATTGATCTCCTTTCTACTCACTCTGTGTCCCTCCCACCCAATGCTAGCTGAAAATTCAGATGTGATGTAAACATTAGTCATCCCTATTATAAAAAACGTTCCAACAACCACATAAGAAGGAATGCAGAGAGAGAAAAGAAGTCTCAGCCAGCGCCTTCACACAACACGGCTGTTGGTTCTTGAAGGAGGAAGTTTTTGAGTCTGCGGCACATCTCGGGCCTTCAGTCTCACCCGCAGGAAGGTGGGTGTGCTGATGGGCGCTGGGCTGGCGTTGACCCACGCTTGTCAGGTGGCTCTGAGACCAGCCTCGACTCCAGGCTCCGCCATGCCCGCCGTGACCCTGGACGGGTTCCCAGACCTCTCTGAGGTAAAATGGGTGCGGCCATATGTCACTCTTCAGCTTTTGCACTCTAGGTAGATGCTAAAGGCTTCCCTGAAGATCGCTGTGGAACTTTTAGTCATCTGCGTCTGGGGGGGCTGCCTCAGCCCTTGCCATGTCAACGTAACCTTGAAATTCAGTTCCGAGAAGCACTTGTGGGCTTATAGACTCCGTGGCATCTCGAAGTGAAAGAGGAACCCATCTCTGCCTCTTGTGGGCTCCTTACCCCCTAATCCAGAATGCCCTAGAAGCTCTTCTCAATTTCCGCACCTGTGGTTTAGTTTACTAGAATTGATGCAACACACTCAGTGGCATGGACAACAGAAAAGTATGGCCTCCACTGGGCGCGGTGGCTCACGCCTGTCATCCCAGCACTTTGGGAGGCCGAGGTGGGCGGATCACGTGAGGTCAGGAGTTTGAGACCAGCCTGGCCAACATGGTGAAACCCCGTTTCTACGAAAAATACAGAAATTAGCCAGGTGCGGTGGTGGGTGCCTGAAATCTCAGCTACTTGGGAGGGTGAGGCAAGAGAATCGCTTGAACCCGGGCGGAGGAGGTTGCCATGAGCCGAGATGACACCACTGCACACCAACCTTCTCGGCAGAGCAAGATGCCATCTCAAAAAAAAAGAAATGTATCGTCTTAAAGCTCTGGGGGCTCAAAGTCCAAGGTCCAGGAGTGAGTGGCGCCTGCTCCTTCTGAGGGTTGGGCGGGGGAAGCGCTCTCTCCTGAGCTTCTGGTGGCAATCTTGAGCATTTCTTGACTTGTAGAAACATTGTCCCAGTCTCCGCCTTATCTTAAAATGGCGTTCTCTTTATGTAGATGTGCCTGTGTTCAAATTTCCCCCTTCTGTGAAGACAACAGTCATATTGAATTGGGGCCTGCCCTAATGACCTCATGTTAACTTGATTGCCTTGAGAAAGACCCTATTTCCAAATAAGGTCACATTCTGGGGTACTGGAAATGAGGACTGTTTTAAGAGGAGGGGAACAATTCAACAACTCATAGCAGTGTGTGTGGTGTGTGTATGGTGTCTGTGTGTGTGTGTACAGGTATGTATGTGTGTGGTGTGTGTACCTATATGCATGTGTGTGGTGTGTGTGTGTGTGTGT
>NW_016107384.1:238956-246349 GCF_001604975.1 Cebus imitator
GTGTGTGTGTGTGTGTGTACAGGTATGTATGTGTGTGGTGTATGTGCGTACCTGTATGCATGTGTGTGTGGTGTGTGTATGGCGGGGAGGAGTGGTGGGGAGGGATGGAGAAAGAGTTGGGTCACTGCCTTACTTAACCTCTTCTTCCAGCCCACTCATCCTCTGGAGAGGTGCCAGTGTGATCTCTCAGGTCGTTTGGCAAAGACCTGGAAAGAGGTATCTTTCCATCGATTTCTTACTCCTGAGAACTCCTACTCATCCTCTAAAACCCTTCCCAGTTGTCCCCTGTTCTTTGGAGTCAGTTTTTCCCTCCTAACTCTGTTTTTTCCAGAGTACTTTGTTCCAAGCCTGAGGACAGCACTGATATCTAAGCATAATCAACTACGAATTGTTGCCACAAACTCAGTGGCTCAGGCCTCTGTATCCTCCACCAGGGAATGCGACCTGGCCCAGAGCTTAGCTGAGAGAATGGAATGAAAGAGTAGCATCTCCCTGACTAGGGGTGAAGATAGATGGGAGTTTGAAAGGACGTTGAGACTCAGAAGCATCATATGTGTGACTTGTGGAGTGGAGTAGGGGACAGTCGTACGGGCTGATAGCTGAGAGTATAGGTCAGACGTAGAGAGGCCGGAAGCCTGGCTCCACCTCTCAGTAACTGTGGCTTTGGGCAAGTCATTTCATGCTGCGGAGCCTCCGTTTTCTCATCTGGAAAACAGAGCTTTAACAGGCTCCTCGCGGAGATGAAGAAGACAGCGTGTGCTGTGTACATAAAGCTGGCAAAGGCAGCGGGCGTTCAGATGTTACCTCCCTTCCAGGGAACCCACGTTTATTTCCTGAATTTGAATTCCTGAATCCAGTGGGACTCTGAGCCACATGGGTCCCTGTGGCCACTGGCCACTGCCAGCCCCCAGCCGTTAAGGACACAAGGTAGCCACAAAGCATCAGTCTGAACTTCCCCGGTGGCTCCCCCAGCTTCTCTTTCAACCTGGATTTATTTAAAGAGAGGAGATGAGGGGTAGATGAGGAGGGGCCGTTGTTAGGATGGGAACAGGACATGTGTCTGGTGAGCCTGGCTGCCAGGGCCGGTCTCTGATGCCCCAAGGAGACTTTCTGGTCCCAGCCCAGCCTACACTCCCACCTGCTCAGGAGAGGGTGTGTTTCCTTCCAAGGATGGATGCTGATGGTGTCTGATGGCTTCTGGATATGTGATCTCAAGGGGTCCTTATCTTAGGGGGCTTTAGGCCACCCCGGAAAGATCTCAGCGTCAGCCCCTAGAGCGGGGAGGATTTTCACCCCTTGCCCACACACAAGCTTTATTCACCCTAAAACTGGTGCTGCTGCAGCTCTGGAGACCTAGAACCAGGGCCCCTCCTGAGAGCCAGTGGGTGGGGACAGGCCCCCTGGAAAATCACTCACAGCTCAGCAGTTTCAGCCTTCACTCCTCCTCCTCCCAGCCTGCAGAAACCTAGCCCTGCTTTTGCACAGAGGGCCATGCTCTGGGGGATTCTGTTCTTGAATTTCCTATCTTGAACGTGTGGCCTGGCCCATCAGCTTCTGGCGCACCTCCAGGTGCACGCTGGATTGCCTTCTTACCTCTTTCCATTTGTTGAGGGTGCCTGAAGAGTAGAAAGAGTGAATCTGGGGAACAAATTCAAATCTGGATTTGAATTCTGGCTCTGTCAATGCCAGGCTATGTGACCCTGGGCTAGGAACTTAATTTCTCCGAGCCTCTTTGTCTGTAAATTGAGTTTCATAATGGCACCTCTTCACAAGGCAGTCATGAGGCAATGTCTGCAAAGCACTTGGCACAGGGAAAGTCCTCCAGAATGTGGATCTGCCCCCCTTGCCCCAGCAAAATGCTCCTTGACCTTTGAGTCCTGGCCCAAATGGCGCCTCCCCTCCAATATACCTTCCAGGACGCACTCACCAGCCCCCCGCTCCACTTACAGAGCAGCCCTCTCCCTCCTCCAGGTTCCTCAAGCAAGTTTCATGCCTCTGCACCTACCTCAGAGAGACATGATTAGAGTCAGCTCTTTTTTTCTTTTTTCTTTTTTTTTTTTGAAATGGAGCTTTTTGCTCTTGTTGCCCAGGCTGGAGTGCAGTGGTGCGATCTCAGCTCACCACAACCTCCGCCTCCGGGTTCAAGAGATTCTCCTGATTCAGCCTGTGGAGTAGCTGGAATTACAGGCGCCCGCCACCATGCCCAGCTAACTTTTATATTTTTAGTAGAGACGGGGTTTCACCATGTTGGCCAGGATGGTCTCGAACTCCTGACCGTGTGATTCACCCGCCTCGACATCCCTAAATGCTGGGATTACAGGTGTGAGCCATGGCACCCGGCGTCGAGCCAGCTCTTAACACCTGGTCTCCAGGCTGGGCCATGGACTCTACTACCTTTACTTTCCATGGCAGAGTCCAGCCAGGGCCTGGCCCTGGGCATGGCACAAAGAATGCTGGGGGAGGTAAAGTGAGCTATAGGGACTTCCATTGATAATAAAAATAACTAGAATTTGTTGAGCATTTGCTGCACACCCTCGGGAGTTTATCAGAGCCCAGGACACCCTCTTTCTGGGTTCAGAGCCCTGCCCTGTTTCTTAGGGGCTCTATAGTCCTGTTCGCCCACCTGCACAGTGGTGATGATAACAGTGCCTACTTCTGAGCATTGTTAAGGAGATTCAAGGATTTAAAACTATAAAAACCTATGGCTTTCTCACCCAGAGAAGAGCACAAGAATCGTTGGCAGGGTGCATTGATCTGACTCGGACAATTTACAGAGGTTTTTCATATATGCTTTTTAAAAAAAAATTATTTTGTTTTTATTTTGTTTTGTTTTATTTTATTTTACTAAAATTCTATTTAGTAAAAATAGCACAGAATTTAGAAAATACAAAAAGAAGAAAATTTCTAAAATTTACCCATAGCTACCTTCAAAAGTAACTGTTGTTACTAGCCTCTTGTAGAATCTTCTAGACAGTTTATTAGAGAGAACTATTGCAAACACACAGAAATGCACTGAGAATGGGATTTGTTTGTTTGTTTTTGAGATGGAGTCTTGTTCTGTCATCCAGGCTGGAGTACAGTGGTGCGATCTTTTCTTTCTTTTTTTTTTTAGCAGAATTTCACTGTTTTCGTCCAGGTTGGAGTGCAGTGGCATGATGTCGGCTCACGGCAACCTCCATCTCCCAGGTTCAAGTGATTCTCCTGCCTCAGCCTCCCAAAGTGCTGGGATTACAGATGTGGGCCACCGCACCCGGCTAGTGGTGCAATCTCAGCTCACTGCAACCTCCATCTCCTGTCAAGTGGCCTCAGCCTCCTGAGTAGCTGGGATTACAGGCGCCCGCCACCACACCCGGCTAATTCTTGTATTTTCAGTAGAGATGGGATTTCACCATGTTGGCCAGGCCGGTCCTGAACTCCTGACCTCAAGTGATCAGCCCACCTCGACCTCCCAAAGTGTTGAGATTATAGGCGTGAGCCACTGCTCCTGGCCTGAGAACGTTTTAATGAACCCAATGCGTCCTCACCACCCAGACCTAGAAAATGTTTATACTTTTGCCATAATTGCTCAGACCTATATTAATAAGAAAGAAAACTGGCCGAAAGAAAGAAGACGCATTCCCGTGTGGTGTGTGTACCCTTTTCTTCCACGTTTTTATGCTTTTATTACACAAAAAATGCCACCATACACAATGGATGGTGTTGAGACATGTACTATAGTTTATATAAATTGTACCCTACTGGACATATTGTTCTACAACTTATTATACTTTTCTCATTGTTTTCAAAATCTAACCAGTGGATAGATATGCATCTAGTTCATTCCTTCAACTGACCAATCCAGTCGATGAGACAATACAGTCTGTTTATTTCCAGATGATGAACTGTTAGATTGCTTCTAATTTTCTTCTGTTACAAACAGTTCTGCAGTCAATATCCCTGCATATGTCTGCATGTGAACATTTTTTTCTATAATCTGTACATAAGGATATAGCTTTCAGATCAAGGTGTGAGCCTCTTGAAATCCGTGTCGTATCATCGGCCATTTTTCTATGCTCTATATTATAAGGCTATGATCATCCTGAAAGTGTTGTTTGTACTCTGTTTTCTCCATCTACGATACATATATGCACACATATTCATCTTTCACATATTTGCCTGTGTAGTCATCGATTCTACAAGGTCTTTGGTATTTGCTGTGGGTCAGGCATTGGGGTTTTTTGTGTGTGTGATCTTAGCTTAGCCCTGTGAGGTTTTTGTTTCGTTTTGTTTTGGTTTTGGAGATAGAATCTCACCCTGCTGCCCAGACTGGAACGGAGTGACTATCATAGCTCACTGCAACCTCAAACTCCTGGGCTCAAGTGATCCTCTGGGCTCAGCCTCCCCAGTAGCTAGGACTATAAGCATGTACCATGATGCCTGGCTAATATGTTTATTTATTTATTTATTGCTATTTATTTATTCACACACACACACACACACACACATATATAGCAAGCGAGAGAGAGAGACAGGATCTCACTCTGTTGCCCAGGCTGGAGTGCAGTGGCATGATCTTGGCTCACGGCAGCCTCAACCTCCTTGGCCCAAGTGATCCTCCAACCTCAGCCTCTCGAGTATCTGGGACCACAGGTGCGCACCACCATGCCCAGCTAATTTTTTGCAGTTTTGGTAGAGACGGGATTTTGCCATGTTGCCCAAGGTGGTCCCAAACTCCTGTGCTCAAGCAATCCACCCACGTTGGCCTCCCAAAGTGCTGGGATGACAGGCATGAGGCACTGCACCCAGCCTCATTTTTTAATTTTTAAATTTATTTTGTAGAGACAGGGTCTCACTATGTTGCCTAGGCTGGTCTCAAACTCCTGGCCTCAAGCGATCCTCCTGTCCCAGCCATTGAAAGTGCTGGGATTACAGGCGTGAACCACCGTGCCCAGCTTGTGAGCCTTTTTTGATAACTGAGGTAAGGGAGGCAAATGGGGAATAGGAAGAGATTCATCAAGGTGACACTACAGTGAGGAGGCAGCCAGGTTTCTAACACAGGCAGGTTTAATTTCAATCCAGTGCCCTTTCTGGTGCCTCTGATGTGGTAGGTGTTTTTTTTTCCAACCAAGACCTACTGAACAGGAATTCTAAAAGAGGGACTGGAGGGTAGGGCGCCGTGGCTCACACCTGTAATCTCAGCACTTTGGGAGGCCAAGTTAGGCAGATCACCTGAGGTCAGGAGTTCAAGACCAGCCTGGCCGACATGGCAAAATCCCGTGTCCGCTAAAAATACAAGAATTAGCTGGGCATGGTGGCATGGGTGCCTGTAATCCCAGCTACTAGGGAGGCTGAAGCAAGAGAATCACTTGAATCTGAGAGACAGAGGTTGCAGTGAGCCGAGATCTTGCCTCTGCACTCCAGCCTGGACAACAGAGTGAGACTCCATCTCAAAAACAAACAAATTAAATTAAAATAAATAAATAAATAAAAGAGGGTCTGAACATTCTCTCCTCCTCTCAGTGGTCTACAGTCTGGCGGGGGAGCAAGAAGCTGGGGCTGGTGAAATGCCAGTGTTTCTGGCCTGCTGTGCTCTCCTGGAGCCAAATCCCTACTCTTATCCTGTGGGATTTCACGGAGCTGCCCGCAACCCTCCATGAGACCTTCTCATCTTACCGTCTGGTAGCTGGAAAGAAGGCACCGCCTGGCACGGGAGCCTGAGCAAGCCTTGGAGCCAGGACCCCAGGAGCCTTTTCTGTTAGAGGAACTCCTGTTACCACAGTAACCGCAGCCCTCATCTCCTCTCTAGAAACACTGGATGTTTTGCAGAGCCAGGGAAGGAAGCAGCCAAGTTGTGAGTCTGCAGCAGCTCTGATAAGGTTCACAAGAAAGGCGAGGAGTGAGGAGAGAGTGCAGCCTTCAGAGAGCCAGAATCACCCCTTGCAGAAAAGAAGGCTAAGAAGCTGTCAGAGTTACCTTTCAGCCTGGGATGCAATGTAGAATCAATAGCCAGCTGCCGCCCCAGAGCCACCAACAACTAAACAAGAGAAAGGGGATGAAAGCCTCAGGTTGGGGGATAACAGCAGCTGCCGTAGACCTCGTCCCGAGCGTTTTACGTAGCTCGCCCATCCGTGCACTCTTGGGGTCTGGCTCATTTATCATGCCCAGTGCCGGGTTAAAGACGCAACCTAGCTGGGCTCAGTGACTTTCCCTGAGTCACACAGCCAGTGATCCACAGAGATGGGTTTAGATCACTGTTCTATCTGTCCCCAGAGTCCCTGTCTAAATCATGAAGGACGAGTTTCCCAAGAATGGAGGCTGTTATGTGGAGGAGTTGGTGCCTGGGATC
Organism: Cebus imitator; assembly: GCF_001604975.1. NCBI lineage: Eukaryota > Metazoa > Chordata > Mammalia > Primates > Cebidae > Cebus > Cebus imitator. Next base: position 245,282 of record NW_016107384.1, read on the forward strand.
GCCTGCTCCCTCCATCACCCCGCTCACGCTCACCGCCCCCGTATCACACCTGCTGCTGCTCCAGAGTGCGCAGCCAGGTCAGCACATGTTAATGGAATTGAACGCAGGCCGGCAAGAGACTCATTTCTCAGCTTTCAGGAGAATGTGGTTCACACGCTCTCGCTTTCTTGGGAGAGAAAGAAGGGGAGTCTCAGCAACTGAACATACCCCAAAGCCTATTAAGTTGTGCTGACCTTATCTTTAAGCTTCCTTACAGAGGAGAGTATGAAATGTTGTCCTTTACCTCCCCTTGGATTTGGAGACAGAGAGGAGGGGAAATGAAATCTGGGCATGCGTGGAAGGACCCACGCAGGTGAACATCCTCTATTTTGTGACATGGGGGGACAAAAGAAAGGTAAAAAGGCTGAATTTCTTTGACCTGAGTGACTGCAGTCCTCTGGGGCTGGGACTCTCTGAGCCTTTACTGCCACCTCTCTCTGTCAGCTGGGCAAATTGCTTTCTTTGTGTCCCCAAGACCTGCTTAGGTATAACCGGGGAGCGTGAAAACCAACCAAAATCCTGTAACATAATACCAAATAATACCCTCTTTCTCTCTCCCCCAAGGAAGTGACAGGCATGAGCCACGTTCTCCTGAAAGCTGAGAAATGAATTTATTACCGGTCTATGTTCCGTTTCATTAACATTTGCTGAACTGGTTCCACGTGCTAGGAACTGGGACAGGTATTCCGGAGCTAAGTGTACGTGTAAAATAAAAGCAAAGCACCAAACTGCCGACTTTCCTCTGGGCACCAGGGGAGAGAAGTCGCCCTAGCCTTCCTGACCTTGGAGAGCCAAGTGGGTATAAGTTGGCCGAGTCACTGCAGTCAGTCACCTGAGGAGGCTAGGATGGCACTGTGTGACTGAGCCCGTGGTAGCTTCAGTTTCTTGACAAAGGAAACTCAGCCCAACTGGGTGCCACAACCTCTCCAAGTCTTCTCAAAGGTCAAACATAATTATGCCCTCCCAACTGAATTATGTTACTTGTATGAGCCAGCGCACCCGTCTTTTTTTTTTTTTTTTTTTTTTTTT
>NW_016107384.1:246379-249457 GCF_001604975.1 Cebus imitator
TTTTTGAGATGGAGTCTTGCTCTGTCACCCAGGCTGGAGTGGCAGTGGTGCAATCTCAGCTCACTGCAACCTCCGCCTCCCAGATTCAAGGAATTCTCCTGTCTCAGCCTCCCAAGTGGCTGGGATTACAGGCCACCATGCTCAGCTAAGTTTTGTATTTTTAGTAGAGACTGGATTTCACTACGTTGGCCAGGCTGGTCTCGAACTCCTGACCTCAGGTAGTCTAACCACCTCAGCCTCCCAAAGTGCTGGGATTACAAGTGTGAGCCACCCTGCCTGGCAGGCCTCTTTCTAATTTTAATGGAATTACAGGCATCCTTCTTTCTAGTTGTTTTATTGATTGCTCACCATTAACAATATCGAGAGCATTTTTAAAAAGAAAATAGTCCGACAGTTCCGGCACCCTCCCCCTCAGGGCTTCCTCCCCTGAATTTATCAGCCCTCCTCTTCCAATTGGCTGGTGTGTCCTCAGGCCCTAGACGGTGCTGGAGCAAGCCCCAAATTTGAGAGCAAGTGAGGAAGGGGTGGGGACAGTGCGAGGCGAGACTACCAAGTCTCATCTTGTCCCTGCTGTGAGGGCTGTGGGATGATAGATGTCACCAGGACCCCGTGCCCTGGAGAAGGAAGGTCTGCTCATTGCTGCTTGTCTTTGGGGAAATGAGTCTCTGGGTCTTGCCTTCTGCGTTGTGTCACCATTGCAAGGGAAGTGTGGGTTATCATTTCTAAACTCAGGGCTTTTGCAGAGCAGAAAGGAGTTTGGAAAGCCTCCGGGGTTGTCAGAACTTCCTGCCTCTTGCCCTTGGCATGGTCACCAAAGCAGAAATCAGGATGTTGGATTCCAACCCTGGGCAGTGGCATGGCTAAGGAAGTGGTCTCTGCAAGCAGACAGCCTGGGTTCAAATCCCAGCTCGGCCATTTGCTAGTTGTGTAATCTTAGGCAAATTACTAAACCTCTCTGTGCCTCTGTTTCCGCATCTCGTGGTCTTGCTGCGAGAATTAAATCATACTGAATAAATGTCAGCCATTACTGCTGAACTGTGCCAGATTTGTGATGGGTGCTCGCCAAGCCTTGGGGCCTCCCCTTTCTCTATCAGAGCAGTGGAAAGCATCACAACATTCTTCCCTTATCTCCCTGCACGCTGGACCCCAGTTGCCCGAGATGGGTAACTGCTCCCGTCAGTGTCAGTTGGGAGTAGAAAACGAGGAGTCCATCTGGCTGCTTCTCAGATATCCCCCTGCAAACCAGGAACACCAGTCCAGCTGCCCGGCCACTGGGCCAGGGGCAGGTGAGTGTTTCTGGTTAGCTCTCAGAACCGGTCCTGCTCCACTTGAATACCTGGAGCCTGAGCCACGGCCTCGGGAGATATGTGTACGTGTAAAATAATCCAGCCAGGGTTCACGTAGCATTTGCTGTCACTGCTCACGACACAGAAGGCCAGTCTTCACACACAAGGTGCATGGTGGTCTGCAGGTCAGCAGGACTCGTGCCTCTCCCAAGGTTCAGGGTCACTAGTCACAGGGGCCTGGTGCCAGTCTTGCAGGGGGACACCCCCTGCCCTGTGCTGGCAGTGCTCCAGAGCAGTAGCGGGGCTAAACGGAGATCACTGCACTGCACTGGGAGTCTGAACTCCCCACCCATGGGCCTTGGTGATACACTTCCCTTGGGCCTCAGATTTTGCAATAATTCAGCCAAATCATTGGCCTGGGAAGTGGTAATAACCACATATGCATAATCCCAACAGCTGACAAAATAGTTGCAGACAAAAACCCTTCTGAGAGAAGCATTTTTAACTCAAGTTTATGATGAGAGTCTAAGGCTCAGACTGGCAAAGTGACTGGCCCAAGGTCACTTCGCAAATAAGGAACAGAGCTGGACGTCAGCCCAAGCCTTCAGATGCAAAGCCCATGTTCTTCCACCGTCAGCGCGGTCTGATGTCAACGTGTGAGCCACATTTACCATTTTAAATTTTTGGCTGGGCGAGGTGGCTCACGCCTATAATCTCAGCACTTTGAGAGGTCAAGGCGGGTGGATCACCTGAGGTCAGGAGCTCAAGACTACCCTGGCCAACATGGTGAAACCCCATCTCTACTAAAAATATTTTAAAAACTAACCAGGCATGGTGATACATGCTTGTAATCCCAGCTGCTCCGGGGGCTGGGTCAGGAGAATCACTTGAACCCAAGAGGCAGAGGTTGCAGTGAGCCCAAGACGGCACCACTGCCCTCCAGCCTGGGCGGTACAGTGAGGCTGTGTCTAAAAATAAATAAATAAAATAAAAGATAAATAAATTTTTTAGCAGCTGCATTTTTTCAAAAAAGCAAAGAGAAACAGATGGATTTACTTAAATAATATATGTATTTAACCGAATATATCCAAAATATCATTTCTACACGACGTCAGTAAAAAAAAAATATTACCAGGCAAGGTGGCTCACGCTTATAATCCCAGCACTTTGGGAGGCCGAGGTAGGCGGATCATGAGATCAGGAGGTCAAGACCATCTGACCAACATGGTGAAATTCTGTCTCTACTGAAATACAAAAACAGCCAGGTGTGGTGGCATGTGCCTATAGTCCCAGCTACTTGGGAGGCTGAGGCAGGGGAATCACTTGAACCTGGGCGGCAGAGGATACAGTGAGCCGAGATCATGCCACTGTGCTACAGCCTGGGCAACAGAGCAAGACTCCGTCTCAAAAAAAAAAAAAAAAATTATTAATCAGATGCTTTACATTCTTTCTTCTTACTAAGTCGTCCAAACACAACTTGTGATCCACACTTAAAGCACGTCTCAATTTGAACACTCAAGTTCCATCAGAAATATTCAATCTGTATTTAGATTTCATACTAGTTACAATTGAAAAAGGAGAATGTAACTTGCTCCAACCATCTAAAAAGGTTTTCCAATGATTGAATTAAGAATGCCTTTAAAGCCGGGCGCGGTGGCTCAAGCCTGTAATCCCAGCACTTTGGGAGGCCGAGGCGGGTGGATCACGAGGTCAAGAGATTGAGACCATCCTGGTCAACACGGTGAAACCCCGTCTCTACTAAAAATACAAAAAATCAGCTGGGCATGGTGGC
>NW_016107384.1:249570-251999 GCF_001604975.1 Cebus imitator
AAAAAAAAAAAAAAAAAAAAAAAAAAAAAAAAGAATGCCTTTAAAATTAAATGGAAAACATTTTGTAAATCAAATAGAAATGAATTGAATTAAATGAAATGAAATTTTGAGTTTCTCATTGGCACGAACCCTATTTCAAGTGCTCGGCAGCTACACGTGGCTGGTGGCTCTTGCATTGGAAGGCACAGCAGCATGTGATTCTCTGAGTTGCACTGAGTGATCTCTAAGCCCTTCAAATGTACGCTTCTCCCCTGCGTTTATACATGTGAGTGCTTTGTGTGCCGTGGACCCACTTCTGTGATGATAAATGGACTAGGTAGGACAGATTTCCCGTCTATATGGACAGCATAAAAACAGCGCACTGTGGTACTTAAAAGGGTGATGTCTAGAGCCAGACTGTCCAGGTTCAGATCTTGCTTTGATTACTGACCAGCTGAGTGACCTTGGGTGATTCACCTAAGCTCTCTGTGTCCCAGCTTTCTCAGTGATGACACCGGGATGATGATGTTCATAATATGTACCTCACAGGTAGTTGTAAGGATTTGATACTACATGTAAAGTACAGATAATAGCTATCATCTATGGGGCATACAGAATGTGCTCAATAGATGTTGTCTTTCATTACACATTTTATCTAATTATAATCAAAGAATGTAAGGACTGGCCGAGATCAAAATCTCATCAATCTGTCCTTATCCAAGTGAGAAAACAGGGCCAGGAAAGGAAAGAACTCTCTAAAGTCACGTAGCAAGTTAATGATAGAAATCAACTCTCATTTCCTGATGCCCAGCCCAGTGACCCCTCCCCCTCCACTGTGCCCCCAACAATGCTGACATTTTTCCAGAAGAAACACCCCAACCTGCCAGACACATGAGCTCTTTATTTCTTCCCAGGGAATGAGTATGGCTTTAGCTGACGTGGCCACGCTGTCTGCCCAGGGGCTCTCTGCAGGCTCCGTGGAGCAGGGGGATGGGTAGTCAGTATGAAAGCTCACTGTGTTAGTACTTCAAGCTAGCCCCCATGTTCCCCCAGGAAAAAAACCCTGTGTATTCATTTAGGGACCTTTGCTTTTTGTTTGATATAGAACATTTGAAAAAATTAGAACAAAACAAAGCAGAAGAAAACAGGAAAATAGGCTGGGCGTGGTGGCTCACGCCTATAATCCCAGCACTTTGGGAGGCCTAGGTGGGTAGATCACTTGAGGTCAGGAGTTTGAGAGCAGCCTGGCCAACATGGTGAAACCCCATCTCTATTAAATATATATATAAAATAAATTTATATTAGATATATATAAATTAGGCAGGCATGGTGGTGTATGCCTATTGTCCCAGCGACTCGGGAGGCTGAGGCAGGAGAATTGCTTGAAACTGGGAGGCAGGGGTTGCAGTGAGCCAAGATTGTGCCACTGCACTCCAGGCTGGGAGACAGGGCGAGACAGAAAGAAAGGAAAGAAAGAAAGAGAGAGGAAAAAAAAGAAAGAAAGGAAAGGAAGGGAGGGAGGGAGGGAGGGAGAGATAAAAACCTATTAATACCATGTGGGCATGTATATTTTTTTCCTATGATCTTTTTTTCTGTAGTAGAGATTAAATTTTATTGATTGATATTCTTTTAGCATCTCTTCTGGGCAAGGCGCTGAGCAAGATACCAGATATATGGGGGTGAAAATAGATTCAGTTCCTGCCCATGAGATGCTTAGAATCTAGTGGGCCAATGGTCTTCAAACAGTTCATGACCAGAACTGCTATGTAATTAAATGTGGCTGGGCCCACAAGAAAATAAATCTCAGGATGCAGTGAGAGGACAGAATGGGGCCTTGAACTTGGGCTCCCTCTGGGTCCTGGAAGACCTCCAGAAGCTTAAAACCTGGCTGGGGATGAGGACGGGGCTGGGCGGGAGAGCACAACTATTTTTCTAGCATAAGTCGGTATTCTGCTTCTGCCACTTAACATTGCGGCATAAACTTACCCCCACATCATTAAATACTCCCTATAAATTTCTTTTGGCAAATATTTCTAATGTGCTATATTTTTCTAACGAACCCTCCAATCACCTGTAGACAACCCAGTTGTCTCCAGTTTGAATTTTGGGTGTGTGTGGGTTTTTATTTGTTTGTTTTTATTATACTATCAGAAACAGCGCAGGGTTGGGCACGGTGGCTTACACTTGTAATCCCAACACTTTGGGAGGCTGCAGTGGGCGGATCACCTGAAGCCAGGAGTTCGAGATCAGCCTGGCCAATGTGGTGAAACCCCATCTCTACTAAAAATACAAAGAAAAAAATTAGCCAGGCTTGGTGATGGGTGCCTGTAACCCCAGCTACTCGGGAGCTGAGGCATGAGAATCACTTGAACCTGGAAGTGAGCAGAGACTGCACCACTGCATTCCAGCCTGGACAAAAGAGCCAGAGTGAGACTCTATCTCAAAAAAAA
>NW_016107384.1:252065-255865 GCF_001604975.1 Cebus imitator
TCACAGCATTCTGGGGCTCAAAGGGGTGGAAAAAGGAATCTAGAACCATCTGGTTCCAAAGCATGACTTTAATCTCCATGGAGTCTGGTACTTGAGATAGTTTTCTTTAGGATAGCTTCCCAGATATGGAATTACTGGATTGAAAGGGCTTGGTTTGTTGTCGTTCTTCAGGCTGTTGACATCTGTGTTTGCAGACACTTTCTGCTGTTTTTTTTAAACTGTACTTCTAGCAGGTGACACACGCGCCGAGCCACACTGTTTGTAGATTCCGCCTCCACGTTTCCATCGTCCCTTTCCACCCTGCCCCCGGCTCTGTACGGCATCTCTCCATCCATATCCCACTCAGCTAGCGTTCAGGATGCAACCACGTTTCCTCAGCACATCTGACAGAGCCGGAGGGCAGAGAGAACCCTCAGCTGTCACTGGTGTTCCCCTGACACTGGTCACTGGACACGGCCAGGGCAGCATTTGGGAAGTTCCTTGTTGTTCCTGGAAGTTTCCCCATCAGGCTTGCTCTGACACTGGGCCAGCCAGCCGGAGGCTCAGCTGGCTATGTCTCCTTTCTCCTCAAGTCCCTCACCGCTCAGATGCCCGTGGGACACCCCAAGGGCCTGGGTGACACAAAGGAGTATCAGTGTCACTGTCCCATTTTCTCAGATTCCAGGCAAGGAGGCTCTTTGGTGCCTTCATTCTTCCTGGGCTTACAGGGTCCTTCGCAGCCCGTCCCACTGGAGTCTTGTTCGGATTACCCCAGCCGAGGCCCTGTCCCTCTCCGGGGCTTCTGCTTGGGACTGGCCTGAAAAAGCTGCCTCCTTTCTGGACTGGGATCTGTGCTCCCAACCTCTGTCTTCTCCTATTCTGAAACCAACCACTCCCCTCCATCCCTTCCTGGTCTTGTTCCATCACTTTCCAGAATTTGAGGTACAACTAGAGATGATTTTCAGGGGCATACAGTGTAACTTCAGGTGGCGAATGAACTTAGCATTAAATCACACCAAATTGCATGGCAATACAAGTTGAAATAACTGTTATTTTTCAATGTTCTGTCATTCCTTCTGATTCTATCAGATAGTCTGATGATAATGTGTCTTTTAGCATCTTTGATGTGGTTTTATTTTTAGTATGCTTATTTTTACAATTACCTTCTATTTTAGGCAAGCCATATAAATTGTCCCTTTAGGTTTTAATATCTTCTAATTTTTTTCATATCAACATACATACCTAATTTTACATATGTAGAATCATATCATACATGATTTTTTTTTTTTTTTTGAGACAGAGTCTCACTCTGTCACCCAGAGTGGAGCGCAGTGATGCGATCTCGGTTCACTGCAACCTCCGCCTCCAGGGTTCAAGCAACTTTCCTGCCTCAGCCTCCTGAGTAGCTGGGACTACAGGCGCGCCCCACCATGCCCGGCTAATTTTTTTGTATTTTTAGTAAAGACAGGGTTTCACCATGTTGGTCAGTCTGGTCTTGAACTCCCGACCTCAGGTGATCCACCCTCCTCGGCCTCCCAAAGTGCTGGGATTACAGACGTGAGCCACCGTGCTCGGCCACACGATTTAAGCATAGCCTTTTACTTTCTTTGCTTGCTTTTCCTCCCCCACATCTTCCATGGCTGTGACTGTGTCCCACGACCAGCTGCGTAATTTTCGGGGACCTGTGCAAAATGAAGATGCAGGGTCTTTGGTTCAACAAATTATGAGGAATTTCAAGACGGCAACAGCAGAGCATTTGAGCAAGCACGGGTCCTTCTAAGCATAGGGCCCTGCACGCAGTCCACTACCCATGGAGCTGGCCCTGCTCGACCCCTTCCCCGAAGCCCACCCATTTAATTTTTCCATTGTGATCATCTGCTGTGTGTTCATCCACCCTTATCTTCACATTCCTGTAATCATACCAGTTCACAGAGGGGTCTTTTGTCTTTGTTTTACAAAAATTGTATCATATTACATTTTCTTCTCTGCATCTTGCTTTTCCTACTCAACACAGCTTGGAAATCCTGCCAACCCATCTGGGCCTATTTCATTCTTTATAAAGGCTGCATAAGATGCCACGCTGTAAGTGGAACACAATTGATTTAGCAGTTTCCCCTGTGAATGGGCATTCACCCTGTTTCTGAGTTTTTGCCATTCAAAAATCTGTAATCAGCCAGGCGTGGTGGCTCACGCCTATAATCCCAGCACTTTGGGAGGCTGAGGTGGGCAGATTGCTTGAGCTCAGGAATTTGAGACCAGCCTGGGCAACATGGTAAAACCCCGTCTTTACAAAAAATATACAAAAATTAGCTGGCACTGTGGCGAGCGCCTGTAGTCTTAGCTGCTTGGGAGACGGAGGTTTAAGAATCGCTTGAACCCAGGAGGTGGAGGCTGCAGTGAGCTGAGATCACGCCACTGCACTCCACTGCACTCCAGCCTGGGCAACAGAGCGAGACTGTCTCAAAAAAAAAAAAAAAAAAGTGATTATGATATCTGAGAAACACTGATCGTGCATTCAGCCCTTTGTGAAACGAGGCCTGGATGGAAAGACAATTCGAGGTAATTTCTGCTCTCGTTGCTGCAGCACAGAAGTCAGAGAACACAGAAGCCAGGTTCTCTTCTAGGGATAGGGGATGGGTGAATGCTTGACACAAAAATAAAGCCCTCGAGTATATCTGCTTTTGACAAACTGCCTTGGAGGTGGCAGCTGTTGCTCACTCTTTCATTCAGTCAGTCAACAAACACTCCCTTGGACACTGTGGGGGACCTGGCTGACCCAGCCTTGGGCCCTGCCTTCTAGGGTTTTCTGATCTAGGAGAACACATTTGTGTCTTTATGCATGAGAAAGTGATTTTCCAGTCCCAGAGAGAGAGATAAACTGAGCTAAAGCCCCCCTCCAACACACACACACACACCACACACACACGGTCATAATCATACATGCACACAGTCACTCACACATACATGCACACACCTCACAATTATACACGCTGCAGCCTTCCTTCAATCCCCCCTCCCCCACCCCACGTATCGACATTGAAAACTATGCTGGAGCACTGGGGCTGTTGCTGTGGGAACCAGGATTCTGAAATCCTAACCTGTGGGCATCAAAGCTGCAGAGTCTGTGCTCTGAATCTGGAGTCATTTCCCCTTCAGGGGGTCAGGCTGGGCAGACAGCCAGGGAGTTAGCAAGGATGGCAATAAGAGGGCTGATGACTTTCTGCCTGATGGTGGAGAGACGCTCACTGTTTCCTGGAGAGGGCTGTGTCTGCCAGGGTGTGCACACACACACACGTGCTCAGGTGTAGGAGGTGAGTCCGTGGAATCTGCTCTGGTGAAGCTCCAGGAATGTGTAGCGGTCATGTCCGAGTCTTCAGCCTCTGCATCGATCAGGCCAGGCTAGGCAAGGCTGTAGCAACAAGGACACCCCAAAATCTTCATGGTTTAACATGATAAAGGCTTACTTCTTACTCACATAAAATCCAAGCTGGGTTAACAGCCCCTTTCCGCTTGCAGTTCCTCCGCAACCCGGAGCTTCTAATATCCTTCAACAGGGAAGATGTAAATGGAAAAGGCTCACTGCCTCTTACCTGCCTTGTCTCAAAAGTGAGCACAGGCCGGGCGCAGTTGCTCACGCCTGTAATCCCAGCACTTTGGGAGGCCGAGGCATGCAGATCACAAAGTTAGGAGATTGAGACCATTCTGACCAACATGGTGCAACCCCGCCTCTACTAAAATACAAAAAAATTGGCTGGGCATGGTGGTGGGCACCTGTAGTGCCCGCTACTTGGGAGTCTGAGGCAGGAGAATCGCTTGAACCC
>NW_016107384.1:255905-258083 GCF_001604975.1 Cebus imitator
AAAAAAAAAAAAAAAAAAAAATGAGCACACGTCTTCTGCCCAGACTTCAACCCGCCCAACCTCGGCGCAAGAGAAACCAGGAAATGCAGAGGAGTTCATAAGCAAGCACAACAGACCCTGCCCCAGAGCCTCCCTCTGTGCTTTGTAAGCTCAGCATCCCAGCCCAGATGGGAGGCAAGTCCTTGGAGACAGTTTAAATCCTGTCTCGGCAGCTTGCTCACTGGGTGGCCTCAGGCCTCAGGTGGCATCAGTCAGGGTCCCACCAGGAAACAGATGGCACACCTAGAATATGAATTTCAAGGGAATGCATTTACAGAACTATTTACAAAAGGCAGTGCAGTAAGTAGAATCTAGGAGCATCTTTTGGCTGAAGGAGACACAACTAGGGAGTGATTGGTGGGTCCCAGTAGGAGACAGTCAGTGAGAGGTCACCCTGAATAAACAATGTCCTTCACAGGAGGGACACAGCCTGCCCGAGGGGCCTCACAGGGAGGGGCCAGAGGAATCAGCATCACGTCTTCGCTTGCTGCTTCCTATGTCTGCTAGGACTCCCCATTGGCTAAATCCGACAGAAACCATAACACCCAGGAAGACACTGGTTAATCTAAACAGGTCAGCCTCCCAGGGCAGAATGTGGAACAAATGGACACTATTTGGCAGGGACAAGTGACTTTTGTTACGGGAGCCTCCTTTTCCTAATCTGTAAAATAAGAATGCTAATACCTGCCTCATTGCATCTTTGAAAGTAAACAGAATAATATATGAAATACCTGGCATAGAATAGCCCTTAGTGAATGCTAGTTTCTCAGTGTCTGAAAGCACTTTGCAGTCCAGTGGCTCCCAGCCCAGGATGTACCAACTATTCTAAAGTCTGGTATGAAATTCTCAACAAATTCTGCAAAGAAATTATTTTTTTCTAAATCACTCCCACTTTTGAGCTTTTTCTGTATGTCAAGTATTTCATACCTTGTCTTATTTCAGCCTCATGATATTTTCCTAAGTGTCATGGCTAACAAATTGGAACCGGCACAGAAAGATTAAGTCACCCATTCATGGTCACGAAGCCAGTTTGTGGGTCTGGCCCCAATGCCCGCTGCTAGTCCTTCCTGTTCTACTCTGATTTCTGAAGATGTGTGTGCGATGAGTAAAGCAGAGGATCCTGAAACGGCAGTGTTTGAGAACTTTCCCTACCAGGAAGGGAGGCAAATGCAAATGCACCCAAAGCTGAGGACCACGTCTTTCCAAAGGCCCCATATAGTCACCACAGGCTCCAGGAAGTGCCCCCTACTCATCAGGGTGCCTCTGTGGCCTCCACACCTGAACTCACTCACCCACTGTGCTGCTGCTGGTTAATTTCAGGTCATCCATCTCCAGCTCCATCTGACCGGTTCAACACCAGCAGCGCAGAGCCTGAGCTCTGGGAGGCAGGTAAGCAAACATTCTCTCTGGGGGTCCACGGTCAGCTTTCTGTAGGTGGTCCCTCAGGATAATAAAGAAGGGCAATGGACATTTAGGGTATGAGGGAAGCTCCCTGACTCCAGACAACGCTTCTTCCTGAGTCATCACCTGAGGTTCGACTATTAATTCACTTTGAGATCTTAAAACTACCATTTTTGAGAGCCTACTGATAAGTCACATACAGATGGTCAGGTATGGCTGGAGCATTTTTTTAAAATTCAGCCCCCATAGCGACTGCCAAAAATTGCCACCGCTGACTATATGTCAAGTCGTCATGGTGGAGTATTGGGGAAAGTGTTCAATTAGCAATAATCACGCCTCAGGTAAACCTCATTGGCTATGATACTGCCACTGCGCAAAGCTGGGCTGGAGCATTTTAAGGGGATTTGTTGAGAACAAGCTAAAGAGCTCCTGGTAGGGGTGGCAGGGATCCACCAGACGGGTCCTTGATTTACTCAACAGACATTTGTTAAGGACCTACTCTGTGCAAAGCTGTATGCTAGCACTGGGGGTGCAATCCTGGGCCAAAAGGGGCCGGTGGTTCCCAAAGAAAGGGGTCTGGGGAAGTGAGAACCACCATCAGCTGAAGCAACCCATCATGAACCCCACAGCCAGCCGCTTGCCAATCCTCCAGGGTTCCCTGGTCACTGTGACAGCTGCGGGGACAGTACCCTCAGAGGAGGAGAGGGAGAAGGAGGAGGAGGGGGAGGGGAGGGGAGG
>NW_016107384.1:258131-280400 GCF_001604975.1 Cebus imitator
AGGGGGAGAAGGAGAGGGAGAGGGAAGCATGCACCCACAGGACCGGGGCCCCTGAACCCAGAACTCTCCCTTTCTTTCACAAAAAGGTGCCTCTGGAGACAGGAGCAAGTGAGAATAATTTGTGGGGACTGGACCCCAGGTTGTCTGTCACCCATCTTAACCTCTAGAGTCACTCCTGAGCCCCACCTGCTCCTGACTCTAAGGAGAACCACAGGGTCGGTCCCAGGGGTGGGGCCAGGGACCAAGTGTAGGGGTGGAGTCTAGAGGCCAGATCCAGACCAAGGCGGGCTCAGGATGAGCCACCCCAGCTCCATTTTGCAGATTGGAAAGCTGAGACCCAGAGCCAGGCAGGGCGTTGTCAAAGATCACGCGCAGAGTCAGTGCCAGAGCCTGGGCAACCGCGCGCCCGGGCCCCACCGCTCTCAGTTCTCTCGTCTGACACTTCCAGGGGAGCGGCTCCGGGTCCGTCTGACGAACGGGAGCAGCGGCTGCAGCGGGACGGTGGAGGTCCGGCTCGAGGCGTCCTGGGAGCCCGCGTGCGTGGCGCTGTGGGACGGCCGCGCCGCAGAGGCCGTGTGCCGCGCGCTGGGCTGCGGCGGGGCGGAGGCCGCCTCCCTGCTCGCCCCGCCGACCCCCGAGCCGCCGCCCCCGCCCGCAGCGGGGAACACCAGCGCCGACGCGAACGCCACCCTGGCCGGGGCGCCAGCCCTCCTGTGCAGCGGCGCCGAGTGGCAGCTCTGCGAGGTGGTGGAGCACGCGTGCCGCAGCGACGGGAGGCCGGCCCGGGTCACCTGTGAAGGTGCGAGCGCACCCCCTACCCGGGCCCCCACCTACCCCACTGCCCAGGCCTTCAGCCCCTGCCCCTGGCTCCAGCCCCTGGACCCAAGCCTCGCCCTCCTGACCTCCAGCCCCACGGCCTACCAGCGCAAACGCACCGGGTTCCCATACCCTACGACGGTCTCCAGTCATTTCCAGACCTGAGCGTTTCCTCGGGTCTGGCCTCCAGACTCCACCCCTACACTTGGTCCCCAGCCCCACCTCTGGGTTCCCAATGCTAACCCGATCTCTAACCCCACTTACTGGGCCCGCTGCTTCCCTCCCCACTCCCGTTCTGGGCCTCTATCTCCTCCCCTTTCCCCCTATACATAAACTTGCCAGGTTCACAGGTCCCTTAGTGGCTCCCAGGTCCCCAGACCTGCCCTCGAGGCCCCGCCCACCAGGTCTCTGGCCCCTCCCACCAGCCTGCATCTCTGCGTACCCCATCTGCAGCCCTGGGGGGATTCCCAGTCTCGCCCACCAGGCTACAGCCCTGTCACTGGGCCCACAACCCGCTCAAAATTCTCCTGCCAGTCCAGCCATCACCCCAACCCTCCATCCCTCGCCGGGTGCCCCATCGTCCACCACCCCCTCCCACCCCTAGAGAACCGTGCGCTGCGCTTGGTGGACGGTGGCAGCCCCTGCGCCGGCCGCGTGGAGATGCTGGAGCGTGGCGAGTGGGGATCGGTATGCGATGACACTTGGGACCTGGAGGACGCCCATGTGGTGTGCAGGCAACTGGGTTGCGGCTGGGCGATCCAGGCCCTGCCCGGCTTGCACTTCTCGCCCGGCCGCGGGCCCATCCACCGGGACCAGGTGAACTGCTCCGGGACGGAAGTCTACCTGTGGGACTGCCCGGGGCTGCCGGGACAGCGCTACTGCGGCCACAAAGAGGACGCGGGCGTGGTGTGCTCAGGTCAGTGGGCGGAGTCGCTGAACTGTGGTCACCACCGACACTCACCACAGGTCTACCGGCGCCAAGCCTGGAGTCAGTGCGGCAGAGATGTTTCCTGCCCTTGATCTGGAGTTCAGGAAGGGAGATGAGACTGAGACAAACATAACTCAGGAGAGAAAGTGGTAAATGTCCCCAAGAAAGGCCAGGTGGAGTCTAGAGGCAGCAGGCAATGCCGAGCTGGAAGCTAAGGCGGGCCACCTCCTGGAAGAGGTGACATTAAAAGTGGGACTCACTTTGGGAGGCCAAGGTGGCTGGATCATAAGGTCAGGAGATCGAGATCATCCCAGCTAACACGGTGAAACCCTGTCTGTACTAAAAAAAAACTACAGGCCGGGCGCAGTGGCTCAAGCCTGTAATCCCAGCACTTTGGGAGGCCGAGGCGGGTGGATCACAAGGTCAAGAGATCGAGACCATCGTGGTCAACATGGTGAAACCCCGTCTCTACTAAAAATACAAAAAATTAGCTGGGCATGGTGGTGCGTGACTATAATCCCAGCTACTCAGGAGGCTGAGGCAGGAGAATTGCCTGAACCCAGGAGGCGGAGGTTGCGGTGAGCCGAGATCGCGCCATTGCACTCCAGCCTGGGTAACAAGAGCGAAACTCCGTCTCAAAAAAAAAAAAAAAACCTACAAAAAATTAGCTGTGCGTGGTGGCACGCACCTGTAGTCCCATCTACTTGGGAGGCTGAGGCAGGAGAATCACTTGAACCTGGGAGGTGGAGGTTGCAATGAGCTGAGATCGCACCACTGCACTCCAGCCTGAGCGACAGAGGGAGAAAAAAAAAAGTGGGACTCTTACCGAGTGGGAGTTGGCCACCTGCATTCAAGCAGCAAGGGGAGATGAGGCAGGGAGGCCTTTAAGGAGGCTGTTGGTCTGTCCAGGTGAGGCCAGAACGTTCTGGACCAGCCAGTGCCTCTATTTGATATGCAGGAGATGGGGGAGGTGGGTGTGTTAAAATATAGTTCTGATTTAGTAGGTCTGGCACAGGGCTGGAGAGTCTGCGTTTCTAACGAGATCCCAGGCAATGCTGCTGCTGCTGCACAGACCATACTTAGAGTAGCAAGGGTCTAGAGATCCCATCAGGGCTGGCTAGAGCAGATGGGGCAGGTGTGGGGGACACAGACGCAGGAGCTAGAACACACAAGATCTGGAGACCAAATGGCTGCACTGGTGCCTGCACTGCTGGGTCTGGGCTGGCAGGAATTTCAGCCCAAAGGATCCTGACCTGACTCTGCCTCCTGCCCCTTCCTTCCAGAGCACCAGTCCTGGCGCCTGACTGGGGGTGCTGACGCCTGCGAGGGGCAGGTGGAGGTCCACTTCCGAGGGGTCTGGAACACGGTGTGTGACAGTGAGTGGTACACATCGGAGGCCAAGGTCCTCTGCAAGACCCTGGGCTGTGGCACTGTGGTGGAGAGACCCAAGGGGCTGCCCCACTCCTTGGCCGGCAGGATGTACTACTCCTGTAACGGGGAGGAGCCCACTCTCTCCAACTGCTCCTGGCGGTTCAACAACTCCAACCTCTGTAGCCAGTCACTGGCAGCCAGGGTCCTCTGCTCAGGTAATCCATCCCACTTCACTCTCCCCAGCTTTGAGCCAGAATTCTACCTGAATCCATGTCCTAAAAACTTACGGTCCAAGGACCACAATAGGCACGAGATCAGCAATAGCACATGAGGCATAAGAATGACCATTGTCCTTACTGTGCCCAGGGGGACAGTGCTAATCAATCAAGGCATTTTCAGATGCTCCACTCAGCCCCAGAATGATGAATCATATATGAAGACATTAGGTGCTAAGCAATGGTTCCTATGGACTGGGATTGACTCAAGAGTTGAAACGAATTTGCCATCCCAGGCCTGGTGATCACAGTAAAAATAATATTGCAGGCCCTACTAATAATACTGGCGACAGCTTCTGGAACCCTGATCACGTGCTAGGCATTGCTGAGCACTCAGTAGCTCTTATCTCAGCTAAGCCTCTTACCCACTCTGAGTTGGGTTCCACCATACTTCACCAAATCTAAGATGGCGTTGTTAATAAGTCACACCATTATTATTTTATGTACCATAAAGAACAAACACTGCAAAAATAAACTGCCCAGCATAATGATCAAGGCCACGATCCCAACTTCAGACGTGTTAAAGTTGGAAAAAATGAGTGTTCTACCTGAAGAAGCACGATATTTGCATTCTTACGGCATTCAGACACCTGGTTACAAATTCCAGCTCTGCCATTCACAAGCAAGGAGGCTTCTGACAGTCCCTTAACCTCCATGTGTGGATGCTGAGACAGCTGGGAAACCCGATTCTATCTGCCAAGGGACTTTTAAGCTCCTTTCTTTGTGAGCATACCTACCCAACGGGAATGCCGATTACGATAATGAAGATCATGTCCGCTCTTCACCTTCCTAGGCTGCTTAAGAACAAACTGAAACTGAATGGAAAGGGGATTTGTGGTCTGCAGTAGCTTACACAGAAAGAAGGGATAATTCTATTCACCCTTTATTCTAACCGAAGAGCCTTCCCAGCATTTAATCCCTGAGTTCCTCCTTACTGTCGGGGGAGGGAGGTAGGGAGGTAAGCTTCCCGAGCCACATGCCCCTGATGGGCGCACAAGCCTAGTTCTGTGTCACTTGTCTGTCCCGTTCAGTTTCTAACCCAAGGCCTGGCACACAGTAGGTGCTCAGTAGCAGGCACTGAGTGACTGGGTGGTGCTTTCTCACAGCCTCCCGGAGTTTGCGCAATCTGTCCATTCCCGAAGTCCCTGCAAGTGTTCAGCCAGTCACCATAGGTAAGTGTTGCTGGGCACTATGCAGTTCCCCAGAAGCTTAAGTGTGTGTGTGTGTGTGTGTGTGTGTGTGTGTGTGTGTGTTCCTGTGCACATCTGTGCAGGGGTGAGGAATGGTTTGGTCCCCATCCCCCACCTCCAGCCAATGGACTTGCCTCCCCAGTCTCTCTGGGCACTTTCTGCTCCTTCTATATCCCCTCTTTGCCAAGTCAGCCCATAGCGCACTGAGTCCTGATACTTACTGGACAGAAGGCCATTCCTCCACTTTCCTGTGAGCTCCTGGAGAAGGAAAGAGCTGAAGAAAGTTGATACCACCTCGAGCAGGGGGTCGGAGGTCAGGGGGCGGCAGGGGGAGGGTGAATTTGGCCCTTCCCGGTATTGGGAATGCTGGCACACGACCCTGCGTTTATAACGGCCCAGACACGGGGCCTAGTGCCTTATAACCAGTATTTCCCAACCCTTTAATCCCTCTGCAGCCAAATGGGAGAGGTCTCATTATAATCCTTACATCAAGAAAGGGGCTGCGGCTCCGAGGCTGAAGTCACAGCTGGTGACTGCTGGCCAGAATTGACAAGCAAGGCTCTGAATTTCAGATCGGTTCTTGCTCGACTCCCTAGCTGTGTGTAGCTTGGCCAGCATCGGGGCAGACTCCCAGGATTCCAGTCCCAGCCGTGCCTCTTGCTAGCTGTGTCCCGTTGGGAAACTCTGAACCTCCCTGAGCCTCAGACTCCTCAATTATAAAATGGAGGTGACTAGCCTACAGTACCTTCCTCCTAGCATTGCTGTGAGGCTCCAGTGAATTAATTTTTGTAAAACGCTTAGAACAGAGCCTCGAAGACAGTAAGAACTGTCTGAAGGTCTGCTGTTGTGAGTATTTAGTTCAGGCCTAGAGCCCTTTGCAGTCCTGGGATACCCACAGGGCCGGCCCAGACTCCCTTGCTCTGCCTCCTGGCTCTGTCATCTTCTCTCAGACACCTCAGAGGCAGTGAACAGGGGCTCAGGGAGGGAGCACAGAGGCCCTAGCAATAGAGGACAGCACAGAGATGAAATGAAATGCTCCAACTGCACACACCGCCAGGCAAGCTCCTGCCAGACCCGCAGGCAACCTGCACACGCTCTCTCTAACTGAGGTCAGGATGGGGATCCACCTGAGCCCCGAAGGGCAAAGAGTGAAGCCGAAGAGAGATCTGGGGACCATGCCCCAGCCTGGGGCCCAGCAGCAGCCACAGCCCTCTGGACCCAGGTTCACGGGCCTCGCATGGCCAGCTTCACAGGTCTCCCAAGGCCAGGTTCACAAGCCTCGCACGGCCGCAGCACCCAGCCTCACTCCCACATCTGCTTCCTGCTGCTAGATTCAGCTCCCATCCTGGCCCTAACTTCCCCATTTGCAGACAGAAAGGGGAGAGAGGAGAAAATGAAGGCAAGGAGAGGGTTCTCTCCCCGGGGAAGCAGACACTGCCCCCGGCAAGGCAGTCTGGATATCCCCCTCCCCATTGCTGTCACCACTTGCCATCTAGCCCTATGGTCTGCTCACTCCGGGCATCCTCCTCACTGCCCCCATCTTTCTGCTTTGCATTCTTTTAAGCAGAGGGGAGGCCGAGGCAGGGGGAAGGCAAGAAGTCACCCCAGGGCGGGCTGCAGGGGTGGGAGACCCTGAATCCCAGACCCCACTCCAGTTCTCATGGAGGGGATGTCTAGTGGGAAGAAGGGCAGTCCCAGGCACAGCTGATGGTCTGTTCACTGCCAGAGATGGCTCAGAGTCACTGTCTCTGGGAAGTTAGCCTTGGTCTTCCCCGCAGAGAATGAGGTGCCTTTTGTAGGGCCTCACGCCCCCACTGTCGATGCTCAAACCTCCATCACAGCAGGTGCCTCACCATATTGGATTGGGTTACTTATTGACCTCTCCACTAGACAGAGCCCCTCAAGGCCTGTGTTACTGTTGTCATGTGTGTAGCCCCGGGGCCGAGTGCCAGGCGCACAGCGGTACTCAATAATTGTCTATTGAACAAAGACTAAATACTGAAGAGCTAGCAGACAGATAGATCTCTGCAGCCTGGTGGCCAGGGTTGTTTTTCAGGCAGTAATTCATTTAATCAATTACTCATGCATTCAATATGCATTTATTGAGTGCCTACTATATATCACACACTTAAAAGCAGATGGGAAAAACTGGGAAAGGAAGCGAGGAGGAAGATAGGATGAAAAGGGAAGTAGATCAGCTATACAGAGAATGAAAAGGCAAGAAGGGTGAGTGCCCATTCCTCTTTCTTCCTGAATTGGAATTCTTGTTTCCAGAATCTTCTGTGACAGTGAAAATAGAGAACACGGACTCTCGGGAGCTAATGCTCCTCATCCCTTGCATTGTTCTGGGAATTCTCCTCCTTGGCTCCCTCATCTCCATAGCCTTCATCCTCTTGAGAATTAAAGGAAAATATGGTAAGTGCAAGGTTCTGGGAGCCACAGCCATCCCAGGGGGATGTGAGCCTTGGCAGAACCCCAGCAGCAGTGGTGTGGTCCAGCAATGGCCACCCATCCCTAGCCCTGGGGAGTTCCCCATCATGGGAAGGATTTTCCCAGCATGCCCAGCAGACATGGAACCACCATCTTGGAGGACCAGACTCTGTGCATGCGTGTGTGTGTGTGTGTGTGTGTGTGTGTGTGTGTGTGCATGTACACTCCTGCTAGTGTTGGGGAATGAGGAGGGTGGTATCTTGATAAGAACAGAACAGAACCAGGTAGACTGGGAGAGGGCAAAAAAATGACTTGTAGAATTTCTGCCTCCCCTTCCCTCAGCCCTCCCCGTAATGGTGAACCACCAGCACCTACCCACCACCATCCCAGCAGGGAGCAATAGCTATCAAGCGGTCCCCATCACCATCCCCAAAGAAGAAGGTAGGATGTCCCCCATCCTTGGTGCGGGAGGGCTGGGGAGGACAGGAAGGGTGTACTTTCTGGAAGGTCAGCACTGCTTAGGTCAAAGCAGTACACAGCTAGAGATGAGATCGGGGCCAGCCCACTCACAGCCCTGCAATGCTGAGCAGGCTCAAGTCATTCCTGGATGTTGATGGGCAATGACCTTCCAGTTCAGTCACGCTAGAACTCCAGAGTTTTCAGTTCTGGACAAATACAGACTAAGGACATTATAGATCTTGGTTCTCAGAGGAAAGCTCTGTTCTGCTTTGCTCTGATAGTTGGCTGGTAGGCTTGTGATATCATCATCCCTTTCAGTGTCCTGCCCAATCAGCCTTGCGAAGCCTCATCAAGATTATTCTAGAATATGGTTTTATTTCATATTTTCTGAGCAAAAAAAAAAAAAAATTGGGGCCATTGGCAGTGGCTCACAGCTGTAGTCCCAATACTTTGGGAGTCTGAAGCAGGCGGATCACTTGAGGTCAGGAGTTCGAGACCAGCCTGGCCAACATGGCAAAACCCTGTCTCTACTAAAAATGCAAAAATTAGCCGGATGTGATGGCGCACACCTATAATCCCAGCTACTGGGGAGGCTAAAGCTGGAGAATCACTTGAACCCAGGAGGCGGAGGTTGCAGTGAGCAAAGATCATGCCACTGTACTCCAGCCTGGGTGACAGAGCAAGTCTCTGTCTCAAAAAAAAAAAAAAAAAAAAATGGGTCAGTCACTCGTCCTTTATGATATATGGATTTATACCTCTTGAAAGTCTTGCAGAGGAATTTGAGTTGAATCAACTTGCATTATGAATATATTCAATCACCTTCATCGGAAGGAGTTCAATGACATAAAAACCAATACCAAACTCAGCCAAATGTTATAAATATCCTTTGCACAGAGTGTCCATATATTTGAGAAGAGACTGTGAATACAGCATCTAGCACAAGGCTTAGCACAGAGCAGGTGCTCACTGAATAGTACAGTCTAGAGCTGGCTCTGGGCAAGGTAAGAACCTGTCTGCGCCTCAGCTCCCTCCAAGGTAAAATGGGGATAACGGTGTACCTACTTCACAGAGTTCTCATGAGATAATATTTGTAAATGTTAGTATAGTGCCTCGCATATAATAAGTACTGTGTTAAGTGTTTGCTAAATAAATGTTTAATTCTCCATATTGGAAGTGGATGAAGCGAGCCTCGAAAATCCAGACTGGGTGGTTTGTACAAGATGGGGTACCCAGGCCAGGCACGGTAGTGCACGCCTGTAGTCCCCACACTTTGGGAGGCCAAGGCAGATGGATTGCTTGAGCCCAGGAGTTTGAGACCAGCCTGGGCAACGTGGTGAAAACCTGTCTCTGCAAAAAAATTCAAAAATTATCTGGGTTGGTGGCGCACGCCTGTGGTCCCAGCTACTTGGGAGGCTGAGGTGGGAGGATGATCTGAGCCCAGGAGGTCAAGGCTGCAGTGAGCTGTGATGGCACCACTGCACTCCAGCCCGGACAACGGAGTGAGATCCTGCCCCTCCCCCCGCCACCAAAAAAAGGCTACTTGGTGCTCCCCTGCCACTCTGCCTCTCATCTCTGACATGAGACACACTCTCTACCGTCTCTCCCTATGCCTTCCCACCTGCCACTTTGCCATGCCCCGACTCTGTTCTCTCCCCAGTTTCCATGCTGCCCATCCAGGTCCAGGCCCCGCGCCCTGAGGACTCAGACTCCGGCTCAGACTCAGACTACGAGCACTATGACTTCAGCGCCCAGCCTCCTGTGGCCCTGACCACCTTCTACAGTGAGTGCCTAGCCGGGCTCCCAAGGGCCCACCTGCCTGAATCAGGGAGGGGACCCAGCTGGCCAGGGGACCATCAGTAGTCCTGCCTCGTAACCCCTATATGACGTGGGCAGAATCCCCCAGTGACCCACTGGATTGACAGTAAATGGCCCTACATCGACGTTTTCAAAGTACTCTGTGACCTTGGAGTCGCTCAATGTCTCAGGTCATCTCCACTCTGACCTCTGTCTCTCCCATGTTTGTCTCTGGCCATGTAGGGTCTTAAGATGAGGCCTTTGACATTCACCTAAAGGTGGTTCTCTGTGCGAGAGACAGAGGCTCAGTTGGCAGGGGTTCTTACACGCCCCATACCCCTCAGTGCTCCATCCTGCCCTGTCTGACCCCGTCAGCCCCGCCCATTCCCCACGTCCACTGTCACGCCAGCTTGTGCCTCATAGCCAGCTGGTCCAGCTTTTGTCTTTGCCTTCTGGGGATAGGAAGAGGAAAGATAAGGCTGAAGGTAGGGCCCAAGAATGCTGGGAGGTTGGAATAGACCACAGCGTCCCACACCCTATTGTGGGTCATTTGGGAGCTTGTCAAAAACTCCCGAGCCCCGCCCCACACCTAACGTATCAGTCAGGATGAGAGCTCTGCTGTGTGGGACAGAAGGCTCCAAATGACAGTGTCCTAAGAAATTGTCAAGGGCCCAGACCCCTTCTTTCTTGCTGCTGTGCAGTCCCTAAGGTGTCGCCCTCATTTGCATGGTCCAGAATGGCTCACCTCCATGTCCACATTCCAGGGAAGGGTAAGGGAAAGACGGGATGCTGGAGATGGCCCTGGCATTCCCACTCACAACCCAGCACCCAGAACGGAAACCCCCTAGCTGCAAGAGAGGTGGGGAAACAAAGCCTCTGTCCTGGGCAGCTGTGTCCCGATAAAAGCCTGAGTGGACACTGGAGAACAGACAGCTGTCCCTGCCCTGCCTGCTAACCCAGGGCTTCTGGGGGTGGGACACGGATGATTCCACTTCTCCTGGCCGATGGACCGGTGTTTGGGAGCCACAGGGATGAAATATCTGTCAAACGTGAGATTCTGAGTCTAGGCGTGTAAGATGCAAGACTGAGAGTCCACAGTACTGTAACGTAGAGACTCAAAGTCAGCCGCACCAGGTTCAAAAGAGCTGACTCCAGATCCCAGACACTCCTGCTCTCAAGGCCCTATAAATCTCTATCTGATTCTGAAACTTGAAGGTGCCACAGAGCCTGCGATACAGTGATTCCAGACCATCTGGGTTTCACTCTGGGAAGGCTTCTTGAAGGGGCACATACATGTCTTTCTCCTGCCCAGAGCTACCAGGTCACAAGGACAGAACTCAGACTCTTGATATCCCTCTAAGTAGCAGGAGGGACAGCTGGGGCTGGGGGCTGGGGGGTTCTGGCCCCAGGCTAGTTAAACACGTCAGCCCTCGATTGAGACGCAGGGTCTGCTGGATGAGGATTTGAGCCTGGGATGTGAAGGGAAACACTAAGCTCTCTCGGCGTCTGGAGTTTTCCTCCCACCCCGTTCAGCCTCCCCAGCCCCAAGGAAATCTGGCCCCTTCTCCAGGCTCCTAAAGTGATGAGGTTGAGCCTTCACCCCTCCCCGCTGCCACCTCTGCTTGCAGATTCCCAGCGGCATCGGGTGACAGATGAGGAGGTCCAGCAGAGCAGGTTCCAGATGCCACCCTTGGAGGAAGGTGAGTCAGGCTGCGGAGGGGTGTGAATGGCAGCCCTGCCTCCAGACAGTAGCTCAGCTCGCCTTGAAACCTTCCAGCAGGAACCTCCCACAAGGAGTCTTTCCTGACTTTATCAAATCCTATAGGCAGTAAGTGCTTTCTGAAGTCTGACTTAAAGCCCTCTTGCTGCATTACTTCTTTCGTCACCATTCTCCCTTTCCTGGCTTAGGGCTTGAAGAGTTGCATGCCTCCCATGTCCTAGCTGCCAACCCTGGACACTGCATTACACACCCGCCACCCCTGGGCCCTCAGCATCACCCGAGGGGCAACAGCGAGTCGAGCACCTCTTCCGGGGAGGATTACTGCAATAGTCCCACAAGCAAGCCGCCCCCATGGAACCCCCAGGCATTTTCTCCAGAGAGGCATTCCTTCCCAGAGCAGCCCCCAAACTTGGAGCTGGCTGGCACCCAGACAGCCTTTTCAGGTAAGCTGCACCTCCCCCATCCCCCATCCCATAGCCAGCCTAGCTGGAGGGGGCATAAAGCTGGGAGCCCTGAGCCAGGCTGAGGTCAGGACTCTCCCCAGTTCCGTAGCCACTTGCTGTGTGCCCTTGAACAAGCCTCCTCCCATCTCTGGGCCTTCACTTTGTCATTTGTCAAGCTGAGGACTTGGCTCTCAGGAGTGGCTTGGGCCCCCCCAGCTCTGGCACTTGCAAAGTGACTGTGTGCTGCCAGAGGGTGACTGGCCCTGGGGGTTTCCAGCAGGGCCCTCGGCTGATGACACCTCCAGCACCTCGTCCGGGGAGTGGTACCAGAACTTCCAGCCGCCACCCCAGCCCCCTTCGGAGGAGCAGTTTGGCTGTCCAGGTGTCAAAATCCGGGGAAGGGATTTGGGAGTGGGACAGAGAGGGACTGGGGAGTGGATGAGTGGGGAACTGTTGGATGTATTAGCTCAAGGGGAAAAGGAGAAAGGAAGGGGAGAAAAGAAGGAGAGTAACTTTTTTTTTGAGATGGAGTCTCGCTCTGTTGCGAGGCTGGAGTGCAGTGGCGCCATCTCTACTCCCTGCAACCTCCGACTCCCAGG
The DNA here is from genome assembly GCF_001604975.1 of Cebus imitator. Classification (NCBI taxonomy): domain Eukaryota; kingdom Metazoa; phylum Chordata; class Mammalia; order Primates; family Cebidae; genus Cebus; species Cebus imitator. Next base: position 270,157 of record NW_016107384.1, read on the forward strand.
TTCAAGCGATTCTCTTGTCTCGGCCTCCCGAGTAGCTGGGACTACAGGTGTGCGCCACCATGCCCAGCTAATTTTCGTATTTTCAGTAGAGATGGGGTTTCACCATGTTGGCCAGGATGGTCTTGATCTCCTGACCACCTCGGCCTCCTAAAGTGCTGGGATTACAGGCGTGAACCACCATGCCCAGCTGGAAAAGTAACTTTTTAAAAAACAAAGCAAGGCAGGCATGGTAGCTCAAGCCTGTAATCCCAGCACAAGGCAGGAGGATTGCTTGAGGCCGGGAGTTTAAGACTAGCCCCGGGAACACAGCAAGACCCAGTCTCTACGAAACTAAAACCTTGCCGAGCATAGTAGCAAGTGCCATAGTCCCAGCTACTCAGGAGGCTGGGTGGGGAGGATCATGTGAGCGCAGGAGATCCTGGCTGCAGTGAGCTGTGATGGTGTCACTGCAGGTCATGCCACTGCAGGGTCAGAGCGAGACCCTCCCTCTATAGGAAAATGAAAACAAGCACAATAAGAATATGAAGAGGTGGGGAAACGGATAAACGGATGTGGACCGGGTGGAGAAATATTCAAACAGGCTGCTTTGATAAGAACTGAGCTCCCTGTTAGTGGAGGCATTCAAGCAGAAGCAGCTGGTTGGCCCCTTGGGGGAGACTGCGGTAGCAGAGGGGCTCCCAGCATTCAGACGTCCACCACATCGTGCAGTGTGTGCCATCGTGGAGACCACAGCCCTGAACCAGACAGATGAGGCTCTGCCCTCAGTGCTGATGCTTTAGCCAGGGACGTGGCCGGAAGCAATAGGACAAGATGCTTCATGCCGCATCACGTGGGGAGAGTGATGTGGAGCCAACCCACTCAGGTCTGTCTCGTGGGGCAGCAGGGGCAGAAACTGAGCCTCCCACTAACCTGGGCCTCTCTGCCCACAGGGTCCCCCAGCCCTCAGCCTGACTCCACCGACAACGATGACTATGATGACATCGGCGCAGCCTAGACCGAGGCCAGCTAAGGCTCCTGGGGCGGCTGCCACCCTCTGGCCTCCTGCTCTACCTACCCCCTTTCCCTTCCCCCACCCTCCCAGATCACCTCCCCATGGAGCTGAGAGGCCTCCCTTGGAGAGATGGAAGGAAAGTTACACCTTGTACCCCTCAGTCTCCATCCGTCAAGCCGAACCTGCTGGCAAAGCCCTCCCCAGGCCCCAGACAGCGGCCCCAAACAGCAGCCTCAGGAGGATGCTGCCTCCAAGAGGTGTGAGCCCTCTGTCTTGGGGATGAACAAGCAGAGTCCAGCCTCCCTCTGCGCAGCTGGTGGGAGGGTTGGGGAGCTGGACTGGCTGACGCTGGAGGCCTCTTCCAAACCTCAGGTGTGCAGCGCTTTGATTCCCTGCGTCTCTGACACTTCAGGGCCCAGAGGTCCTGGGAGGGGCAGAACTGGGCCTCCATGCCAGCGCTGCTGCAGGAGGGCTCACGTGCTAGGGGCTGCTGGGCTGCTGTCACTGATAGGTGGCTGCTGGGGATGGGGCAGCACACCAGGCATCCCAGGCTCTGCTCGGGGTGGTAACTGCACCTGGGCAAGGAATATAGCCTTCCTGGGCACAATGAGCTGACAATGACAGGTTGACTGTGTACCCCCAACCAAGGAGCTGGGGCCCAAGGCCAGTTCTGCCCCAGAGACACTCCACATCCACCAGGGGCACAGACAGTTCTGCAGTGACCATCCCTGGATAGTCATATTCTGAGCTTCCTATGGTTTACAAAGAGGGTCGCAGCCCAGTCCCACCACTGACCCCAGAGATAGGGGCCCAGTCCCCATGGGGGCAGGAGCATAGAGATGTGTTCCAGGAAGGGGCTCAGAAGCTGCACTAAGCCCTGAGTCCCCATGTGTCTCCTTGAAGTGATGAGGATGCTCCCGGGATGAATGTGTGAATATTCAGTGTTGCGCCCAGAGCTGCAAACGTCTCCATGCAGCCCCCAGAGAAAGGCCCACGGACTCAGGCCAGGCTTGGGTGTACTGTTCTGAGTATCCTGAGATTAAACTGAATTGCTGAATGAACCCAGGGCATGGAATGACAATTTCTTAAACCTCATAGAACCCAGGCTGCATATGTGTGTGCATGTGTGTGTGGCATGTGCGTACGTGTGCATGTGTGCATGAGTGGCATGTGTGTATGTGTGTGGCATGTGTGTGCACGAGTGTGTGTGGCATGTGCATACATGTGTACGTGTGGCATGTGTATATGTGTGTGCGTATGTGTGTGGCAAGTGTGCACATGTGTGCGTGTGTGTGCGTGTGTGGCATGTGCACACATATATGCTTGTGGAGGCATGTGCATACATGTGTGTGGCATGTGTGTACATGTGTGCGTGCATGTGTGTATGTGTGGCACGTGCATACATGTGTGCTTGTGTGTGGCATGTACATGCCTGCGTGCATGTGTGTGGCATGTGTGTATGTGTACGTGTGTGTGGCATGTGCATACATGTGTGCGTGTGTGGGGGCATATGTTGGATACAAATGAGACAAAGATTTGAACTCAAATCCTTTATTTGAGAAGTGATCCCAGGGAGCAGCGGTAAGAAAATGAGAAAGGAGGAAGAAAGGAAGACAATGTTCATGAACAGGTTGCTGTTGTGGGCAGCAGGGCTCAGTGGAGTTGGGGTCCTCGGACCTCTGGGAGATACACCTCAGAACTGTCCCACCAAGGGGGCAGGGGGCTGGGATATTGACCCACCATCCCTGCCTGTCATCAGTTGAGGAGTATTAACCCCCAGCCCCAGCACTACCGAACTGTCTGTGAGTGAGCTGAGCACACTCCTGTGTCCAGAGAAAGCCACAGGCAGAGGCTCAGAGGCACATGCTATAAGGAGCCATCTTCCATAGGAATGGTCCAAGAAGAGCAGCAACAGCAAGGGCTCCATGTGCAGAGTATGTGTGTGTGCGCATGTGTGCGTGTGTGCGCGCATATGTGTGTGTGTGCATGCATGCGTATGCATGTGTGTGTGAGGCCAGGTTGGGGCAATGGTGGGGGCAACTCTATCTGTTTAGGTGGAAATGCCAGGGGAACTGGAAAACCCCCTGTGGCTCAGCACTGTGAAAAACTCTGGGGAGGCTGGGCACAGTGGCTCACGCCTGTAATTCCAGCACTTTGGGAGGCCAAGGCAGGAGGATCACTTTAGCCCAGGAGTTCAAGACGAGCCTGGGCTCGTCAAGTGAGCCCTGTCTCTACCAAAAAAAAAGAAAAAGTTAAAATTCATCCAGGTGTGGTGGTGAACACCTGTAGTCCCAGCTACTTGGGAGGCTGAAGCAGGGAGGTGGCTTGAGCCCAGGAATCTGAGGCTACAGAGAGCCATGATCACATCACTGCACTCCAGCCTGGTTGACAGAGTAAGACTCTATCTCGAAAACATTTTTTTAATATTGGGGATAGTATTTTTTTTAACAACTGGTCTGCTCCGCACCAGCCCTGGGCTCAGCGGCAGGGGTTACGGCGCGGAATGCGTTCCCACCTGAGATCACGAAAGCTTCAAAGGTAGGATAATTCCAGGGAGTTTTATGCTTAGAGTTGCCTGGCAAAGGATTGCACCACCCCAGAAGGCGCTGCGGATGAGGCTGGTGGAGCTGGAGGAGACTGGAGCGGCCCCGAACAAAGGAATCGGCTTTTCCTCCAGTCCTCTGCCCACTCTAGGCTGTGACTCTAGCCCTGCAGCCATGGTCAGTGCCCAGCTCTGCCTGCGAGGTGAGGGTTGGGGCTCAGGTTTTCGCCCCGCCCTCCCCGAGCGGCGAGTGATGAAGGAGGCGGGGCTGTGGGGCTGGGCGGGCCCTGCTTTCCATTCACCTGTCCCAGAGGTGGAGAGAAAGCCGCGCTCCCCGGGGCAACCGTCACAGGATGTGGTTGGCAGTGATGGGCCCCCTCCTCGGGCCCTCTGAACCCTCCCCAGGCTGGCGGGGGATTCCTAGGGGCGGAGCCTCTGCTGGGGTGGGTGGGGCAGACTGAGCGGCAGGGGGCTTGTGAAAGCCTGGGTTCAACTCCCCACTGCACCCCTCCTGGCTGTGTGGCCTCAGGCAAACCACTTAACATCTCTGAGCCTTTGTTTGCTGTACATTCGTCCCTAGTAGGTATGGGCAGAAGTGGGTAACTCACAGGTGGTGGTGAGGGTTAGAGGCTCCGCAACAAATCCTCCCTGTCATTGGTAGGTTAATGCCTGCAGGTGGGAGCGCTCCTTTAAAGGAGAAAGGGGGTGGGGGGGGGCGCGGAGACACTCAGCAGTTCCTGGGGTCTTCAGTGGGTTGGTGCTGGGGGCGGGGCGGGGCAAGAGTTGGGGGAACGTGGCGAATGTCTCATCCCACTCTCATTTCACAGGTGAGGACACTGAGACCTGGAGGGATGGGGGAAAGGACCTGTCTAAGGTCATTGAGAGTTAGTAGTAACACAATTCCATCCTTCCCCACCCCGTGCCCACCCCAGCTCAGACAGGGAAATGGCAATGCCTTCTGAGTCCCCCCTATTTCTCCAACCTCCCCAGAGCTGCCTCTCTCACCCCAACACTCCCACCCAGGGCCCCCCACAGTCTCAGAGAAATTGGGAAGGTCTGCCCTAGCCCTGGGCAGCCTGGAGACACGAGTCACACACAGCAGAAGGGCTGATCCCAGATGGCCTCCATCTCTGCGCCTCCCGGGGACTCGGACCTGGGAGCTGCTCCTTATTGAGCCGACATGTGCCAGGCCTGTGCTGGGACTGGGAAAGCCGAGATGAATGACAGCCAGGCTCTGACCTGAGGGAGTGCCAGCCTGGCAAGGAAGTCACAAACATAAGCAGGTGGCTTCCCCTCCACTCCTAGGAGACCTCAGGTTATCATACCCCTGAAGGATCTAGGAGAGGAAACACAAAGAGGCTGGATGGACTTGGCAGCTGAACCCAGCGGTTCCAGAAACATTGGCTTGGGGAGGAAGGGCTGTGTCCCGGCATGGAAGCACCGCCCAAATTTGACTGACAGCTCTGCAAGCAGGGAGAGAGTGACGCACAGGGACCACCTGGGAAGCTGGTGCCTGATCAGGGTTGCAGAGAATGAACAGGGGTGAACCACAGACATGGAGAGGAAAGGGCATTCCAGGCCGAGGGAATGACACAAGCGAAAACAGAGCATGCAGCTGAACGGCTTGTGAGGTCAAGGGGGGGTCCAGCTTGAGAAGAGATGAGGCTGGGGACAGTCAAGTCTCACACCAACCCCATTTCATTCATGGGTGTGAAAATTGAGGCCCAGAGAGGTTGAGTAAAATGCCATGGTCACACAGCTATACAGTGACAGCGCTGGGACTTAAATACAGCCTAGCTTCAGAGTCTGAGCGTTAACCATGGCTCTTCCATGTCCCAGTGCCACCACAGCCAGTCGGCTGGGCATTACCAGAGCCCCAGCCTAGCATCTGGAGACACCAGCCTGTCTGCCCACCAACACCACAGGCACCAGCTGCATCCCAGGATACCGGGTGCGGGAATGGAAAATCATCACTACCGGGGCACTATTATAGAGCTGGCTCTGTGCTGAGCTCTGGGAGGCACAGGAAGGAATGAAGCCTGGCCCTTGCCCTTGGGGAGTTTACAGTATCTGGGGCAGACAGGGAACAATAACGTCTGTCCATCACCATGGTGATGATGAGGGTGGGTAGCATTTACTATGTGCCAGCCATGTGTCCTTCCTTACAATCCTCCTAAGGGCTTCTGCCCTAATTTGTAAACAGGGCAACTGAAGCCCAGAGAGTTTAGGCGACTAGCAAGAAACCACACAGCTTGGCAGGTAGCACAACTTTTCCACCTAACCCCAAATCCCCAGTGTGGAAACACCAGGCTGTGAGGGCTCATCATGAGCACGTTTAACCCACATGAACTCACGTGTAGGCTCAGAAGCAAAGAGAAAGGCAATGGGCAACCCAGCCCCTACTTCCCGTGGTGAACAAACGCCCAGGAGAGACAGACAGGAGCTGGGGACCCTCTGTTTCCTCAGATCCTGAAAACCGTTCACCCTGTGGTTGCCTTGCCACACTGGATTAGATTTTAGCTCTTGCGGATTCATTTTTCATACATGGTGGGCCTGAAACAAAGCCCACCACCTCAACAGGCTGCCCCAATGCTGTGTGGGAAACATTGGGGTTGGGGCCAGAGCAGAGCAGACTCACATACAGGCATCTTCCCAAGGAGTGTTCTTTCCCTTCCTATAGTCCCTCTCTCCTTCTCCACCTTCCCCTCCCTCCCTCCTCTCCCCCTCCCTCCCCCCACCTCATTCCCTCCCTCCCTTTCTTCCTTCCTTTCTCCCTCCTTCCCTCCCTCCCTCCCTCCCTCCCTTCATTCCTTCCTCCCTCCTTCCTCCCTCCCTTCCTTCCTTTTCTCTCTCTTTTCTTTCTTTTTTCTTTTTTGAGATGGGGTCTTGCTCTGTCACCCAGGCTGGAGTGCAATGGTACGATCTCGGCTCACTGCAACCTCCACCTCCCAGGTTCAAGCAATTCTCCTGCCTCAGCCTCCCAAGTAGCTGGGACTACAGGCACATGTCACCATCCCCAACTAATTTTTGTATTGTTAGTGGAAATAGGGTTTCATCATGTCGGCCAGGCTGGTCTTGAACTCCTGACCTTAAGTGATCCACCCCACTCAGCCTCCCAAAGTGTTGAGATTACAGGCGTGAGCCACCGCGCCTGGCCCTTTCTTTTTTTAAATGGGAAATACCTTAACATCATTAAAACTCCAACGACATGAATTCCTACATTCAAATCTTGTCCCCCATCCACCTGCTCCTTCCTCACCACTCGGCCCACCCCAGGTAAACACAATTGTTTCTCTGATGTAGAAACAAGCAGATGTGAACCCCCCTTGGTGTCTTATCCTTTCTTATACTGAAACGATGTCCAGGCACCCTCTTGGGTTCCTTGCTTTCTTTTTACTTGGCCAGTATCCCAGAGAACTTTCCTAAGGGAAGAGTGATGTTACCTGTATTTGAGTTTTCTCCCATAAGTTGTCCAAGCAGATAACCTCTGCCTCGTGTGAGACTCCACCACACTGCTACAGAGGCGATGTGGACAGAGAGGAAGAAACCACCAACTCTGCCAAGGTATATTGGGAAAAGCATGACAAAAGAGGGAACAATCAAGCCGGCCATTGAAGGATGTGTAGGAGTTTGCTGGATGGAAGAGTGAAGGATGTTCTCAGTAGCAACATGTGCAAATATGGTGCATGCTGCCTGAAGCCTGGGGGAAAGGGGTGCACCGGTGGTAAAGACCCTGGGGAGTGTCTTCAAAGGTCTTGTGTAACTTGACCCCCAGCAGGGCGTTGGTCATTGTCTTAGCAGTGCGGGAGTCGTAGGGGACAGTTTCTAAGGCAGGGAAGTGATCGATGAGACGGATGCTCTAGAAAGGTAACTGCTATGAAGTGGAGGGAGGTTTCATGGGGCTGGGACCTGGAGGGAGGGAGGCCAGTGGGGAGGTGGCCGGCACTGGGAGGTGGAGAAGAGGGAACGAGCTGGAGAAGGATTCAGGACTTGGAGAGTGATCACAGAGCTGGAAGATGATTTTCCAACACAGCGGCCTCCAGCCATGACGACAATATGACAGTGACATTAATGAGAGCGTCAACTCCTGAGTGCACACTCAGCCCGTGCGTCGGGCACTGTTCTGAGCATACTACAGGCACGGACTCATTTGTGCTCTCCACAGCGCTGGGAGGAACCAGCATCGCCCCCATCTTATAACTGAGGAAGCTGGGGCCTGAGAAGGTTCAGAGTTTTTCCCAGGGCTGTCAGCCGCTCACGGTGTGGCCAGTCCCTGGCTGCCCCTGCACAACCTCCTCCTTTCCACATGAAGGGATCATCCACGCCAAAGGCTCACTTCTGTGTCTCCCAATGCCCCACTGGAGCAATACACAGTTCTTCAGGCCCCACAATTAATTGGCATCCTCCAGACATCTGAGAGTGGCCGAGGGGACCAGGCCAGGAGCAGGCTCCGGCAGGATTATCCCACCAGGGCCTGCGTGGACGTGGCTTGGAGGCTCCAAGGCTGCTCCCAGCAAGCACAGGTGCAGGCTTTCATTCCTCGGCAGGGCATCGCCTGCTGGCCCCTGACCTTCTCTCCTGGAAGCCTCACCTCCGAGGTGCACCTGTCCGCCCCCACCCCTCCCTATCGCCCCCTCTGCGGTTTCTACTTCCGCCCCTCTCAAAGACCCTCTGGACGTGCTGGTGAACAGATGGAGTGGCTGGAGCCCATGTGGCCGCCTGGCGTGGACCTCTCTTGGTCGCCGCCCCAGGACCCTGTCCTCACTTCATGAGGATGGGATGGAGTCTCTGGAGCAGGAGGAGCAGGGGAGCCCCAGGGAAGGGCCGGGTTGAAAGAAGCCTCAATGGAAAGTTCATCTCCCACCACATCCTTCAGCTGTTTACCAGTTTGACGGAGTTCGGGCATCCTGACATGAAAAGAGGCTCACCTCTCACCAGCATCATCGAGGAAGGACCGAAATAGCAACAAAGGAAGACAAAGGAGCAGGGTGGGGTGGGGGCGGGGAGGAGAGAGAGTCGTGAGATGGAGAGGAAAAGAGGAAGACAGAGGGAGGAGCGGTGTGTCTGAGCAGACAGTGGAAGGCAGGCAGGGCCAGACAAAGCCTGCATCTTCCCTGGCCCTGAACCCGCACGGCCGCACCTTGCACCTTACGTTGTGACCTCAGTTAATTCTCAGAACCTCCCAGAGCCTGAAGCTCTCCTAATGTCTGTTCCCTTCCCTGTGAGGAAAGTGAAGCCCAGAGACGTCCTGGAACTAGTTCAAGGTCACCCAGCTAGGAGGAGGGGAGCCAGATTCCCAGCCAGCCAGTGCAGCTACCGCAGGGCGAGCAGGAGGGAGGAGAGGAGAGAAGATGGAAAGGTGATAGGCTGGGGGTGGCGGAGAGAGTGGGGGTGGGGCGGGAGGCCACGACACATTCTTTCCTGAGGAAGGATCCCCCACCCCCTCTGCAGAGGACCCCAGCCAGCCCTATCCTGGCCGAGGCAGGTGCCCCCTCCCTGGCCCCCTTCCCCCAGCCCCTCCCACCTGCCCAGCCACCCACCAAGTGCAGGAGGAGGGGGAGGGGAGGGAGTGGTTCCCAGGCCCATGAGCTCTGCCTGAGATTCATTTTCCTTCAAGCCCCCTCCTCACAAACAGCCCCTCAGTCTGCAGGGTCTCCTGCCCTCCTCCCGCCCCTGGCTGAGCCTGGCCAGGCACACACTCACTGCCTCCCCTCTGTCGTTCCACATGGCAGGGAGAGAAAATGATCCTGGTCCAGACACTCATAAGCACGTTCCCCTCCTGGGGCCTCCAGGCCACACACACGGCTCTCCCCAGAAATGCCAGCATTGGGCCCATGGGGCTCCGCTTCCCTCCCATGGCCTCCCCTCTGGGGTGACCATCCCTCCCTCCAGGCCTCCCTCTCTGCCCTCGTTTCAAGGCAGGTGAAGGCTGTTCTTCTCTGAGGATGAGATGCTGAAATAACTGGGGTCAGTAGCCCCCCAGCTTTTCTGCATAGCCGGGACGCAGCAGTACCCTTTACCGCACGCTCTGAGAGTCACCCGCACCTCCTGTGGCCAGTGCCCTGACTTCCCGCAGTCTGCTCTGAATTTGTGCCCTTGCCTGTACCCCCCCACCTTCTCGGCACCCTGAAGAGTAGGTGGGTGCATCCTGCATGCAGTAGGAAAGATGGGCACACGCTAGGGATGCACAGCAGCCCCAGACACACGCCTGTCCCTGCAGGGCCCTCTCAGCTCATGCCATGCTCACCCTCTGGCAAGAACAACCCCCCTGCAAGAGAGCTCTTCTGTGGTCCAGGGCCAGACAAGGCCACCCACTGTGGCCTTCTGTCCCCAGGCCACCTCCCCTGGGGACAGTTAGTGCAGGGCTGGAAGCAGCCAAGTCCTCCTGCTAACGTCAAAGCCCCTCTGGCTGTGGCATTAACCCTGGAGCTGTGCCCAGTAAAAACCCCAAGATCCCCTCCCTTCCTTCCTGTTCCAGGCTCTTCTGTCCCCCTCTTCTGCCCAGGCTCAAGTCTTCCTACTGCTCTGTCAAGGTTTCTTCTCCACTCCTAAATTTATGGCTTGTTTTTTCTTTCTTTTCTTACTCATTTGTTTTTAGAGACAGGGTCTTGCTCTGTTGCCCAGGATGGAGGGCAGTGCAACAATCATAGCTCACTACAGACTTGACCTCCCAAGCTCAATCAACCCTCCTACCCCAAGCTCCCAAGTAGC